>NC_057812.1:228031196-228340881 GCF_018294505.1 Triticum aestivum | reverse complement strand
AAAATAAAAGGGACAATGCTACTATCCTTTTTTCCATACTTCTGCTTCAAAGTAGCACCATGATATAGCGAGTCTCATATATTGTGCTTCAAAGTAGCACCATGTTCTTCATATAGAGAGTCTCATATGTTGTCACTTTTATATACTAGTGGGAATCTTTCATTATAGAACTTGGCTTGTATATTCCAATGATGGGTTTCCTTAAAATGCCCTAGGTCTTCATGAGCAAGCGAGTTGGATGCACACCCACTAGTTTCTTTTGTTGAGCTTTCATATACTTATAGCTCTAGTGCATCTGTTGCATGGCAATCCCTACTCACTCACATTGATATCTATTAATGGGCATCTCCATAGCCCATTGATACGCCTAGTTGATGTGAGACTATCTTCTCCCTTTTTGTCTTCTCCACAACCACCATTCTATTCCACCTATAGTGCTATGTCAATGGCTCACGCTCATGTATTGCGTGAAGATTGAAAAAGTTTGAGAACATCAAAAGTATGAAACAATTGCTTGGCTTGTCATCGGGGTTGTGCATGATTTAAATATTTTGTGTGGTGAAGATGGAGCATAGCCAGACTATATGATTTTGTAGGGATAACTTTCTTTGGCCATGTTATTTTGAGAAGACATGATTGCTTTGTTAGTATGCTTGAAGTATTATTATTTTTATGTAAATATGAACTTTTGTCCTGAATCTTTCGGATCTGAATATTCATATCACAAGTAAGAATAATTACATTGAAATTATGCCAACTAGCATTCCACATCAAAAATTATCTTTTTTTATCATTTACCTACTCGAGGACGAGCAGGAATTAAGCTTGGGGATGCTTGATACGTCTCCAACGTATCTATATTTTTTGATTGCTCCAGGCTATATTATCTACTGTTTTGGTCAATATTGGGCTTTATTATCCACTTTTATATTATTTTTGGGACTAACCTATTAACCGGAGGCCCAGCCCAGATTTGCTGTTTTATGCCTATTTCAGTGTTTCGAAGAAAAGGAATATCAGACGGAGTCGAAACGGAACGAAATCAACTAGAAAAGTTATTTTTGGAAGGAAACACACCTGATGGACTCGGACCCCACGTCAGAAGATACGAGAGCTGCCCACGAGGGTGGGGGCGCGCCCCCTGCCTCGTGGGGCCCCCGTGGCTCCCCCGACGTGCTTCTTCTGCCTATATAAGTCTATATACCCTAAAACTTCCAGAACGCACAATAGATTGGGAGTTTCGCCGCCAGAAGCCTCCGTAGCCACCGAAAACCAAACTAGACCCGTTTTGGCACCCTGCCGGAGGGGCAATCCTTCTCCAGTGGCCATCTTCATCATCCCGATGCTCCCCATGACGAGGAGGGAGTAGTTCTCCCTCAGGGCTGAGGGTATGTACCAGTAGCTATGTGTTTGATCTCTCTCTCTCTCTCTCTCTCGTGTTCTTGATTTGGCGCGATCTTGATGTATCGCGAACTTTGCTATTATAGTTGGATCTTATGTTTCTCCTCCCCCTCTTCTCTCTTGTAATGAATTGAGTTTCCCCTTTGGAGTTATCTTATCGGATTGAGTCTTTAAAGATTTGAGAACACTTGATGTATGTCTTGCCGTGGATATCTGTGGTGACAATGGGATATCACGTGATTCACTTGATGTATGTTTTGGTGATCAACTTGCGGGTTCCGCCCATGAACCTATGCATAGGGGTTGGCACATGTTTTCGTCGTGATTCTCCGGTAGGAACTTTGGGGCACTCTTTGAGGTTCTACGTGTTGGTTGAATAGATGAATCTGAGATTGTGTGACGCATATCGTATAATCATACCCACGGATACTTGAGGTGACATTGGAGTATCTAGGTGAAATTAGGGTTTTGGTTGATTGGTGTCTTAAGGTGTTATTCTAGTACGAACTCTAGGGCTGTTTGTGACACTTATAGGAATAGCCCAACGGATTGATTGGAAAGAATAACTTTGAGGTGGTTTCGTACCCTACCATATTCACTTTGTTCATTCTCCACTATTAGTGACTTTTGAGTGACTCTTTGTTGCATGTTGAGGGATAGTTTTATGATCCAATTATGTTAGTATTGTTGAGAGGACTTACACTACTGAAAGTATGAACCCTAGGCCTTGTTTCCTAGCATTGCAATACCGTTTACGCTCGCTTTTATCACTTGCTACCTTGCTGTTTTTATTATTTCAGATTACAAAAACTATTATCTACCATCCATATACCACTTGTTTCACCATCTCTTCGCCGAACTAGTGCACCTATACAATTTACCATTGTATTGGGTGTGTTGGGGACACAAGAGACTCTTTGTTATTTGGTTGCAGGGTTGCTTGAGAGAGACCATCTTCATCCTACGCCTCCTACAGATTGATAAACCTTAGGTCACCCACTTGAGGGAAATTTGCTACTGTCCTACAAACCTCTGCACTTGGAGTCCCAACAACGTCTACAAGAAGAAGGTTGTGTAGTAGACATCAACCGATCAGGTGCAAATGTGCTTGAGTTCCTATTGTGTGAAAATAAATACCAGTGCACCTTCTCTGATTGCATTCAAACTCCTGAGATAGTTGCATCTACGTGTTGGTACTTGTGGTGGCAAAGAAGAGAAGTTGTGAGGGGAGAACATGTGCAGACAATTGACCGCACAGTTTTGGCAATACACGCCTTATCCCTGAGCTTTGTTCGATCAGCAAGACTGCTAGAGGTACATGATCGCTTGAATGAATGGAAGAAGCCACCATCTGGATTCCAAATCCTTAACATGGACGCATCCTTTTCTAATGAGGAAAACTCTAGTTCATGTGGAGCTGTGGTACGTGATCACTTGGGAGGTTTTGTCGCTGCAGCAACTACTTGCGTGGAACATGTAGCCGATGTGGTCTCGGCCGAATCGGAAGCGTTGCGTTAAGGGATAATGCTCATTCAGAGCCTTGGGTGTGCCAAGATAATTGTCCAAACTGATAATGTGACCGTGGTAGAGGCGTTGAATTTGAACGAGGGTTACTCAATGATTGCAACACCAATACTTAATGAATGTCGAAGTATACTTTTGAATTTCGGGAAGGTACTTGTTGAACAATGTAACAGGGAGTCAAACATGGTTTCTCATGAGAGCATCTCCAACAGCCGCGCCAAACAAGCGCCCCGCTGCAAAATTGCCCATTTTAGCGCGCGCAACCGGTATAGTGGCTCCAGTGGGCCCACAAAAACCGCGCGCGCGGCATATCTAGTTCAGTGCGCGGGCCGGAACTCCATCGCGCCGCTTATTTGCTGCGCCCGCTCCCGCGTGCTAGACTCTCGCGCGCTCGCTCGCAACTCACCCCCTTCCAGCCGCGGCACCGCCGCCGCCCGCGCCACCCGGCGACCGTTCCGGCGCTTCCCCGGCCTATCCCCGTGCCGCGGCGGCTTCCTCTGCCCCCCTCTAGTCACCGCCGCCCCTCGCGCGCGTCCGTCTTTTGACGAACAGCGCCCGGGCGCTCGCTACCGCTCGGCGCCCGCAAGGTGTTCGACAAAACGCCTGCAAGGTATGTATTGTTCAAACTTCATGAATTTGGTGCATGTTGATTGTAGTTTTTATAGCATAGTATTGAACATTGTAGATGAGTTCGTCGTATGATTCTTCCGAAGAAGAATTTGATATGGAAGAGGAGGAGGATCTTGCAATGATCCTAGCCATGCACATCAATAAAAAACCGAAGCACGATGGTTCGGTTATGGGCCGGCAGAAAATTTGGAGGGATAGGATCGATGCCCACAACAGATTGATCAGGCATTATTTTGCGGAGAATCCCACATATACCCCGAGTCGTATTCTCATCGCCGGTTTAGGATGAGCACCGAGTTGTTCAGGCGCATTGCAGAGAAACTAGCGAGCCATGACCGATTTTTTCAACAAAGGAGGAATGCCGCCAGAGAGCTCGGGCATAGCACCTTTCAGAAGGTGATGACCGCTTTGCGTATGTTGGCATATGGTATCCCGGCTGATTTAGTTGATGATCACTTGGCTATGGGTGAGAGGCAAGCCATCATGTGTGTCAAGCGCTTCACAGTCGGAATTGTGCAAGTGTTTGGCCAGGAGTATTTGAGATCTCCCAATGCTGAAGATGCTACAAGGCTATTGGAGATGAACAAAGCTCGCGGCTTTCCTGGTATGCTTGGCTCAATAGATTGCATGCATTGGAGTTAGAAAAATTGTCCAAAGGCATGGCATGGGCAATTCCACGGCCAAAAAAAGGGTTCCACTATAATCCTTGAAGCGGTGGCCGATCAAGAGACTTGGATTTGGCATGCATTCTTTGGAATGTCTGGATCTTTGAATGACATCAATGTTGATGAATAAGATTGCAAATGGTGATTTACCACCGGTGCAGTTTGTAGCAAATCATGGCTATTATCTAGCGGATGGCATCTATCCAAAGTGACAAACCTTTGTGAAGCCATTGAAAAAGACGGAAGGTAAGAAAAATCTTGATTTCCATAATGCTCAGTCGACGGCTAGAAAAGATGTGGAGAGAGCTTTTGGAATTGTGCAAGCCCAACTTGCTATTGTGAGAGGACCGACTAGATTTTGGGATCAAAAAATGCTTTGATACATCATGCATGCTTGTGTGATCATGCATAACATGATCATCAAAAATGAGCGTGGACAAGATGTAGACTACTCTCAGTGTGAGCTCTTGGGACATCCCGTGCGAGTGCGACGGAGGGGTGACAGGGTGGCCCGTTTTGTTGCCTCCTATCATGCCATTCGACGCCCCGCAGCGCATGATGATCTTCAGAAAGATCTCATTGAGGAGTGGTGGCATGGAATGGACGACAAATAGCATCATGATTTATGTGTTCGATATTGTATTGTTGAACTATTTGTTGTGTTTATTACACTATTTATTGTATTGAACGATAAATGTTTGAGTTGTAATAACGAAATTGAACTATTTATTTTGATTTATTTTGTTTGTATTTGATCTTTTTGCTTTTGTTTTGGAATGCATATGTTGTTTGTGCGAGAGTCGTGCGCGCTGCATTTTAGCACGGCTGCTGGAGCCAGCGCTGCCCGCCGCGCCAAACCAGACGATGGACGCGCGACAAAGTAGTTTTTAGCGCGTGGCGCGTTCGGCGGCTGTTGGAGATGCTATGAGCTAGCTAGGTTTGGAAGAAGTAATCCACCAACTTTGTGGTCAGATGCGAACCAACCCGTGGTTGGATGGTTAGAGGGACAGTTGTATCCCCAGCCCATCAGGGTTCAAGTCCTGGTGCTCGCATTATTTCTGGATTTATTTCAGGATTTCCGGCGATGCACTTTCAGTGGGAGGAGACGTTCCCGTCGACGACGAGACGCCTACGGTGACTTCATAAAGTTCAAGATGACATGTCGGCTCAGTCTCTCGGAGGTGCACATAGAGGTAGGGTATGCGTGTACGCATTCATAGGGGTGAGTGTATGCGCGTATATATGAGCGCTTGCGTCTGTACTGATGTTAAAAAAACTTTATGGTCGGATACACCTCCTACCTTTATTATTCGCATGGTGGCGTGGTTGTTACACCAGCGTTTCGAAGAGCATCTTCAGTCGTTGGCCCCTCAGGTGGCGCCTAAAATCGCCCCCAGGGGGTGAGCCGGCGCAAAAAATCGACCTGGGGGCGAGTTGGTCCCCAGCCGCCGTCCCCAGGGCCGTCCCCAGGCGCGTTCAAAAAAATTAAAAAATATAGCAAAGTTCAAAGTTCGGCGAAGTTCGGCATATATTACATTAAAAAGCGGGTTTTTATTACATAATATGTATAATTAAAAAAAGAACTGGCTAAAAGCGGAGTAGTCGCCGCCGTCGTCGTCCGGCTTCTCCTCCTTGACGCGGCCGTCCCTGGTGGACCCCTGACCAGCGTCGCCTATGTGAGCTGGTGGCGGCGGCGTGGCGGCGTCGTCGCTGTACTCGATGACGACGATTCCTCCTTCGTCGCGGCCTCGGCGGCGCTGCGTGAATCGCCGCAGGGCGGCGCACTGGCGCTCCCTCGCCATCTTCAGGGAGTCTGCGCGCGCCCATTTTAGGGTCGCGTCGTCGTCGAGCTCGACGTCGCCGCCGTGCTCCGTCTTCACCGCGGGGAGGCCCGGCTCCGTCTTCACTGGCGCCAGGTACGGCTCCGTCTTGGGCTTGACGAAGCGCGGAGGAGCCGATGAGGAGGCGCGCCGGCCGCCCTCATTGATGACGATGCCGATGCTGCGAGTGCGCCGGCCGAGCGGCGTCTCCGCCGCGGGCTCGACCTTGATGCCGAGCAGCGCCGAAGCGCCGGACGAGTGTGAGAAAGAGCGGGAGGAGGAGGAAGAAGAAGAGGAGGCGCCGAACCTCCTGGGCAACCATTGCCCGTTGCGTCGGCGGTGAGCCGTGGCCATGGCAGCCGCCCTCGCCAGGGGGTATGCCAACGGCGGGTCATTGCCGCCCTCGAGGTACGTCAGAACGCCCTCGAGGGTGCGGCCGGGGACACCCCACCACAGGTGACGTCCCTCGCTGTTCTTCAGGCCAGCCACCACCGGCGTGCCGTTGGTGGACGCCATCCTCTGCTGCTGCCGGCGCTGGAAGTACGCCGTCCACGCCGCTATGTTGTCGGCGGTGTACTCGGGGAGGGCGAGCTGGGCGTCGGTGAGGGAGGCGCGCACGACATCGACCTCGTCGGCGAAGTAGCCCGGTTTCGCCACGGCGTCAGGCAACGGGGGAATGGGCACTCCCCCGTTGCTGAGTCTCCACCCCGTTGGCCCTACGCGCATGTCCGACGGCGCCGGGATGTTCGCCTGGAACAGGAGCCAAGACTCCTGTTCGCGGAGCGAGCAGCGGCCGAAGTCGTTGGCTGCGGCCTCATCGCCGGGGAATCGCTCGGCCATCGGGAGAGGGAGGGAGGGAGGGAGAGGGAGGGCTCGGCGGCGGCTCTCGGGAAAGGTGGAGGGCAGGCTAGGGCTGGTGTGGCTGGTGTGGCCAGAGGCGAGGGAGGCCACCGGCTTATATAGCGGCGTCGCCCCGTGTGTATGCGTGCGAGGAAGGGGGGGCATCGGCGCGCCGCCCCGTGACGCGCCGCCTGTGAGGAATCAATGGTAAGGCCGACCGGCGGCAGCCTTGCCATTGATTCCCCGCAGAAAACCCAGGCGTTCGGGGAAGACGACGCACGGTGTCGCTGACGCGGCGGGCCCGCGACTCTTTCACGCCAAAATCGCTTGCCCCGGCGCCCCCGAGCGTCCCCAACGCGCCGGGTTTGGCCTGAGTCCGCCGGCGCTAAATTCGGCCCAGGCCGACGAAAATCGGGCTCCTGGAGACGTGACTGGGCCGATTTTTCTGCGCCGACGCGAAAAAAACGTCTGGAAAGGGTTTGTTGGGGACGCGTCTGGAGATGCTCTAAGTCCGGAGGTCGCGGGTTTGAATCAGTTCCAGGGAGCAACTAGTTAACGAGCGCTACTTCGGGAGCCTCACAACGATCAGCGCCACTTGGCGCGCTCTCAGCCATTCGCCACGTGTCGCGCTCTGGACGCTCCCTTCAAATTTTATTATTTTATTATTTTTCCACACGCGTTTTCGGCTTTTTAAACGGGGTTTTTCCCAGTTTTTTTCGACATTTTGGTTTTCCCCGATCTTTCTTAGCTTTTCGATAAAAAAAATTTGAAAAAAAATTTTTGCGCGAAAAAACGCGTTTTCTTTTTTTTCCTTTCACAAAAGTCACGGTTTTTCTTCCGCGAGAGGCACGGTTGTGCTTTATCGAGAGTCATGGCCGTGCCTTTCGAAAACGAAAAAAATGCGTTCTTTGTTTTTTTCTTTTGCGAGAGTCACGGTTTTTCTTCCGCGAGAGGCATGGTTGTGCTTTTGCGAGAGTCACGGCCGTGCCTCTCGGAAAGGGAAAAACAAAACGCGTTTTCTGTTTTTTTTCTTTCGTGAGTCACCGTTTTGCTTCCGCGAGAGGCATGCTTGTGCTTACGCGAAAGTCACGGCCGTGCCTCTCGGAAAGGGAAAAAATACGCGTTTTCTATTTTTTTTCCTTTCACGAGAATCATGGTTTTGCTTCCGCGAGAGGCACGGTTGTGCTTTCGCGAGAGTCACCGTCGTGCCTCTCGAAAACGAAAAAAACGCGTTTTCTGTTTTTTTCCTTCCATGAGAGTCATGGTTTTGCTTCCACGAGAGGCACGGTTGTGATTTTGTGAGAGGCACGGGCGTGCCTCTTTCGAAAAGGGAAAAAACGTGCTCCCGGTTCGGTTTTTTCGCCAGGTTTTTTTCTCCGTTTTTTTTTCGTGAAAAAAAGTTTGTCAAAACCTATTAACATGGAATCTAATTTTGAAGATCTCGACGCGAGGAATCCAATGGTGAAAATAGTTCGAGATTTGAAAGTACGGTTTAAGAGATAAAACGTTTTGAATAAATGGATCTATGAAAAAAGGGAAAACTCTCTGATTGCGACAAGTGGCGCGCTGCATGTACGCCACTTGTCGCGACCCGAGAAAGTGAAGTATTCTTTGCAACGAGTACTCCTTAATTAGCGATTGTTACAGCGCCGGCTTTACACACAACAAAATACCTAGATGGGCCGGCCCAGATGAGCGCCAGATAGGGTTTGCCCTTGGACTTGTGAGAGGTTTCCATCCCCGGAAGCTTCCCGATCCGTCCAGTCCTATCGCCGCCTCCGCGCTCCTCCAATCCGATCGCCTCGACGCCGGTAACGAAGCCTTCCTCCCTCTCTGTCTCTCTGTCTCTCGCCTCGCTCATCTCCTCCATCACTCTTAGTCTCTCGATTCGCTGGCCCTTGCTTGGGCGAACGGTGAAAAGTTTGCCCTCCTTTTTTTCCTTTTCAGTCGATTGTTACAATCTGCCGCCTCTTCCGAGTTATTGGATAGGGTCGGTGATATTGGTGTGGTCTCTCCGCTGTGAATCCATAGCTTCCTTGTAGTTCCGGAAGTACGAAGTTTTGGGATGCAATGGAATTGACTTCTCTTATTCTATTCGCGTGGAGAGCTTGCCAATTTCGCTTATTTTCCTTCGAACCAAGAAGATGGAGGTTTTCCAGATTGTGGCTGGTTGGAATGATAAACTGGTATTGTCCTAAGAGGGTTATGATTTGTGTAATGTAGCTCTTGTGACTATTATAGGGTACAACGAAATTGGAATTCTGCTACATGTTTCCTTATGTTCTGCTCCCCCCCAGAAGTTTGAATGCAGCAGGACTTTTTGATGGATGTCTGTACTGCTCTACCGGTCTATATTCCATTTGATGACCTGTTTGATGCTTTTTTTTTGCAGCCTGGAATCTTGTTTGATAACCCATAAACCATGTTCAAGAAGAATGTTGATGCAAAAGCTCTACAACGTTTGTCAGGCGCTGACAAAAAGAAGCTGAGAAGAACCGCCAAGCAAAGGTTTCCGCAAGCATCTGATGATGATCTGGATGCCATTCTTCCTCCAAAGGTAATGAATTTTCTTATCAGTATGTGGAGTAATAACAGTATAACCCTATAACATGCTTCCTCCAAAGGTATTAAGTCTTGAAAATATGTTACATGGTTTTAGCTCGCCAAGTGGTTCAAGTTATATTACATCAAATATATAATTGTACTTACAATAGATAGACTGGTCTACTTTTACATGCAATAGCTGTGAATTTTCAGCATTCATCCCCGCCCATCTATCTAACTGCCCTGTATTGTTTATTATCAACTGTATTATTATCTACCTTATATTTTGTGGTGTTGCCAGTTTACGGAAGAGTGAACTGTATATATCTTTCCATTCAAACTTAGTTATTATTTGTTGCATTTATATCTTCTTCATAACTTTGTGAAAATATTGCGTTGTGGATAGGTTGAGATAACAGTCGCTAAGTACCCAAGCCGGACTCTTGTTTATGGCATAGAGGGCGAACTGCCAATGCTATTCGACATTGATGGAAGAGGCCATGAGCTGTTTCCAACAGGTTATTTTTATTTCCAGATTGCAGAGTAATACATTTATTTTCATCTACTCCCTCCGTTCCAAAATAGATGACCCAACTTTGTACTAAAGTTAGTACAAAGTTGGGTCATCTATTTTGGAACGGAGGGAGTAGTAATCTTAACCCTTCTCATTTCCACTGTGTTGTGTCTTTTTTGTTATTGCAATTTTTGAAATTCTTATTTTGATTGTGCATGTATAAAACAAAATTTAGGAAGAGAATCTAAACATGCTAATGCTTCAAGCAATGAGTGTAGTCCTCAGTCTGTTGTTTTCTAACTATTATAATAATTGATTCTTTAATTTTATAGTTCATGTGCTTCTAACCAATTGAACTCTTTGTTTGATTTATTGGTTTTCAATTAATTCTAATTTTATGCGCCACTAACTACACACTCTAGCTTGCATGAAAAGTGACTGGAATGGTAAATTGGTACGTAGTAATTCTTGTTGACGTGCTATCATTCTGCAAGTTGCTTTTTCCAAGAGTGTATGGGTACCATAGTAGGGATGTAGGGAAACAAATAATGCACTGACGTTGAAAGCCAAGCCGAACTTTGTAGAATACAGGAGGGCATATGTGTCTAAGCCAAAGACAACATGCGCCTAAATTAGTATGACTATTACTTCAGCAAGAGGAACTTTTGATATGTCTATTTATTGTTTTGAATGGCTTAATTTTCTGTTTTTATCAAATAGGTGAAAATATTATGCTTCTGCTTGGGATAGCTGAGCTGCAAACTGTGGGATCCATCTTTAATGTGCTTTAATTTGTTGATAAAGTTATGGTTGGACTAAAATGTGATCACAGCTTGTTGTGTGTTTTAGATCTCAAGATAAGTGGATTCCTCATTCTCTACTTTGTAGCATTATTTAATTGGTGAAAATGTTGCAGTTTATGCACTCTGGAAGGTTCCTTATCTGTTGCCAGCTTTTACACTTAAGGGTGGTGAAGTTTCACACTTCATTCTTGGTGGCGCCGATCTTATGTTTCCTGGTATCAGCGTACCTCCAGAAGGATTACCTTCTTTCCAAGCTGGCCAGCCATGGTCAGTTAAAGTCCCTGGTAACCCTGCTCCAATTGCTGTAAGTTTCTCATGGTCTCTTGCACTAGTTTGGTTCGTAGTTTTTATTAAGTAATCTTGCCAAAGATGTACAAGTTCAACTTCTGGTTCTGTTACACGCTCTACACAGGTTGGGACCACAACTATGAGCAATACTGAAGCACTAAAGGCAGGATTACGTGGCAAGGCTTTGCGGATTGCACATTACTATAAAGATTTGTTATGGCAAGTTAAATGCTATTAATGCACACCTGAGTTCATCTTCACTTCTATAAATAATTTGTTAAATATTATTGCAGGGCTTCTGCTGATGGTCGTTATGTTCCAAATGAAGGATTTTATGATGACATGGTTATTGAAGATCCTAATTTTGCTTCCGCTTCTCAACATATTGACTCTTCCGAAGATCCTTCAGAAGGAAAGCAAGACAAAGCAGCTGTTGATGTCTCGGAGTGTCTTACTGAAGATCATGCCATTAACAGTGAAACCATAGAGAATGTAACAGCTGGCGTGAGCGAGTTAAATTTGCCTCAAGAGAAAACCACCGAGGAACAGACCGAGGAGAAGGAACATCAACATTTGTCTACTGAAGAAATTGACTCTCTCTTGGACATATGCCTTCTGCAAGCATTACACACGAACATAAAAGATAAAGACCTCCCCATGCCAGGAAGTATATTGTGGTATGTGTATATAGTAATTTCACATTGATGAACAATTTGTTATTCTGTCCCTTCTGAGTAGGTTCATGCGACACTAATTGTTTTCCACCCGGTCATATATGATTGAGATGAGTTATTCACACAGCTTTATACCGAGTCTCATTACCAAGTCTTTTGATAGTCAACAAAACCATGTTTCACGCTAATCTACATCAGTAAATATTGGCATTGCTTTGAGAAAATAGATCTTGGTACTGATCTTCTACATCTAGTAAATGATAATTTGGCAGGGTGACTTCACCAAGATATCCAACTCTCCTATAACCTGCATTTTTTTATGATGCATAACTATTATCTTGTTCATCTTCTGTTTACTGTTCTGTGTAGGTCAAATCACATTCTCCCATGCAGACCTCCAGGTGTTACCCTTGATATTAAGAAGTCATCACATAAAAAACTATCCAAGTGGTTGCAGTCAAAATCGTCTTCTGGCCTTGTAAGCTAGTTGGGCAAAGCTTTTCTTTTAAGCTTCATTTATGGTAAATTAGAGGGCAGGCCTGGCGCAGTGGTGAAGTCCTCCCCACTTGTGCTAAGAGGTCCTGGGTTCGAACCAGCCTCTCTGCATTGCACTTTGCAGGGGTAAGACTAGGTTCCTATAATCCCTCCCCAGACCCCACCTTGTGTGGGAGCTTCTATGCACTGGGTCTGTCCTTTTTTCATTTATATGGTAAATTAGAAGTCTATTAAATAGTCGAGAATACATTATTGTTCGCTAGATTGTCATGTACTCCCTCCGTCCAGAAATACTTGTCATCAAAATGAATAAAAGAGGATGTATCTAGATGTATTTTAGTTATAGATACATCCCTTTTTGTCCACTTTGATGACAAGTATTTTCGGACGGAGGGAGTATCTGATAACTAGTAACTATTTAAGCCCTTTAAGTAAGCAGATACTCCCTCCGTTCCAAATTGCTCGTCGCAGAAATGGATGTATCTAGATCTAAAATACATCTAGATACATCCATACCTGCGACAAGTAATTCGGAACGGAGGGAGTACATGACAGGGTTCCTAAGGATTTCTAAGAAGTTAACTTACACACTAGGGTTTGATTTATTCATCTTCCATGTCTTTCAGCACGTTTAGTCGAGTAGAGCTGATGTATCCTATCTCTTGGTTGTGCACTCCTTGCACAGTTGGAACCTGTGAAAGGTTTTGTTCACATGGTTTTGTCGAACTTGGTACAAAAGTGCTACACTCATCCTAACATCTGGAATAGAGCATGTGTGATTGAAGGTCGTGTGCTTATTAATCTTTCTTACTATATTATACAGTTCACTTGCGAACTTGTAAGATTTAGAAAGAGTCATGATGATGATGCATTGATGTGTGGTAATGTGGTATCGTATCAAAATGAAGTTTAATTTACGAATTATCAGTACATACTACCCATGTTTGGAACTAATCCAGTTTTTAAATTCCTCAAGATTATCTAATGCCCATTAAATTTACAGATCTCAGTGAAAGAGGACAAGCATAAAAAGGAAGTCATGTTGATAAGTATCAGTCGCAAACATCCAGACTACACGGCCTTCAAACATCATAAGAGGGTACAGGAGCCAGTTGAACAGCATGATAACATTGTTGCCGATGGCAGCAGTACAAAGCAACTGGAAGTGGATGAAATTTATAAGCCAAGTTCGCATGTCAACCCCATATTTTTGGCTGTTGACGCTGACACAGGGAAGTATTACAGTGCATCAGAGGCGTCTGATGTGGTTTTCAGGTTTGTTTCTGGTACAGCAATTGATTCTCGTAGTCTACAAGTTCTATGTTTGTAAAGCGGGAAGACTGCAAGTTTCTGACATTTCAACTAATTTTATTCTCGTATGATTGAAGGTATGTGGAGAAGGAAAATTTGGTCAAGCAAACAGATAAGGCCAAAGTAATTCTGGATGCTACATTATGTGATGCTCTGTACAAAGGGGCTGTGAAGAAGGGTTCAGCATACCCAAGTGAGATCCACAAGAAGGATTTAGGGTCAACATTTATTAACCGTATGCAAATTCATCATAGAGTAGCTAGAGGAAATGAGGTGGCCATTCGTAAGGGCGCCATACGCACTGTTCAAATCATGACAGAAAGAAGGCAAGGGAACAAGAAGATGACCCGAGTCTCTGGATTGGAATGCTTTTTGCTGGATGCTGACTCCTTGGCTTCTGAACTACAAAAGAAATTTGCTTGCAGCACCACCACAGCTGAGCTTCCAGGTATTATTGCTTTGTACCCAACCCTTGTCCACCTGTTTCTTGATAGGGAAAAAGTTTGTGAAGGTGTGCAACCGATATATGTATATGCATTGCAATTCACATTATCATTTCAGGTAAAAAGGGGCAACATGAGGTCTTGATTCAAGGCGGAGTCATTGAAAACCTGGCAAAGCACCTCGTTGAACATCACGGTGTTCCGAAGAGATATATTGAGGTTTATGACAAAACAAAGAAGTAGGAGGGGTGTCAGACTCCTGGGAGTGCCGTCATAACATTGTTGAATTCTAGTTCAGGCTTGTTGTGGTTCAGGCTTGTTGTGAAAATGTGAAATGTTCTCTCAATGCGCTACTCACGTTTGTTGTCACTACCCATTGGACAATATGGTGTTTGCTTAGATAGTGAGGAGTCTCGTATTCATGAACTAATTGTGACGTCAAAACAGATCCCTTTCTGTTTACAGATGGTTGATAATGATATGGTGACAAAATGATCTAGGTGACAGTGCCTCGACCGGCGGCCCCGCCGTGGGCCCTCCACCTCCTAGGAATCATCAACGCCGAGGTGCTGGACAAGGTTTGACACTTCGTGGGTGGGGCAGATAATAAATGGGGTCTGACCAAGCTCAAGGTGGCTAGCGCGAGGGAGGTTGACATCACGGACGCTTTGATTTTCGTTGTCTTTCTCGTCAAGGGTTTGGTGCCGCCCTTCTCAAGCTTTCTTCGCGCTATTCTGGAGCATTTTCAAGTACACACTCCACCTTCACCCCAACGCGGCCCTGGTCCTCCCTATGTTTGCTCATTTGGACGAGGCATTCATTGGGGTGAAGTCGTCGCTGATGGGAACTGATGCATCCATTTTACATTATGTTCTTTTATTGTTATTTATAATTTTTTTGACAAATATAATACTTTGTAGTACCATTCTAATGTCTTTTCTCTCTTAAATTACAAGATTTATATGAAGAGGGAGATTACGGCAACTGAAATTTTGGACCTGAAAAAGTTATATTAGAGATACCTATTCTGATGTCACAGCCCTAGATTGTTGCTTGTAAATAGTTGCGTCAAAGAGCATCATGCATCATATTTAATTTTAGTGAAATTTGAAATGAGGAAATTTGAAGGCTCCAAATTTTAAATAAAGGGCAAAAACCCTGAAAATGCATTCAATGATTCCAAAATTACCTTAAATAATGTTGCTTATAGTTTGGCAAAGGTTTTGTGCCCAACCAAAAATGATGAACATTTTTACCAAATATTTCGGGCCTTGAAATTTAAATCACTATTGTATTTGAATTTGAATTTATATTCTTATTGTTAGAATATATCTTCAAATGTCTCTGAAATATTTATGTGCATTTGGAAAGGTCCAGCTAAGTCACATAAATATTCATAGAAAGTTTTGGCACTGGTTTGAATTTTGTTTTGATTTTCAAACAATGGCAAAATAATTAATTGAAAACAGAAAATAGAAAACAGAGAGAAAGACTCGACTCACAACCTACTATATGGTAGCTGGCCCAGCCCACCTCCTCGCTAGCGTCTCGTACCCCCTGCCAGTAGGAGGACCTGCGTGTCGCCCGTGCACGCACCGCGTCCACCTCGTGCTTACCACGCAACAGTCTCCCCCGTGCCCTCCCCCTTCGCCTGGAAGGCCCCCTCGAGCCCCTCTGTCGTTCCCCTCCCTTCTGGTCCCTCTTTCTCTCCAGCGCTCAATTTCGAGCATCCCCGAGGGTATCCACCGCCGGTCGAGCTCTGTTTACGTGGCCACCATCGACGGGATGCCGCGCCAGCATGTCTGGGAGATCCGCCGTCACGCCGAACCCCATTTCGGCCGTCCCCGAAGCCATTGACCAGCTGCTACACCCCCATGAGCTCCTCCTCCTTCCCTTCCCGCCCTCTAGCTCGCGCGCCTGCTCTAACCGCGCTAGCCGCCGCACCCGTGAGCTCAGCGCCGGCGTCCATGTTGTCGCCGGCGTTACTGCTGAAATTTGGGATGGGCTTTAGGACCATATAGCAATTTCTGAAAAATCTCTAAGGGTCCATGTGGGTATATGGCACTAGGTGTAGTGGGAAGTTTAGTCCCACCCCGCTAGTGGAGAAGGAGTTGGACCTCTTTATAAGGGTTTCTCTTCTACATGCTATTGGAGCTTGAGAATAGAAGAGGCCCTTGCGCGTTCCTCCTTCGCCGCCCGCCTCGCCTCATCACGACGCGTCGCGGGTTGCGGGATTGAGCCGAACCCACACCTACGCGCTTATTTTTGCCAGTCACTAACAGAGAGTTTCTGAGAGCTGGGCCATGATCTGAGACGTCGGATCGTGGGCTGTCATGGACTCAGACGTGGGTCGAGCCCACGTCTCTGTGTGCGGTGTCTCCCAACCCTAGCCGCCATAAACATAGCACATCTGCTCACGCGCACGCCCACCATCGTTCCTTTGCTGCCGCCGGTGACTCCACCCCGTCTGCCGCGTACACGGTCGACGGGAGACCAGGTCTCTGAAATCCCGCCCTTCTGGTTCTTATACGGGAAAGGGGAGAATAGGTTTTTGGGCAGCGACTATGAAGGAAATATGCCCTAGAGGCAATAATAAAGTTGTTATTTATATTTTCTTATATCATGATAAATGTTTATTATTCATGCTAGAATTATATTAACCGGAAACTTAGTACATGTGTGAATACATAGACAAACATAGTGTCACTAGTTTGCCTCTATTTGACTAGCTCGTTGAATCAATGATGGTTATATTTCCTAACCATAGACATGAGTTGTCATTTGATTAACGGGATCACATCATTAGAGAATGATGTGATTGACTTGACCCATCCGTTAGCTTAGCACGATGATCGTTTAGTTTGTTGCTATTGCTTTCTCCATAACTATACATGTTCCTATGACTATGAGATCATGCAACTCCCGGATACCGGAGGAACACTTTGTGTGCTACCAAACGTCACAACGTAACTGGGTGATTATAAAGGTGCTCTACAGGTGTCTCCGATGGTGTTTGTTGAGTTGGCATGGATCAAGATTAGGATTTGTCACTCCGATTGTCGGAGAGGTGTCTCTGGGCCCTCTCGGTAATGTACATCGCAATAAGCCTTGCAAGCAATGTAGCCAATGAGTTAGTTATGGGATGTAGCATTAAGGAACGAGTCAAGAGACTTGCCGGTAACGAGATTGAACTAGGTATTGAGATACCGTCGATCGAATCTTGGGCAAGTAACATACCGGTGACAAAGGGAACAACGACAACGTATACCGTTATGAGGTTTGACCAATAAAGATCTTCGTAGAATATGTAGGAGCCAATATGAGCATCCAGGTTCCGCTATTGGTTATTGACCGGAGACATGTCTCGGTCATGTCTACATAGTTCTCGAACCCATAGGGTCCGCACGCTTAACGTCTGGTGAAGACGGTATTACGAGTTTATGTGTTTTGATGTACCGAAGATAGTTCGGCGTCCCGGTTTTGATCACTGACATGGCGATGAGTCTCAAAATGGTCGAGACATAAAGATTGATATATTGGATGACTATGTTTGGACATCGGAAGGGTTCCGAGTAAGTTTGGACGAATACCGGAGTGCTGGGGGGTTACCGGAACCCCCCGGGGAGTGTATTGGGCCTCATGGGCCTTGGTGGTGAGAGGAAGGGGCGGCCAGGGCAGGCCGCGCACCCCCTTCCCCTCTAGTCCGAATTGGACTAGGAAGGGGGCGGCGTCCCCCTTTCCTTCCCCCCCCTCTTCTCCTTCCTTCACTCCTACTCCTACTCATGGAAGGGGTGGAATCCTACTCCCGGTGGGAGTAGGACTCCCCTTGGGGCGCGCCTAGGAGGCCGGCCTCCTCCCCCTCCTCCACTCCTTTATATACAGGGGAGGGGGGCACCCCATAGACACACAAGTTGATCATTGATCTTTTAGCCGTGTGTGGTGCCCCCCTCCACCATAATCCACCTCGGTCATATCGTAGCGGTGCTTAGGCGAAGCCCTGTTCCGGTAGCAACATCATCACCGTCATCACGCCGTCGTGCTGACAAAACTCTCCCTCGAAGCTCTACTGGATCGTGAGTTCGCGGGACATCACCGAGCTGAACGTGTGCAGATCGCGGAGGTGTCGTACCTTCGGTGCTAGATCGGGCGATCGTGAAGACGTACGACTACATCAACCGCGTTGTCATAATGCTTCCGCTTACGGTCTACGAGGGTTCGTAGACGGTACTCTCCCCTCTTGTGTGTGCGTAGGAACTTTTTTGAAATTACTGCGTTCCCCAACAGACTACACGACTGCTTGCCTCCAATCCACTACCCTATGTCTGCGTCGTCTTCATCATCACCATGTCCATCGAGGCCCAACGTGCCACCGCTGAGAAGCTTAAGGCCGACAAGAAGGCCACCGAGGACACTGCCACCGCCACCACTATCGCGGCCTCTGCATGGCCTACTGGAGGGTATAATTCGTTTATCCCGCTCCTATTGTTTTCTGTTTTAGCCATGGTAGCGTTATACACGGATCTTTCTGTAATTAGCGTAGTATGTGCTTGATTGACTGAATATTAGTATGCGTTTATTTGTGTCAATTCCATGCTAGTGATTTACTCGTGGATTAAGTTAATCGAAGAATTGCCTATTTAGTCAGCAATCCAAAAACCTAATATGTGTAGGAATTTTTCGGCGAGTGGCTTTGCCGCAGCATTGAAACCGGATAAGTTTACCGATACATATTTTAAGCGTTGGCAGACAAAGACCACCTTATGGCTCATGGCTATGAACGTGTTCTGGGTCACCGGTGTTCCTTCAGGAACGATTGCTCCTGCACAGGAGAAGGCGTTCAAGGAAGCTACCGTCGTGTTCCTAGGAGTAGTTCTTAGCGTGATCGGAGATAAGTTGGTCGACGCATATTTACATGTGCATGTCGCCAAGGACTTGTGGGAGACGCTTGAATCTAAGTTCGGGGCCACCGACGCTGGGAACGAAATGTATGTTATAGAGCAGTTCCACGATTACAAGATGGTTGAAAACCGTCACGTGCTGGAGCAGGCTCATGAGATAATATGCATCGTTAAGGAGCTTGAACTTCTTAAGTGCGAGTTACCGGGCAAGTTTGTTGCGGGCTGCATAATCGCTAAGCTCCCTAATTCCTGGAGGAACTTTACCACCACTCTGAAACATCAGAGGCGTGAATTCTCTGTGGAGGATGACATCGACCATCTGAGTGTTGAGCGGGATTCAAGGGCAAAGGACTCACACGGAAAAGGGGTCGAAGGAATCTCTGTCGCCAACATGGTGAACCAGAGGAACCATAACTCCCACAAGCCCAATGAAAAGAACGTGTCCAACACAATACCGACTTTAATAAGAAGGGTAAGAAGACCTTTAAGAAGAATAAGAAGGATGAGGGCTACTTTACTTGTGGTTCGGTTGAACATTGGGCCAACAAGTGCCCAAACAAGTACAAGAAGCTAGGACAGGACTCTAAGTCTGTCAACATGATTGTGGACAACAATGAAAATGGTGCATCTGGGTACAGTAATTTATTTACTGTTTTTCAGTGTTTCAGCCCACCGATTGGTGGGTGGACACAAGTACAGGTGTTCATGTGTGTGCTGACATTTCATTGTTTTCTTCTTACCAGGCCACAAGCCACGGGTCCGTATTGATGGGGAATGGCGTGGGTGCTTCTGTTCATGGTGTTGACACGGTCGATCTGAAGTTTACTACCACCCGACGCGCCTCGTTGCGCTGGCTCCAGCAAGCCTAGCCGCGCAATCTCTCGTCTCTGGAGTTGGCCGGCCAGCCGGCGAGCTCCATCGCATCCTATTTATCACCGGCGACTAACCGCTATTTGAGATAACATGGCAGCATTAGTTAGACTAATTACGGTTAGTTTAGGTCAGTGACAGTGGGCCCCGGCCTGCAAATTACTTTTGTTAGGTGTTAATTAACCCTCTGTTAACCGATGTGTCAATGACATGTGGACCCCACATGTTAGGTTTGACCTGGACTAGCCCTGACCTCATGCTGACGCAATAAAGGATATCTTTATTTTAAATAAATCTAAATGATTTATTTATTTTAGAAATTTGCATAAACTTCAAAAACCCGTAGAAATTAAACCGTAGCTCAGATGAAAATAATTTATATATGAAAAATTATCAGAAAAATATGAAGAATCTGTTTATGCCATGTTCATTCATGTTTGAGCTAGTTAACGTCACCAACTAGGACATTTCATGATTATGGAACATATGATAATTAGTTTTAGAGTTGGAATTTGCTATATGTTTGAATTCCACCTCAATTAAAATGACTTAATGTTGCATTAGATGGATTCAGTACCTTGAAATACCATGTCATGCATTTGACTACGCATTGCATTGATTGTGTTCATTCTTTGCTAGTCGGTGTTATTCCTTCTCGGCAGCCGACGTTTCCGACATTGTGATCATTGTCACTGATGAAGAGCAGTACTATCTTCGGAAGTGTCAGGTAAGCAAAAAACCCTTGATCATTCCGATACATCTGAAGCACTAATTTTATAAATATTTAATATTTTTCAAATACATATTAATTTTGGTTTTTAAAACCCATGTTTTGACATCTACTCTTTTTCATACACATTGTACATTTTTTGTGTACATCCAAAGCATTGTTTTTTACACATTTAACATTTTTCAAAAGTATAGTTAACATCTTTTAACACATGATTTGATGTCTACTTTTTTCATACACATTGTAGATTGTATACATCTGGAACGTTATATTTATCCATATTTAACATTTCTAAAATACGTATTTAACATTTTTCAAGTACATGTTGAATGTTTTTTAATACATGATGACCATATTTTAATACATGAATAAATATATTTTTGAAACACAATCAACATTTTTAAGAGAACTATTAGAAATAAATCAGCTACATATATACGTAACCTAAGAAAAAAAGTGATGGCTGTTGCCGAGAAAAATTGGATCCCACGCTGCCGCGGTCGAGTGCGGCCACCTAGCAACTGCCGTGTGTGTTTGTGCTTGGTATAGTAAGAGAGCCCGTGTTGAGTCTGATGGTGTGTCTGGAGATAGATCGGCGGCCTCCCTCGAGGAGGACCGCCAGACGCAATGAATATCTTAGTATGGAACTGCCGCGGGGGGGGGGGGGGATAGTTCGTGAGGTTTTGGCCCTCTCTAAAGCCAATTCCCCGGGGCTTGTTTTTTTCTCGGAAACAAGATAGGCCTCAAAAAAGATGGAGAAACTCAAATGGAGATTACAAATGAAGTGTTTTGTGGGTGTCTCGAGTGATGGGCTCACTGGAGGACTTGTGCTCTACTGGGACGAAAAGTTTCAAGTAACGGTGTTGGATTCTTGTGCACGGTATATTGACGTGCGGATTGTGGATGTTGCCAATGACAAGACATGGAGAACAACGTTTGTGTATGGCGAACCGCGGGTGGAGAACCGCCATCGCATGTGGAGTTCCCTGTCCCAGCTACGCGCGACTGCTACCTCTTGAGCACTGCGTTGGTTTTCCCTTGAAGAGGAAAGGGTGATGCAGCAAAGTATCGTAAGTATTTCCTCAGTTTTTGAGAACCAAGGTATCAATCCAGTAGGATACTACACGCAAGTCGCCTCGCACCTACACAAACAAATAAGAATCTTGCAACCAACGCGATAAAGGGGTTGTCAATCCCTTCACGGCCACTTGCAAAAGTGAGATCTGATAGAGATAATAAGATAAATATTTTTGGTATTTTTATAATATAGATTGAAAGTAAAGATTGCAAACTAAAATAGATTGGAAACTTATATGATGGAAAATAGACCCGGGGGGCATAGGTTTCACCAGTGGCTTCTCTCAAGATAGCATAAGTATTACAGTGGGTAAAAAAATTACTGTCGAGCAATTGATAGAAAAGTGCATAATCATGAGAATATCTAGGCATGATCGTGTATATAGGCATCATGTCCGCGACAAGTAGACCGAAATGATTCTGCATCTACTACTATTACTCCACACATCGACCGCTATCCAGCATGCATCTAGAGTATTAAGTTCACAAGAACAGAGTAACGCATTAGGCAAGATGACATGATGTAGAGGGATAAACTCAAGCAATATGATATAAACCCCATATTTTTATCCTCGATGGCAACAATACAATACGTCCCTTGCTGCCGCTGCTGTCATTGGGAAAGGACACCGCAAGATTGAACCCAAAGCTAAGCACTTCTCCCATTGCAAGAAAGATCAATCTAGTAGGCCAAACCAAACTGATAATTCGAAGAGACTTGCAAAGATAACAAATCATACATAAAAGATTTCAGAGAAGAATCAAATATTGTTCATAGATAATCTTGATCACAAACCCACAATTCATCGGATCTCGACAAACACACCGCAAAAGAATTACATTGAATAGATCTCCAAGAAGATCGAGGAGAACTTTGTACTGAGATCCAAAGAGAGAAGAAGAAGCCATCTAGCTAATAACTATGGACCCGGAGGTCTATGGTAAACTACTCACACATCATCGGAGAGGCTATGGTGTTGATGTAGAAGCCCTCCGTGATCGATTCCCCCTCCTGCGGAGCTCCGGAAAAGGCCACAAGATGGGATCTCTTGGGTACAGAAGGTTGCGGCAGTGGAAATAGGGTTTCGTGGTGCTCTCGGATGTTTTCGGGGTATATGAGTATATATAGGTGAAAGAAGTCGGTCAGGGGAGCCACGAGGGGCCCACGAGGGTGGGGGCGCGCCTGTCCCCCTGGGCGCACCTCCCTGCCTCGTGGCCTCCTCGATCATTCCTTGACGTCCACTCCAAGTCTCCTGGATTGCGTTTGTTCCAAAAATCACTCTCCCGAAGGTTTCATTCCATTGGGATTCCGTTTGATATTCCTTTTTTGCGAAACACTGAAATAGGAAAAAAAACAACAATTTGCACTGGGCCTTTGGTTAGTAGGTTAGTCCCAAAAAAAATATAAAAAGGTATATTAAAGCCCACTAAACATCCAAAACAGATAATATAATAGCATGGAACAATAAAAAATTATAGATATGTGGGAGACATATCAAGCATCCCCAAGCTTAATTCCTGCTCGTCCTCGAGTAGGTACATGATAAAAACAGAATTTTTGATGTGGAATGCCACCTAGCATAATTCTCAATGTAGTTTTCTTTATTGTGGCATGAATGTTCAGATCCAAAAGATTCAAGACAAAATTTTAATATTGACATAAAAAAAATAATACTTCAAGCATACTAACAAAGCAATCATGTCTTCTCAAAATAACATGGCCAAAGAGAGTTATCCCTACAAAATCATATAGTCTGGCTATGCTCCATCTTCACCACACAAAATATTTAAATCATGCACAACCCCGATGACAAGCCAAGCAATTGTTTCATACTTTTGTTGTTCTCAAACTTTTTCAATCTTCACGCAATATATGAGTGTGAGCCATTGACATAGCACTATAGGTGGAATAGAATGGTGGTTGTGGAGAAGACAAAAAGGAGAAGATAGTCTCACATCAACTAGGTGTATCAATGGGCTATGGAGATGCACATCAATATATATCAATGTGAGTGAGTAGGGATTGCCATGCAATTGATGCACTAGAGCTATAAGTGTATGAAAGCTCAACAAAATAACTAAGTGGGTGTGCATCCAACTTGCTTGCTCACGAAGACCTAGGGCATTTTGAGGAAGCCCATCATTGGAATATACAAGCCAAGTTCTATATTGTAAAATTCCCACTAGTATATGAAAGTGACAACATAAGAGACTCTCTATCATGAAGATCATGGTGCTACTTTGAAGCACAAGTGTGGTAAAAGAGTAGTAACATTGTCCCTTCTCTCTTTTTCTCTCATTTTTTTCTTCTCTTTTTTTTCCTTTTTTTGGGCCTTCACTTTTTTATGGCCTTTCTCTTTTTTCTTTTTTTGTCCGGAGTCTCATCCCGACTTGTGGGGGAATCATAGTCTCCATCATCCTTTCCTCACATGGGACAATGCTCTAATAATGATGATCATCACACTTTTATTTACTTACAACTCGAAAAATCACAACTCGATACTAGAACAAAATATGACTCTATGTGAATGCCTCCGGCGGTGTACCGGGATGTGCAATGACTCATGAGTGACATGTATGAAAGAATTATGAAGGTGGCTTTGCCACAAATACGATGTCAACTACATGATCATGCAAAGCAATATGACAATGATGAAGCGTGTCATAATAAACGAAACAGTGGTAAGTTGCATGGCAATATTATCTCGGAATGGCTACGAAAATGCCATAATAGGTAGGTATGGTGGCTGTTTTGAGGAAAGTATATGGTGGGTTTACGGTACCGGCGAAAGTTGCGCGGTACTAGAGAGGCTAGCAATGGTGGAAGGGTGAGAGTGCGTATAATCCATGGACTCAACATTAGTCATAAAGAACTCACATACTTATTGCAAAAATCTATTAGTTATCGAAACAAAGTACTACACACATGCTCCTAGGGGGATAGATTGGTAGGAAAATACCATCACTCATCCCCGACCGCCACTCATAAGGAAGACAATCAATAAATAAATCATGCTCCGACTTCATCACATAACGGTTCACCATACGTGCATGCTACGGGAATCACAAACTTCAACACAAGTATTTCTCAAATTGACAACTACTCAACTAGCATGACTCTAATATTACCATCTTCA
The DNA here is from genome assembly GCF_018294505.1 of Triticum aestivum. Lineage (NCBI taxonomy): Eukaryota > Viridiplantae > Streptophyta > Magnoliopsida > Poales > Poaceae > Triticum > Triticum aestivum. The sequence goes on along the minus strand of NC_057812.1, from coordinate 228,316,217 downwards.
TATCTCAAAACAATCATCAAGTATCAAACTTCTCATAGTATTTGATGCACTTTTTATGATAGTTTTTATTATACCCATCTTGGATGGCTATCATATTAGGACTAATTTTATAGCTAAAGAAAATTACCATGCTGTTATAGAGGACTCTAAAAATAATATAAGTGAAGCATGAGAGATCAATAATTTCTATAAAATAAAACCACCACCGTGCTCTAAAAATATATAAGTGAAGTACTAGAGCAAAATTATCTAGCTCAAAAGATATAAGTGAAGCAGATAGAGTATTCTAATAAATTCCGATTCATGTGTGTCTCTCCAAAAGATGTGTACATCAAGGATTATTGTGGTAAACTAAAAAGCAAAGACTCAAATCATACAAGACACTCCAAGAAAAACACATATCATGTGGTGAATAAAAATATAGCCTCAAGTAAAGTTACCGATGGATGAAGACGAAAGAGGGGATGCCTTCCGGGGCATACCCTAGCTTAGGATTTTGGTTGTCCTTGAATTTTACCTTGGGGTGCCTTGGGCATCCCCAATCTTAGTATTTTTCCACTCCTTATTCCATAATCCATCAAATCTTTACCCAAAACTTGAAAACTTCACAACACAGAACTCAACAGAAAATCTCATGAGCTCCGTTAATATAAGAAAACAAACCACCACTTAAGGTACTGTAATGAACTCATTCTTTATTTATATTGGTGTTAAACCTACTGTATTCCAACTTCTCTATGGTTCATGCCCCCCGATACTAGCCATAGATTCATCAAAATAAGCAAACAACACACGAAAAACAGAATCTGTCAAAAACAGAACAGTCTGTAGTAATCTGTAGGTTTCGAATACTTATATAACCCCAAAAATTCTGAAATAAGTTGGTGGATGTGAGAAATTTGTCTATTAATCATCTTCAAAAATAATAAACCTAATCGCACTCTCCAGTAAAAAATGGTAGCAAATCTCGTGAGCGCTAACATTTCTGTTTTTTACAGCAAGATCGCAAAAACTCCCCCCGCCCCGAGTCTTCCCAAAGGTTCTACTTGGCATAAACACTAATTAAAAGCATAAAACCACATCTAAACAGAAGCTAGATGAATTATTTATTCAAAAACATAAAGGAAATAAATTGGGTTGTCTCCCAACAAGCGCTTTTCTTTTAAGCTTTTAGCTAGGCGTTGATAATTTTAATGATGCTCACATGAAAGACAAGAATTGAAGCGCAAAAGGAGCATCATAAAGCATGTGACAAACACATCTAAGTCTAACATACTTCCTATGCATAGGCATTTTATAAGCAAACAAATTATCATAGCAAGCAAAAATTAGCATATGCAAAGAAGAAGAAAGAGACAATAGCAATCTCAACATGACGAGAGGTAATTTAGTAAGATGAAGATTTCTACAACCATAATTTCCTCTCTCATAATAATTACATGTGGGATCATAATCAAATTCAACAATATAGCTCTCACATAAAATTTTCTCTACATGATCCACATGCATGCAAAGTTGACACCCTTCCAAAATAGTGGGATTAACATTAACTAAAGTCATGACCTCTCCAAACCCACTTTTATCAAAAAATTCATAAGATTGAACATTCTCTAAATATGTGGGATCTAAAGTCGACACTCTTCCAAACCCACTTTCAATATTATTGCAAACACTATTATCAATCACATATTCATCAAGGGACTTAAATAAATTTTCAAGATCGTAAGAAGAATCACCCCAATCATGATCATTGCAACAAGTAGTGGACATAGCAAAACTAGCATCACCAAGCTTAGGGTTTTGCATATTATAAGCACAGTTGACATTAACAGAATTTATATTATTATCATTGCAATCATGCTTTCTATTCAAAGATCTATCGTGAATCACTTCATAAAGTACTTCATCATAATTTTCAGATTCACGAATTTCAAGCAAAACTTCATAAAGATAATCTAGTGCACAAAACTCACTAGCAATTGGTTCATCATAATTGGATCTCTTAAAAAGATTGGCAAGCGGATGAGGATCCATAGATCTTAGGTTCTCTGTTTAGCAATAAATAAACAACTATTCCAACCAAACGAGCCAAGTAAGACATCAAAGCAAACGAAAAGACGAACAGAAGAAGGGCAAATAAAACGGCAAGGGTGAATTGGGGGAGAGGAAAACGAGAGGCAAATGGCAAATAATGTAATGCGAGGGATAAGAGTTTGTGATGGGTACTTGGTATGTCTTGACTTGTGCGTAGATATCCTCGGCAATGGCGCCAGAAATTGCACGTTGGCGGGAGATCAAATCTTGACTTGACTTGGTGTAAGCCTCCCCAGCAACGGTGCCAGAAATACTTCTTGCTACCTCTTGAGCACTGCGTTGGTTTCCCTTGAAGAGGAAAGGGTGGCGTAAGTATTTCCCTCAGTTTTTGAGAACCAAGGTATCAATCCAGTAGGAGACTACACGCAAGTCACCTCGCACCTACACAACCAAATAAGAACCTTGCAACCAACGCGATAAAGGGGTTGTCAATCCCTTCACGGCCACTTGCAAAAGCGAGATCTGATAGAGATAATACGATAAATATTTTTGGTATTTTTATGATATAGATTGAAAGTAAAGATTGCAAAGTAAAATAGTTTGGAAACTTATATGATGGAAAATAGACCCGGGGGCCATAGGTTTCACTAGTGGCTTCTCTCAAGATAGCATAAGTGTTACGGTGGGTAAACAAATTACTGTCGAGCAATTGATAGAAAAGTGCATAATTATGAGAATATCTAGGCATGATCATGTATATAGGCATCACGTTCGCGACAAGTAGACCGAAACGATTCTGCATCTACTACTATTACTCCACACACCAACCGCTATCCAGCATGCATCTAGAGTCTTTAGTTCATAAGAATAGAGTAACGCATTAGGCAAGATGACATGATGTAGAGGGATAAACTCAAGCAATATGATATAAACCCCATATTTTTATCCTCGGTGGCAACAATACAATACGTGCCTTGCTGCCCCTACTGTCACTGGGAAAGGACACCGCAAGATTGAACTCAAAGCTAAGCACTTCTCCCATTGCAAGAAAGATCAATCTAGTATGCCAAACCAAACTGATAATTCGAAGAGACTTGCAAAGATAAGAAATCATACATAAAAGATTTCAGAGAAGAATCAAATATTTTTCATAGATAATCTTGATCATAAACCCACAATTCATTGAATCTCGACAAACACACCGCAAAAGAATTACATCGAATAGATCTCCAAGAAGATCGAGGAGAACTTTGTATTGAGATCCAAAGAGAGAGAACAAGCCATCTAGCTAATAACTATGGACCCGAAGGTCTGTGGTAAACTACTCACACATCATCAGAGAGGCTATGGTGTTGATGTAGAAGCCCTCCGTGATCGATTCCCCCTCCGGTGGAGCTCCGAAAAAGGCCCCAAGATGGGATCTCTTGGGTATAGAAGGTTGTGGCAGTGGAAATAGGGTTTTGTGGTGCTCTCGTATGTTTTTGGGGTATATGAGTATATATAGGCGAAAGAAGTCGGCCAGGGGAGCCACGAGGGGCCCATGAGGGTGGGGGCGCGCCTGCCCCCCTGGGCGCACCTCCCTGCCTCGTGGCCTCCTCGATGCTTCCTTGACGTCCACTCCAAGTCTCCTGGATTGCGTTTGTTCCAAAAATCACTCTCCCGAAGGTTTCATTCCGTCTGGATTCCGTCTGATATTCCTTTTGTGCGAAACACTGAAATAGGCAAAAAAACAACAATTTGCACTGGGCCTTTGGTTAGTAGGTTAGTCCCAAGAATAATATAAAAAGGTATATTAAAGCCCATTAAACATCCAAAATAGATAATATAATAGCATGGAACAATAAAAAATTATAGATACGTTGGAGACGTATCAGCGACCTCCACAGATCCTTGGTTATTGTGTGGTGACTTCAACGAGGCAATGTGGCAACATGAACACATGTCTTGAGTCCAACGTTCTAAAAACCAAATGATGATATTTCGAGAGTGTTTGATGTCATGTGAGCTGTTGGACCTGGGTTTTTTGGGGTTCCCATTTACGTATGATAATGGCCAAATAGGTGACAGGAACGTACGGGTTCGGCTCGACAGAGCTTGTGCGGACGAAGCCTGGAGGGAGCTCTTTCCTTGCACGCAAGTAACTCATCTAGCTTCGTCTTGCACAGATCACAGCCCTGTGTTGATTCAGCTCTCTTTGGTAGATCCGAAGAGAATTAGGGACTCACCTGGATATGAGATCATGTGGGAACGACACCCCGCGTTGGCAGATGTGGTGGCAAGAAGGTGGGAGAAGAGTAAACCCGCGGGCAATCTTGGAGCTGTCTAGGATGCCCAGCATGAAATGATGAACAACCTGCAGGAATGGAGTAAAGAGAATTTTGGCCACGTCGCGACTGAACTAGAGAAACTGAGAGCTAAGTTGGCTGATCTACAGATGCGTGATGCTGATAGAACCTTGATCAGGCAGAAGATGTATCTTCTGGACGAACTACTTTACAGGGAAGAGATGATGTGACTTCAAAGATCATCTATTACATGGTTGAAAGAAGGGGAATGGAATACCGCTTATCTACACCGACGGGCGTTATTGAGGGCAAGCAGGAATCATATATAGAAACTGCGTCGGTCCGATGGAACTTGGTGTTCTGTTCCAACAGAGATGGAGCGCATGGCGACTTCCTACTTTAAGGAAGTATATACCAAAGATCCAACTTGAGCACCGGAGGAAGTGCTTGATGGCATATTGATGAAGGTTACTCCACATATGAACGATAGATTATGCACTCCATTTTCAGAGGAGGAAGTGTCGGCTGCTCTTTTTGATATTGGACCGTTGAAAGCTCTTGGTACGGATGGCTTCCCGTCTAGGTTCTACCAACGGAACTGGTCTGCTCTAAAAACTGAAATCATTGTTGTTGTTTTGGAGTTTTTTACTTCAGGTTCAATGTCGGAGGGAGTGAACGATACGGTGATTGTTCTAATACCGAAAGTTCCTCATCCTAAGGAGTTGAAGGATTTCAGGCCGATCAGCTTATGCAATGTAATCTATAAAATTGTGTCCAAGTGTTTGGTTAATCGGCTCCATCTGTTGCTTTCGAAGCAGATTACTGAAAACCAGAGTGCCTTTATTCCGGGACGGCTCATCTCGGACAATTCTATCATTGCCTTTGAATGCATCCATGCTACCTCTTGAGCACTGTGTTGGTTTTCCCTTGAAGAGGAAAGGGTGATGCAGTAGAGCAGCGTAAGTATTTCCCTCAGTTTTTGAGAACCAAGGTATCAATCCAGTAGGAGGCCACGCACGAGTCCCTCACACCTACACAAACAAATAAACTCCTCACAACCAATGCGATAAAGGGGTTGTCAATCCCTTCACGGTCACCTACGAGAGTGAGATCTGATAGATATGATAAAATAATATTTTTGGTATTTTTATGATAAAGAGAAATAAAGATGCAAGTAAAATAAATGGCAAAGGAAATAACTAAGTATTGGAAGATTAATATGATGGAAAATAGACCCGGGGGCCATAGGTTTCACTAGAGACTTCTCTCGAGAGCATAAGTATTACGGCGGGTGAACAAATTACTGTTGAGCAATTGACAGAATTGAGCATAGTTATGAGAATAACTAGGTATGATCATGTATATAGGCATCACGTCCGAGACAAGTAGACCGACTCCTGCCTGCATCTACTACTATTACTCCACACACCGACCGCTAACTAGCATGCATCTAGAGTATTAAGTTCAAGAGAACAGAGCAACGCTTTAAGCAAGATGACATGATGTAGAGGGATAAACTCATCCAATATGATATAAACCCCATCTTGTTATCCTTGATCGCAACAATACAATACGTGCCTTGCTGCCCCTACTGTCACTAGGAAAGGACACCGCAAGATTGAACCCAAAGCTAAGCACTTCTCCCATTGCAAGAAAGATCAATCTAGTAGGCCAAACCAAACTGATAATTCGAAGAGACTTGCAAAGATAACCAATCATACATAAAAGAATTCAGAGAAGATTCAAATATTGTTCATAGATAAACTTGATCATAAACCTACAATTCATCGATCTCAACAAACACACCGCAAAAGAAGATTACATCGAATAGATATCCACAAGAGAGGGGGAGAACTTTGTATTGAGATCCAAAAAGAGAGAAGAAGCCATCTAGCTAATAACTATGGACCCGTAGGTCTGAAGTAAACTACTCACACTTCATCGGAGGGGCTATGGTGTTGATGTATAAGCCCTCCGTGATCGATACCCCCCCTCTGGCGGAGCTCCGGAAAAGGCCCCAAGATGGGATCTCGTCAATACAGAAAGTTACGTCAGTGGAATTAGGGTTTTGGCTCCATATCTGGTAGTTTGGGGGTACGTAGGTATATATAGGAGGAAGGAGTATGTCGATGGAACAACATGGGCCACACGAGGGTGGAGGGCACGCCTGGGGGTGTAGGCGTGCCCCCTACCTCGTGCCTTCCTGGTTGATTGCTTGACGTAGGGTCCAAGTCCTCGGGATCATGTTCGTTCCAAAAATCATGTTCCCGAAGGTTTCATTCCGTTTGGACTCCGTTTGATATTCTTTTTCTATGAAACCCTAAAATAGGCAAAAAAAAGCAATTCTGGGCTGGGCCTCCGGTTAATAGGTTAGTCCCAAAAATAATATAAAAGTGTATAATAAAGCCCAATAATGTCCAAAACAAGATATAATATAGCATGGAACAATAAAAATTATAGATACGTTGGAGACATATCAAGCATCCCCAAGCTTAATTCCTGCTCGTCCTCGAGTAGGTAAATGATAAAATAGAATTTTTGATGTGGAATGCTACTTGGCATAATTTCAATGTAATTCTTCTCAATTGTGGTATGAATATTCAGATCCGAAAGATTCAAGGCAAAATTTCAATATTGACATAGAAATAATAATACTTCAAGCATACTAACTAAGCAATTATGTCTCTTCAAAATAACATGGCCAAAGAAAGTTATCCCTACAAAATCATATAGTCTGGCTATGCTCCATCTTCACCACACAAAGTATTTAAATCATGCACAACCCCGATGACAAGCCAAGCAATTGTTTCATACTTTTGGTGTTCTCAAACTTTTTCAATCTTCACGCAATACATGAGCGTGAGCCATGGACATAACACTATATGTGGAATAGAATGGTGGTTGTGGAGAAGACAAAAATGGAGAAGATAGTCTCACATCAACTAGGCGTATCAACGGGCTATGGAGATGCCCATTAATAGATATCAATGTGAGTAAGTAGGGATTTCCATGCAACGGATGCACTAGAGCTATAAGTATATGAAAGCTCAACAAAAAGAAACTAAGTGGGTGTGCATCCAACTTGCTTGCTCACGAAGACCTAGGGCATTTGAGGAAGCCCATCGTTGGAATATACAAGCCAAGTTCTATAATGAAAAATTCCCACTAGTATATGAAAGTGATAACATAGGAGACTCTCTATGAAGATCTTGGTGCTACTTTGAAGCACAAGTGTGGTAAAAGGATAGTAGCATTGTCCCTTCTCTCTTTTTCTCTCATTTTTTTTGGGCCTTTTCTCTTCTTTTTTATGGCCTCTTTTTTAGTCTGGAGTCTCATCCCGACTTGTGGAGGAATCATAGTCTCCATCATCCTTTCCTCACTTGGGACAATGCTCTAAAAATGATGATCATCACACTTATTTTATTTACTTACAACTCAACAATTACAACTCAATACTTAGAACAAAATATGACTCTATGTGAATGCCTCCGGCGGTGTACCGGGATATGCAATGAATCAAGAGTGACATGTATGAAAGAATTATGAACGGTGCCTTTGCCACAACTAAAATGTCAACTACATGATCATGCGAAGCAATATGACAATGATGGAGCGTGTCATAGTAAATGAAAGGGTGGAAGCATGGCAATATATCTCGGAATGGCTATGGAAATGCCATGATAGGTAGGTATGGTGGCTGTTTTGAGGAAGGTATAAGGTGGGTGTATGATACCGGCGAAAGGTGCGCGGTATTAGAGAGGCTAGCAATGGTGGAAGGGTGAGAGTGCGTATAATCCATGGACTCAACATTAGTCATAAATAACTCAAATACTTATTGCAAAAATCTATTAGTTATCGAAGCAAAGTACTACGCGCATGCTCCTAGGGGGATAGATTGGTAGGAAAAGACCATCGCTCGTCCCCGACCGCCACTCATAAGGAGGACAATCAATAAATACATCACGCTCCGACTTCTTAACATAACGGTTCACCATACGTGCATGCTACGGGAATCACAAACTTCAACACAAGCATTTATCAAATTCACAACTACTCAACTAGCACGACTCTAATACCACCATCTCCATATCTCAAAACAATTATCAAGCTTCAAACTTCTCATAGTATTCAACACACTCATAAGAAAATTTTATTATTAATATTGAATGCCTAACATAATTAAAGCAAATTATCATGCTGTTTTGTAGGACTCTCAAAATAATCTAAGTGAAGCATGAGAGAACAATGGTTTCTATAAAACAAATCTACCAACGTGCTCTAAAAGATATAAGTGAAGCACTAGAGCAAAAACTATATAACTCAAAAAATATAAGTGAAGCACATAGAGTATTCTAACAATTTCCGAATCATGAGTGTCTCTCTCAAAAAGGTGTGTGCAGCAAGGATAATTGTGGAAAACTAACAAATAAATACTCAAATAATACAAGACGCTCCAAGCAAAACACATATCATATGGTAAATAAAAATATAGCTCCAAGTAAAATTACCGATAGAAGTAGACGAAAGAGGGGATGCCTTCCGGGGCATCCCCAAGCTTTGGCTTTTAGGTGTCCTTAGATTATCTTGGTGGTGCAATGGGCATCCCCAATCTTAGGCTCTTGCCACTCCTTCTTCCATAACCCATCAAATCTTTACCCAAAACTTGAAAACTTCACAACACAAAACTTAAAGTAGAAAATCTCATGAGCTCCGTTAGCGAAAGGAAACAAAACACCACTTCAAGGTACTGTAATGGACTCATTCTTTATTTATATTGGTGTTAAACCTACTGTATTCCAACTTCTCTATGGTTTATAAACCATTTTACTAGCCATAGATTCATCAAAATAAGCAAACAACACACGAAAAACAGAATCTGTCAAAAACAGAACAGTCTGTAGTAATCTGTAGCTAACGCAAGATCTGGAACCCCAAAAATTATAAAATAAATTTCTGGACGTGAGGAATTTATCTATTAATCATCTTCAAAAATAATTAACTAAATAGCACTTTCCAAATAAAAATGGCAGCAGTTCTCGTGAGCGCTAAAGTTTCTGTTTTTTACAGCAAGATCAAAAAGATTTTCCCCAAGTCTTCCCAACGGTTCTACTTGGTACAAACACTAATCTATACCAATATAAAAAGACCCTAAGAGGCAGATCCAATTAATATTGGCCATCAAATCATGTCAATCCAACGACCTAGACTGCTTCAATGTTGAGCGCTCAACACGTTTAGCGTGCAGTCAGTTTCATGCCAAAAATAGTGATAATCACATAATAACATGTAAATAATATCCTACTTAATATCCACATGCACTTAATATACTTCTAAACTAGCATGCATTGCATATACACATTTACTAGTTAAACACAAAAAACACAACCAAAATAGAAGCTAGATAAATTATTTATTACTAAACAGGAGCAAAAGGCAAGGAATAAAAATAAAATTAGGTTGTCTCCCAACAAGCGCTATCGTTTAACGCCCCTAGCTAGGCATGAAAGCAAGGATAGATCTAGGTATTTCCATATTTGAAAGGCAATCCATAAGTGTCTCTCACAATAGATTCATAAGGTAATTTAATTTTCTTTCTAGGGAACTGTTCCATGCCTTTCCTTAACGGAAATTGGAATCTAATATTCCCTTCCTTCATATCAATAATTGCACCAATCATTCTAAGGAAAGGTCTACCAAGGATAATAGGACATGAAGGATTGCAATCTATGTCAAGAACAATAAAATCCATGGGCACATAATTCCTATTTGCAACAATAAGAACATCATTAATTCTTCCCATAGGTTTCTTAATAGTGGAATCCGCAAGGTGCAAGTTTAAAGAGCAATCATCGAAATCACGGAAACCTAGCAAATCACACAAAGTCTTTGGAATCGTCGAATCACTAGCACCCAAATCACACAAAGCATAGCATTCATGATCTTTAATCTTAATTTTAATAGTAGTTTCCCACTCATCATAAAGTTTTCTAGGGATAGAAACTTCCAACTCAAGTTTTTCTTCATAAGATTGCATCAAAGCATCAACGATATGTTTGGTAAAGGCTTTATTTTTAATATAAGCATGAGGAGAATTTAGCACGGATTGCAACAAGAAATACAATCTATCAAAGATCAATTATCATAATTAAATTCCTTGAAATCCAGAATAGTGGGTTCATTAATATGCAAAGTTTTGACTTCTTCAATCCCACTTTTAACAATTTTAGCATCAAGATCTAAAGACTCTGAATTTTTGGAATGCCATCTAGGTAAAGGTGGATAATATTCAGTCCCATCATTATCAAGATTCATATTACACAGCAAAGATTTAATAGGGGACACATCAATAACTTTTAGATCTTCATCTTTATTATCATGAAAACTAGAAGAACACGCTTTTATAAAGCAATCTTTCTTAGCATGCATCCTAGCGGTTCTTTCTTTGCACTCATCAATGGAAATTCTCATGGCTTTGAGAGACTCATTGATATCATGCTTAGGAGGAATAGATCTAAGTTTCAAAGAATCAACATCAAGAGAAAATATATCAATGTTCCTAGCCAACTCATCAATCTTAAGCATTTTTTCTTTAATCAAAGCATTGAAATTCTTTTGCGAGGTAATAAATTCTTTAATATTAGATTCAAAATCAGAGGGTACTTTATTAAAATTTCCATAAGAATTGTTGTAGGAATTACCATAATTATTAGAGGAATTACTAGGATACGGCCTAGGATTAAAGTTTCCTCTATACGCGTTGTTACCAAAATTATTCCTACCAACAAAATTCACATCCAAAGATTCATTATTATTATTATCAATCAAAGTAGACAAAGGCATATCATTAGGATCAAAAGAAACACTTTTATTAGCAAATAATTTCATAAGTTCATCCATCTTACCACTCAAAACATTAATTTCTTCTATCGCATGCACTTTCTTATTAGTAGATCTTTCAGTGTGCCATTGAGAATAATTAACCATAATATTATCTAGGAGTTTAGTAGCTTCTCCTAAAGTGATTTCCATAAAAGTGCCTCGCGTGGCTGAATCTAAAATATTTCTAGAAGCAAAATTCAATCCAACATAATTTTTTTGTATAATCATCCACAAATTCAAACCATGTGTAGGGCAATTACGTATCATTAATTTCATCCTCTCCCAAGCTTGTGAAACATGTTGATGATCAAGTTGCTTAAAATTCATAATATCGTTTCTAAGAGAGATGATCTTAGCAGGAGGAAAATACTTAGAGATAAAAGCATCTTTGCACTTATTCCACGAATCAATACTATTTTTAGGCAAAGACGAAAACCAAGCTTTAGCACAATCTCTAAGCGAAATAGGAAATAACTTCAATTTAACAATATCATTGTCCACATATTTCTTCTTTTGCATATCACACAAATCAACGAAGTTGTTTAGATGGGTAGCGGCATCTTCACTAGGAAGGCCGGAAAACAGATCTTTCATGACAAGATTCAGCAAAGCAGAATTAATTTCACAAGATTCAGCATCGGTAAGAGGAGCAATCGGAGTGCTAATAAAATCATTGTTGTTGGTATTGGTAAAGTCACACAATTTGGTATTATCTTGAGCCATCATGACAAGCAAGCAATCCGGCACACAAGCAAACAAAAACAGGCAAAAAGAGGCGAATAGAGAAAGAGAGGGAGGATGGAGAGAGAGGGCGAATAAAATGGCAAGGGTGAAGTGGGGGGAGAGGAAAACGAGAGGCAAATGGCAAATAATGTAATGCGGGAGATAAGGGTTTGTGATGGGTACTTGGTATGTTGACTTTTGCGTAGACTCCCCGGCAACGGCGCCAGAAATCCTTCTTGCTTCCTCTTGAGCACTGCGTTGGTTTTCCCTTGAAGAGGAAAGGGTGATGCAGTAGAGCAGCGTAAGTATTTCCCTCAGTTTTTGAGAACCAAGGTATCAATCCAGTAGGAGGCCACGCACAAGTCCCTCGCACCTACACAAACAAATAAACCCCTTGCAACCAACGCGATAAAGGGGTTGTCAATCCCTTCACGGTCACCTACGAGAGTGAGATCTGATAGATATGATAAGATAAGATTTTTGGTATTTTTACGATAAAGAGAAATAAAGATGCAAGTAAAATAAATGGCAAAGGAAATAACTAAGTATTGGAATATTAATATGATGGAAAATAGACCCCGGGGGCATAGGTTTCACTAGAGGCTTCTCCTGAGAGCATAAGTATTATGGTGGGTGAACAAATTACTGTTGAGCAATTGACATAATTGAGCATAGTTATCAGAATATCTAGGTATGATCATGTATATAGGCATCACGTCCGAGACAAGTAGACCGACTCCTGCCTGCATCTACTACTATTACTCCACACATCGACCGCTATCCAGCATGCATCTAGAGTATTAAGTTGAAGAGAACATAGTAACGCTTTAAGCAAGATGACCTGATGTAGAGGGATAAACTCATGCAATATGATATAAACCCCATCTTGTTATCCTCGATGGCAACAATACAATACGTGCCTTGCTGCCCCTACTGTCACTGGGAAAGGACACCGCAAGATTGAACCCAAAGCTAAGCACTTCTCCCATTGCAAGAAAGATCAATCTAGTAGGCCAAACAAAACTGATAATTCGAAGAGACTTGCAAAGATAACCAATCATACATAAAAGAATTCAGAGAAGATTGAAATATTGTTCATAGATAAACTTGACCATAAACCCATAATTCATCGGTCTCAACAAACACACCGCAAAAGAAGATTACATCGAATAGATCTCCACAAGGGAGGGGGAGAACATTGTATTGAGATCCAAAAAGAGAGAAGAAGCCATCTAGCTAATAACTATGGACCCGTAGGTCTAAAGTAAACTACTCACACTTCATCGGAGGGACTATGGTGTTGATGTAGAAGCCCTCCGTGATCGATACCCCCTCCGGCGGAGCTCTGTAAAAGGCCCCAAGATGGGATCTCGTGGATACAGAAAGTTACGGTGGTGGAATTAGGGTTTTGGCTCCGTATCTGGTAGTTTGGGGGTACGTAGGTATATATAGGAGGAAGGAGTACGTCGGTGGAGCAACGTGGGCCCCACGAGGGTGGAGGGCGCGCCTGGGGGGTAGGCGCGCCACCCTACCTCGTGCCTTCCTGGTTGATTGCTTGACGTAGGGTCCAAGTCCTCTGGATCATGTTCGTTCCAAAAATCACGTTCCCGAAGGTTTCATTCCGTTTGGACTCCGTTTGATATTCTTTTTCTGCGAAACCCTAAAATAGGCAAAAAACAGCAATTCTGAGTTGGGCCTCCGGTTAATAGGTTAGTCCCAAAAATAATATAAAAGTGTATAATAAAGCTCAATAATGTCCAAAACAGGATATAATATAGCATGGAACAATCAATAATTATAGATACGTTGGGGACGTATCAATCCATCACACACAAACTCTGAAGAATAATAGGCAGGCGGCTTGTGCTTATAAACTTGATCTTTCGAAGGCATATGATCGTGTCGATTGGCATTTTTTGGAGCAGGCCCTAGGCAAATAGGGCTTCTCGAGTCAGTGGATCGCATGGATTATGACTTGTGTGAAGTCAGTAAGATACTCAGTAAAATTTAATGGGAAATTACTGGAGGTTTTTACCCCTTCTAGAGGTCTTCGGCAAGGTGACCCATTGTCTCCGTTCTTATTCCTCTTTTTGCTGACGCTTTGTCTTCTCTTTTCTCTAAATCAGTAAATGAGGGGAGTTTGAAGGGGATGAGCATATGCCGAGGAGCACCAGTGATATCTCACCTTCTGTTTGTGGATGATACTATGCCATTTTTCGAAGCTTCTGGCCAGCAAGCAAATATTGTCAAAGGTTTGTTGAACACTTCTTCCTCGGCGACGTGTCAACTTATAAACCCCGAGAAGTGTTCCATCCTTTTTTCTCTAAGAATTGCAGCAATACGTTAGTCGCGTACGAGGTCAAGAGCATCTTGGAGATAACGCAACAGGTGTTCGAACCAAAATATCTAGGCCTACCGGTGCCGGAAGGAAGAGTTCACAAAGGGCGGTTTGAAACCCTACAGGAGAGGCTAAGGAAGAGGCTTATTGATTGGAGTGAACAATGCATGTCTGTTGGAAATAAGGAGATCCTTATAAAGGCCGTGGCGCAAGCAATCCCCACCTACGTTATGAGCGTATTCCGTTTGCCTGCATAAGTATGTGACGATCTAACCAAAATGATGAGGCAGTATTGGTGGGGAGTGGAAATGGCAAGAGGAAGATGGCTTGGCTCAGTTGGGAGAAGATGATGCTACCCAAAGCTATGGAGGGCATGGGGTTCGGAGATACGAGGGCTTTCAATCAGGCTTTGTTGGCCAAGCAGGCCTGGCGCCTTCTAGATTGCTCGGACAGCCTGTGCGCTCGCTTGTTGAGGGCTAAATACTACCCACAGGGGAATTTATTGGACAGAGTTTTCTCCTCATATTCTTCAATAGTTTGGAAAGGTATTGTTCATGGACTAGAACTCCTGAAGAAAGGCATTATATGGCGAGTTGGAGATGGTACATTAATCAAGACATGGAGAGATGCTTGGATCCCACGAGGCCATAATTTCCGACCGATCACACCAAAGAGAAATTGTCGGTTCAATTGGGTGGCTGATTTTTTTAATGAACATGGCGCATGGAATGTGCAAAGGTTAAGGGGGCATTTTTGGGACTTGGATGTTCGTGAGATTCTGAAGATTCGTACTTCACCGCAGAACGGCCTGGACTTCATTGCTTGGTTCCCGGAACGAAGTGGCCAATTCTCAGTCTGGAGTGCCTAGCACCTTGCTACGGAGGTTCAGATTTTGATGGGGATGGGCTCAACTAGCAGTAATCCTTCAGGTCAAAGACCCATTTGGCAGTGGATTTGGAGTGCGCATGTCCCTCTAAAGATGAAGATAATGGCTTAGAAAGCTGTTTCAGGTGCTCTTGCAACAAATGAATGCAAAAAGTACAGGCATATCTCTACCCGGGAAGGCTGCCCTGTGTGCGGGAGGGAGAAGGAAACTATCTTCCATGCCCCGGTGTCCCGCGAGTATACAAGGGGGGTCTGGACACAAATGCGGGCTATATGGAGGCTATTGTAACGCCCTCGATGTGGCTATATCTCCCCCGTGTCGAAGCACGACTTAGAGGCATAACCGCATTGAAAGCAATGTCGCAAGTGAGCTAATCCTCACAACAACCCATGTAATACATAAGGGAAAGAGATACATAGTTGGCTTACAATCGCCACTTCACACAATGACATGAATAAATCATTACATCATCCAGATACACTCAAGGTCCGACTACGGAACCAAAATAAAAGAAGACTACCCCCAAATGCTACACAGATCCCCGATCGTCCCAATTGGGCTCCACTACTGATCAACTAGAAAAAGGAACAACCTAAAGAACACGATCTTCATAGAGCTCCTCCTTGAGCCTGGTTGCGTCATCTGCACGGTTCAACGGCACCTGCAAACTGGTTTTGGAAGTATCTGTGAGTCACGGGGACTCAGTAATCTCACACCCTCGCGATCAAGATTATTTAAGCTTATAGGAAGGGTAAAAGGTATGAGGTGGAGCTGCAGCAAGCGACTAGCATATTTGGTGGCTAACATACGCAAATGAGAGCGAGAAGACAAGGCAAAGCACGGTCGAACAACTATGATCAAGAAGTGATCCTAGAACAACCAACGTCAAGCATTACTCCAACACCGTGTTCACTTCCCGGACTCCGCCGGAAAGAGACCGTCACGGTTACACACGCGGTTGATGTATTTTAATTAAGATCAACTTCAGATTTTCTGCAACCGGACATTAATAAATTCCCATCTGCCCATAACCGCGGGCACGGCTTTCGAAAGTTCAAACCCTGCAGGGGTGTCCCAACTTAGCCCATCACAAGCTCTCACGGTCAACGAAGGATATTCCTTCTCCCAAGACAATTCGATCAGACTCGGCATCCCGGTTACAAGACATCCTCGACAATGGTAAAACAAGTCCAGCAACACCACTTGAATGTGCCGACAAATCCCGATAGGAGCTGCACATATCTCGTTCTCAGGGCACACTTAGATGAGACATCCTACGAGTAAAACCAACCCTCAAGTTGCCCAGAGGTGGCCCCGCAGTTTACTCGGTCGGACCAACACTCAGAGGAGCACTGGCCCAGCGGGGGTTTACTAAGGATGACCCTTGAGTCCGCGGAACCCAAGGGAAATAGAGGCTAGGTGGTGAATGGTAAAATCAATGTTGGGCATTGCTGGAGGAGTTTTATTCAAGGCGAACTGTCAAGGGGTTCCCATTATAACCCAACCGTGTAAGGAACGCAAAATCCGGGAACATAACACCGATATGACGGAAACTAGGGCGGCAAGAGTGGAACAAAACACCAGGCATAAGGCCGAGCCTTCCACCCTTTACCAAGTATATAGATGCATTAATTAAAATAAGAGATATAGTGATATCCCAAAAAATATCCATGTTCCGACAAGGAACAAACTCCAATATTCACCTACAACTAACAATGCTATAAGAGGGGCTGAGCAAAGCGGTAACATAGCCAAACAACGGTTTGCTAGGACAAGGTGGGTTAGAGGCTTGGCTTAGCAATATGGGAGGCATGATAAGCAAGTGGTAGGTATCGCAGCAAAGGCATAGCAAAAGAGCGAGCAACTAGCAAGCAAAGATAGAAGTGATTTCGAGGGTATGGTCATCTTGCCTGAAATGCCGCAAGGAAGAAGAACGAGTCCATGAAGAAGACAAACGGACGTAGTCGAACGGTTCCTCACAAACGCAACGTTATCGGGACCAACCCGAAGAAGCAACACCGGAAAGAAGCAAACAACATAGTAAACAACCATCACATCAACATGGCATGATGCACAACCACGTATGATGCATGTCCGGTTTAATGAAGCATGGCATGGCAAAGTGCACAAATAATCCTACAAATTAAGTGGAGCTCAATATGCAACGAGTTGCATATTGATGAAACACCACAACAAGTTATTTAGTTCGATCTCGTTTATGTACCCAACAATATTAAATGTTGATTAACATGGCAAGGGGTGAAGCAAATGAAAACTACCTATCTAGGCAAGTTTAAATGAGACCGGAAGCAACGAACAAAAAATTCCGGTAAATCCCCATATGCATATTTTAGATTTGGTGCTGTTCTGCCCTAAACACAATTTTAGAGTTATTAAACATGCAAAGTAAATCCACCATGTTAAACTAGGCGTTTTTCTACCCCATTTACATATTAAGTTTATTTAAAACCGAGCTACAGTTATTTAGTTGTGAATTAAATCATTTTAGCAAGTTATTTAAGCAAATTTAAACAAACAGCATTTTAAGCATTTTAAACATGGATGAAAATGACATATTATTAAACTAGATGAAAAACTAAGCAAGTTTCATATTAAGTTTGTTTTAATCCGATGCACGGTTTGTGAGTTATGATATGCATGGAGCTTAGGGACCATTCTGCAAAATCTGCAGTCTCACGTTTAATAGAAAAAAATGATCTGCGGAAAAAAACATGTCCCGGGCCGAAACTGGCCGGCCCAAAAGTGCACAGGGACAGGGGCTGGGGGCTGCTCACATGGGCCCAGGCCCGTTCGGTGGAAGAGGCCTGGCAAGGGGCTCCTGGGCCTTGGCTAGATCTGGCCCACGGCGGGGCCTACGAGCGGAGCGAGCAGCTCCTTGTCGTTGTCCTCGTGCCTCCGCACGAGTAGGGAGGAGGACGGCAAGAGCGGTGGCGGACGACGGCGGCTCGCCGGCGGGGAGGCGCGGAGGAGGGCCTGGAACGGGCGAAGAAGGCCGTGATCCGCCAGATCCGGCGATGTGGGTTCGCTGGAGCTTCCAGGGCGACGGCGGGACAAACCTGCGGGAGAGAGAGAGAGGAAGCTCATGAGGGAGAGGGAGCAGAGAGGAAAAGGAAAGAAGGAAGAGGAGCAAGGGCGGTCTGGTCCTGCCTGGGAGGTGTGGCGGCGCTGGTTCTTGGTGGTGGTCGACGCAGTGGCGCCGGTCGTCGGGCGATGAGGGCCTCGGACAGCTTCACGATCCACTCGGGATCGAGGGGAGAAGAGGCAGGCCTCAGACGCCTAGGGATGAAGCAATGGAGGCAGGAGTCGCACCAGACGAGGAGACGAGGTGGTAGGGCGGCGGTGGTCTTGTAGGTGAGGAGGGACTCCGGCGGCGTCGGTTCCCGGGGCGGCTCGGATCAGCGACTGAGGTGAGCTCCAAAACCATGGCGGGGACAAGGGCGTCGGGGAGAAAGGAGCATGTGGGCGCGCTGGATGTCTGCGGGGGT
Source organism: Triticum aestivum (assembly GCF_018294505.1). Classification (NCBI taxonomy): domain Eukaryota; kingdom Viridiplantae; phylum Streptophyta; class Magnoliopsida; order Poales; family Poaceae; genus Triticum; species Triticum aestivum. The sequence goes on along the minus strand of NC_057812.1, from coordinate 228,297,566 downwards.
TCCATGCTTGATGGATTGAAACGATGGGAGGAGGTGGTTGGCCTGGTTGAGAAAACGAGGAGGAGGGTGGCGCTGTGGATGGATGGATTTGATAGATGGCGGCGGCGTCTGATCCTAGGAGGGAGGAGCCTGTAGGTGGCGGCGGCTAGGGAGGACAAATGTCCTAGTTTTTAGGGTTGGGATAAAATTTGGTCCGGTGAATATATATAGCAGGTGGACTAGGCTTAGGGGCTATCTCGTCCCTCCGGTCGTAATCGGATGGTCGCTAATAAATAGGCTAGGAAGTCCTAATAAGAAAACGGAGACGTTTTGTAGATGTTTGGGGATGATCCGGATCCAACAGTGACGACTGTCCGGGTCAGGTCCGGGACAACTTTTCGGACGCGCGCGCGAGGGGGGTTGATGCACTGAGCAGAGAGGGTTTCGGACCGTGCGATCACATCAGACAACTCCGGAAGCAAAGAGGGGAAGGAGGATGGACTAGGTGGGCTGTGGCGAGATTGCGAGGGGGAGAAGAGAGAGAGAGAGGGCCCGACATCTGTTTCCGGAGACCGAAAACGTCCGACGTTAGACCGGCTATATTGCCGCTATAGTTAACGGTAGGGCTATCAAACGGACTCCGAACGCGATGAAATTTGACACGCGGTCTTCCTACACTAAAATAAGACCACACTCCAACTTTCAACCCATTCCGAGAACATTTTCTGGCCACTTATAAAATAATAATCAGGACATGCCGTGGGCGCGTGCAAGTGTGTCTGGGCTCAGAACAGACAACGGATGGAACGAGGAGACTGGGACGGATGCAAGTTTTCGAAAACATGCAGATGCAATGTAGATGATGACATGGCAAGATGCAACACACAAGCGAATGACAAGGCAACAACATCGAATAACTGGAAGACACCTGACACATCGGTCTCGGGGCGTCACAACACTCCACCGCTACGAGAGGATCTCGTCCCGAGATCTAGAATGGCACCGGAGGGAAAACGGAAGAGAAAAGAGAAGAGGTAAAACTAAGTTGCTTCTTTGACAAACGAGTTAGACCAAAGAACCTTGAAAAGGTTAAGCCATTTCGAGAAAAGAATACAAGGAGATGAATGAAGTTGAAAGTGCTCCATTAAGAAAGAGGAATAAGAAAGAACCGATCCGGGTAGCACTCCGGTTGAAAAGAAAAGGAATTGAATAAGAACTTGATAAGATGAGAAGATACTTGATGAAAACACAACACACTGCCTCCGGAACTAATGAATGAATGGAACAAGGGGTAAGAAAGATCTCAGGCAGCACTCCGGTTGAAAAGAGGTGCAAGGCTTGATAAGGCGAAAAGAACTTGAGAAAAAGGTCACAACACCCCGGTTAAAAGGATAAGCATGAAAAGTTCATGATCTTTGACAAAACGAGATGATGGGTTGAAAATAGCAACATCACAATGCCTCCAGAAGGAATGAAAGAATGCAAAGAAAAGAACGGAGAAGAGAAACAACATGTTCTACCTCAAATGAGCTTGAAAAAGCATCTTTAGGAGAAGGTTCGAATGGAGTTGTTGGAAAAACCAACAACGAAAAGAGTAAGCTTGTTGTGGGCTTATGGAAAACATCTCGAAATCAAGAGGTGAAATTCTGCCACCAATGGAAACAATAGATTGGATTGATATGAACAAGAAGACGAGAAACTTATTCCACCGGGAGGATAAATGGAGAACTTGCGTCATTTATAAGCACCATAAATAGCAACAATCCTTAGGGAAAGCTTTAGGTGAAATATAACCCAAGATAACTCCAATGACGCAATTGATGGATTTAAAATATCTCATTCTTAACAACATGTGAATCATGAAACATGAACTCAAATTATCAAGAATGGCATAATACCACCTCAAAGGATAAGGTAAAAAGAATTGCACTCCGGATTGCAAGAAGAAGAAAACTTGAAGTATATCTTGGCGGATCATAGCTTCGAAAGATATCTTGGAGAACAATTGAAGAATGAAAAGAATCCTTGATGAACCACCATGAGGAACTCCGGTAAACAAAAGAATGATCAAACGGAAGTAAAAAAAGTTGAAAACACAAGGTGAAAATTTGTAATGATTTAGATGGATCTTCGTGACGAGGTAATTGAGAGAACTTGGAACTCCGGGAAAAGAAAGATGAACAAATGGAAACAAGAATTTGATGAGCCTCTGAAATAGGGAATTGAGTTCACTCGATGAAACAAGAATAAGAATTACATTATACTTATCCTTCACCAATTAAATTGATGACAATCAACGGATTTGGCATATTACTTATTCTCGTAGAAAATATTAAGAGAGATATAACATAAACTTGAGAAAAGACTTCAACGATCCACCGGTAGAATTTTGAAGGCATGAATGAATAAATTGATATGATAAACAAAGGAAGAAGAATCTTGGAAGAACCACCGTAAGAACTGAAAAAGAACAAAGTAAAGGGATGAATCACCGAGTAAGAATTATAAAAGAACGAAGACACTTGAGAGATTATAAATACATGAGAACGGAGAGATCATGAACTGATTAGAGGATATCTGAGTGATGCACCAGTAAGATTTGGAGAATGAGAGCTAAAGTCTGAGAACGAGTAAGTCTTCTGAAAAGCTGGGCTCCGAATAATCAAACTGAACAGAATCTTGAATTGCTCCAGATAGGTGAAAAGAATTCTGAGAATCGAAAAACAATTATGAGAGGATGGGCTCGAACTAGAACAACTAATCCCTGAGAGAACGGATAACATATGGAGGTAAAAACTCTTCTTCGATCTTCAACTGTTGAGAATGACGACGAGAAACACCACCATGAATTATTTAGATACTCCAGGATGACGAATATAAAGGTTGAGCCAACGGTGAAAAGAATTTGAAAGATCTTGGAGAAGGACATATGACTGAAGATAATTCATTCTTATGTCAAACTTGGAAAAGAATTTGAGAAGCTCCGGGAAAATTAGAAGAGTCAGGTAAGATCCCGGGAAAAGACCTGTGGGTTAGGGCCCACTCAAAGAAACACCGTTGAAATGATTACTTGAAAAGGAGAATGCACCGGTTGATTTAAATGGCTTGAAAGAGATAACATCCTCGAAAGAGTTTGAATGAAAGCAGAGTGTAAACACGAATCTTCGAGATACCTTCAGCACTCCGGAATAATAGAATAGCAAGAAGTGAATTATTATGAGGTGCACTGGCAAGAGAAGACATTTAAAACGAGGAAAGGATATGATGAACAAAGCTTGAATTGGATCCACCGAAGAAGAAAAGAATGAATAATGATGAACTTGAGGCTCTGTTAAAATCTTCTTGAGAATCACGGGATAAGAATATTGACGGTGAGAACGAAGAAACTTTACATCCATAAAAAGATACTTGATTAAGAAATTTGAGTCCTTGAAGAAATAAGGGTGGGAGGGTGGGAAAAACAAAAACAATTTGGAGACGGAAGAAACAAACACCGTTGAGAAGAACTGATAATTGATCTTGCAGATTTTGAAAATGAACAGATCCGCTTGAAGAGAAACACACCTGTTGAAAAGGATTGACATGACAATCTCGATGATCAAGAAGGATTGGTATTCACATAGGAACATGAGAACACCATTTAGGGAAGGTATGGAATCAACACTTGACTTCGAAGCAACTCGAATACCACAATTCAAAAACAAAGGATTGGCTTGCAAAATAAGCCGCAACAAACATATGATAGAGATTTCGTCCGAAGTTTTCGTGGTGGGGCCTACACGGGCTCGATCGTAAAGCACCATCATGTACAAGGCAATGCACATGACATATGAAGCGTCCCCGAGTCGGCATTGCCAAGGACTCTTTAAGACACAACGAGACCACTATAAAACCAACCGTGAATAGGCGGACCACTAGACGTCGAACCCCAATTTCATATCATACATCTGTCGAAAAGATATCCTAAGAGCTACTTGAATTCCCACTTATCAACTCCCGAAACTATCTAGTTATGCAATCAGGTGTTGGGGATACAGGGGAAGCATAATATCTCATCCAAACCTAACAAATCCTACATCCAGCTGTATCCATCCTTCAACACATAACCAAGAAACCTTCGGAAATCATTTACCTCTACCTTCGAAAAGCATCCGTTATACGAGTTATGGCAATACTCTCGAACTCCCGCCCTAGTACTGGGTGGCATCGAGGTTATCTCACCAACAACTGCATAAAAGAGATTTTCGATGTCGGTGAACTCAGGTATACCAGAACTGCAACGATAAAATTGTGACGACAACACCTCGGAGCTCAACTCACCGGGACACTGCCACAACCCCTAAATGTCAGGAGGCACCAAGAATAATGTTCTCGTCACAAAACCATGGGAACGATTCCAAGATACCTGCGTGATCCTAAAAAAATTTTAGTGAAATTTTGAGAAGAGAAGAGTCAAAACTCTACGCCAGGATGCCTCACCAGAGCGATGAAGGGACTGGGGAGTAAAAAGAATTCCTACTCTCTGATATATATAATCCTATAAGACTCAAAACATTTTTCTAGACTCAACAACGCCAATGATTCGGTTAAGCAGGGGGCTCCTAAGTCGGGGAAGGCTCTGATTACCAACTTGTAATGCCCTCGATGCGGCTATATCTCCCACGTGTCGAAGCACGACTTAGAGGCATAACCGCATTGAAAGCAATGTCGCAAGTGAGGTAATCTTCACAACAACCCATGTAATACATAAGGGAAAGAGATACATAGTTGGCTTACAATAGCCACTTCACACAATTACATGAATAAATCATTACATCATCCAGATACACTCAAGGTCCGGCTACGGAACCAAAATAAAAGAAGACTACCCCCAAATGCTACACAGATCCCGATCGTCCCAACTGGGCTCCACTACTGATCAACTGGAAGACGGAACAACCTAAAGAACACGATCTTCATATAGCTCCTCCTTGAGCCTAGTTGTGTCATCTGCACGGTTCAACGGCACCTGCAAACTGGTTTTGGAAGTATCTGTGAGTCACGGGGACTCAGCAATCTCACACCCTCGCGATCAAGACTATTTAAGCTTATAGGAAGGATAAAAGGTATGAGGTGGAGCTGCAGCAAGCGACTAGCATATTTGGTGGCTAACATACGCAAATGAGAGCGAGAAGAGAAGGCAAAGCACGGTTGAACAACTATGATCAAGAAGTGATCCTAGAACAACCTACGTCAAGCATTACTCCAACACCGTGTTCACTTCCCGGACTTCGCTGGAAAGAGACCGTCACGGTTACACATGTGGTTGATGTATTTTAATTAAGATCAACTTTAGGTTTTCTACAACCGGACATTAACAAATTCCCATCTGCCCATAATCGCAGGCACAACTTTCGAAAGTTCAAACCCTGCAGGGGTGTCCCAACTTAGCCCATCACAAGCTCTCACAGTCAACGAAGGATATTCCTTCTCCCAAGACAATCCGATCAGACTTGGCATCCTGGTTACAAGACATCCTCGACAATGGTAAAACAAGTCCAGCAACACCGCCCGAATGTGCCGACAAATCCCGATAGGAGCTGCACATATCTCATTCTCAGGGTACACTCAGATGAGACATCCTACGAGTAAAACCAACCCTCAAGTTGCCCCGAGGTGGCCCCGCAGTCTACTCGGTCGGACCAACACTCAGAGGAGCACTGGCCCAGGGGGGTTTAACTAAAGATGACCCTTGAGTCCATGGAACCCAAGGGAAAAAGAGGCTAGGTGGCGAATGGTAAAACCAATGTTGGGCATTGCTGGAGGAGTTTTATTCAAGGCGAACTGTCAAGGGGTTCCCATTATAACCCAACCGTGTAAGGAACGCAAAATCCGGGAACATAACACCGATATGACGGAAACTAGGGCGGCAAGAGTGGAACAAAACACCAGGCATAAGGCCGAGCCTTCCACCCTTTACCAAGTATATAGATGCATTAATTAAAATAAGAGATATAGTGATATCCCAACAAATATCCTTGTTCCAACAAGGAACAAACTCCAATCTTCACCTGCAACTAACAACGCTATAAGAGGGGCTGAGCAAAGCGGTAACATAGCCAAACAACGGTTTGCTAGGACAAGGTGGGTTAGACGCTTGGCTTAGCAATATGGGAGGCATGATAAGCAAGTGGTAGGTATCGCAGCAAAGGCATAGCAAAAGAGCGAGCAACTAGCAAGCAAAGATAGAAGTGATTTCGAGGGTATGGTCATCTTGCCTGAAATGCCGCAAGGAAGAAGAACGAGTCCATGAAGAAGACAAACGGATGTAGTCGAACGGTTCCTCACAAACACGACGTTATCGGAACCAACCCGAAGAAGCAACACCAGAAAGAAGCAAACAACATAGTAAACAACCACCACATCAACATGGCATGATGCACAACCAGGTATGATGCATGTCCGGTTTAATGAAGCATGGCATGGCAAAGTGCACAAACAATCCTACAAATTAAGTGGAGCTCAATATGCAACGAGTTGCATATTGACAAAACACCAGAACAAGTTATTTAGTTCGATCTTGTTTATGTACCCAACAATATTAAATGTTGATTAACATGGAAAGGGGTGAAGCAAATGAAAACTACCTATCTAGGCAAGTTTAAATGAGGCTGGAAACAACGAACAACAAATTCCGGTAAATCCCCATATGCATATTTTAGATTTGGTGCTGTTCTGCCCTAAACACAATTTTAGAGTTATTAAACATGCAAAGTAAAGTCACCATGTTAAACTAGGCATTTTTCTACCCATTTACATATAAAGTTTATTTAAAACCGAGCTACGGTTATTTAGTTATGAATTAAATCATTTTAGCAAGTTATTTAAGCAAATTTAAACAAACAACATTTTAAGCATTTTAAACATGGATGAAAATGACATATTATTAAACTAGATGAAAAACTAAGCAAGTTTCATATTAAGTTTGTTTTAATCCGATGCACGGTTTGTGAGTTATGATATGCATGGAGCTTAGGGACCATTCTGCAAAATCTACAGTCTCAGGTTTAATAGAAAAAACAATTTGCGGAAAAAAACATGTCCCGGGCCGAAACTGGCTAGCCCAAAAGTGCACATGGACAGGGTCTGGGCGCTGCTCACATGGGCCTAGGCCCGTTCGGTGGAAGAGGCCTGGCAAGGGGCTCCTGGGCCTTGGCTAGATCTGGCCCATGGCGGGGCCTATGAGTGGAGCGAGCAGCTCCTTCTCGTCGTCCTCGTGCCTCCGCACGAGCAGGGAGGAGGACGGCAAGAGTGGTAGCGGACGACGACGGCTCGCCGACGGGGAGGCGCGGAGGAGGGCCTGGAACGGGCGAAGAAGGCCGTGATCCGCCATATCTGGCGATGTGGGGTCGCTGGAGCTTACAGGGCGGCGACGGGACAAACCTGCGGGATAGAGAGAGAGAAAGGAAGCTCATGAGGGAGAGGGAGCAGAGAGGAAAAGGAAAGAAGGAAGAGGAGCAAGGGCGGTCTGGTCCTGCCTGGGAGGTGTGGCGGCGCTGGTTCTTGGTGGTGGTCGATGCAGCAGTGCCAGTCGTCGGGCGATGAGGGCCTCAGACAGCTTCACGATCCACTCGGGATCGAGGGGAGAAGAGGCAGGCCTCAGGTGCCCGGGAAGAAGCAGTGGAGGCAGGAGTCGCGTCGGACGAGGAGACGATTTGGTAGGGCGGCGGTGGTCTTGTAGGTGAGGAGGGACTCCGGCAGCGTCGGTTCCCGGGGTGGCTCGGATCAGCGATCAAGGTGAGCTCCAAACCCATGGCGAGGACAAGGGCGTCAGGGAGAAAGGAGCATGTGGGCGCGCTGGATGTCTGCGGAGGTTCCAAGCTTGATGGATTGAAACGATGGGAGGAGGTGGTTGGCCTCGTTGAGAAAACGAGAAGGAGGGTGGCGCTGTGGATGGATGGATTTGATAGATGGCGGCGGCGTCTGATCCTAGGAGGGAGGAGCCTGTAGGTGGCGGCGTCTAGGGAGGACAAATGTCCTAGTTTTTAGGGTTGGGATAAAATTTGGTCCGGTGAATATATAGCAGGTGGACTAGGTTTAGGGGCTATCTCGTCCCTCCGATCGTAATCGGATGGTCGCTAATAAATAGGCTAGGAAGTCCTAATAAGAAAATGGAGACGTTCTGTAGATGTTTGGGGATGATCTAGATCCAATGGTGACGATTGTCCGGGTCGGGTCCGGGACAGCTTTTCGGACGCGCGCGCGAGGGGGGTTGATGCACTGAGCAGAGAGGGTTTCGGACCGTGCGATCGCATCGGACAACTCCGGAAGCGAAAAGGGGAAGGAGGATGGACTACGTGGGCTGTGGCGAGACTGCGAGGGGGAGAAGAGAGAGAGAGAGAGGGCCCAACATCTGTGTCCGGAGACCGAAAACGTCCGACGTTAGACCGGCTATATTGCCGCTATAGTTAACGGTTGGGCTATCAAACGGACTCCAAACGCGATGAAATTTGACAGGCAGTCTTTCTACACTAAAATAAGACCACACGCCAACTTTCAACCCATTCCGAGAACATTTTCCGCCCACTTATAAAATAATAATACGGACATGCCGCGGGCGCGTGCAAGTGTGTCTGGGCTCAGAACGGATAACGGACGGAACGAGGAGACCGAGACGGATGCAAGTTTTCGAAAACATGCAGATGCAATGCGGATGATGACATGGCAAGATGCAACACACGAGCGAATGACAAGGCAACAACATCGAATAACTGGAAGACACCTGACACATCGGTCTCGGGGCGTCACAGCTACCTCGTTATGAGTTGCTACAGGATACATGGAAGGATTGGCTCCTAAATGTCCTGGCGAATTGCGATGACAATGAAGGAAATATGCCCTAGAGGCAATAATAAAGTTGTTATTTATATTTTCTTATATCATGATAGATGTTTATTATTCATGCTAGAATTGTATTAACCGGAAACTTGATACATGTGTGAATACATAGACAAAACAAAGTGTTCCTAGTATGCCTCTACTAGACTAGCTCGTTAATCAAATATGGTTAAGTTTCATGACCATAGACATGTGTTGTCATTTGATGAAAGAGAACACATCATTAGGAGAATGATGTGATGGACAAGACCCATCTGTTAGCTTAGCATAATGATCGTTAACTTTTATTGCTCTTGATTTCTTCATGACTTATACATATTCCTCTGACTATGAGATTACGCAATTCCCGAATATCGGAGGAACACCTTGTGTGCTATAAAATGTCACAACGTAACTGGGTGATTATAAAGATGCTCTACAGGTGTCTCCGAAGGTGTTTGTTGGGTTGGCATAGATCACGGTTAGGATTTGTCACTCCGAGTATCGGAGAGGTATCTCTAGGCCCTCTCGGTAATGCACATCACTATAAGCCTTACAAGCAATGTGACTAATGAGTTAGTTACGAGATGATGCATTACGGAATGAGTAAAGAGACTTGCTGGTAACGAGATTGAACTAGGTATGAGCATACCAACGATCGAATCTCGGGCAAGTAACATACCGATGACAAAGGGAATGACATATGTTGTCATTGCGGTTTGACCGATAAAGATCTTCGTAGAATATGTAGGAACCAATACGAGCATCTAGGTTCCGCTGTTGGTTATTTATCAGAGATGTGTCTCGATCATGTCTACATAGTTCTCGAACCCGTAGGGTCCGCACGCTTAACATTCGATGACGATTTGTATTATATGAGTTATGTGATTTGGTGATCGAATGTTGTTCGGAGTCCCGGATGAGATCACGGACATTATGTGGAGTCTCGAAATGGTCGATAGGTAAAGATTCATATATATGATGATAGTATTCGGACATCAGAAGTGTTCTGGAGGTACCGGGTACATATCGGGTCACCGAAAGGGGTTCCGGGCACCCCGCAGCAAAGATATGAGCCTTATTGGGCCAAGGGCGGGACAGACCAGCCCCTAAGGGTCTGGTGCGCCCCCATATGGGCCGGCATATGTAGATAAATGAAAAGGGGAGGAGGAAAGGAAATAGAGGGAATATGATTCCCCCTTCCTTTCCCCTCTCCCCTCTTTCCTTCTCGCCTCCAGAGATAAGGAAAGGGGGAGGCCAAATTGGAGGAGGCCCCCAAGTAGGATTCCTCCTACTTGGGGCGCCCCATGGCTATCCCCCTCCCCCTCCCACCTATATATATGTGGGGACGGGGCGCCTAGAACACACAACAAACATTGTTAGCCGTGTGCGGCGCCCCCCTCCATAGTTTACGCCTCCGGTCATATTCACGTAGTGCTTAGGCGAAGCCCTGCGGATCACTTCACCATCTCCGTCACCACTCCGTTGTGCTGACGAAACTCTCCCTTGACATTTTGTTGGATCAAGAGTTCCAGGGACGTTGAGGGAGTCCTGGATTAGGGGGTGTCCGGATAGCCGGACTATACCTTTGGCCGGACTCCTGGACTATGAAGATACAAGATTGAAGACTTCGGCCCATGTCTGGAAGGGACTTTCCTTGGCGTGGAAGGCAAGCTTGGCGATACGGATATGTAGATCTCCTACCATTGTAACCGACTCTGTGTAACCCTAGCCCTCTCTGGTGTCTATATAAACCGGAGGGTTTTAGTTCGTAGGACGAACAACAATCATACCATAGGCTAGCTTCTAGGGTTTAGCCTCTCTGATCTCATGGTAGATCCACTCTTGTACTACCCATATCATCAATATCAATCAAGCAGGACGTAGGATTTTACCTCCATCAAGAGGGCCCGAACCTGGGTAAAACATTGTGTCCCCTGCCTCCTGTTACCATCCGCCTAAACGCACAGTTAGGGACCCCCTACCCGAGATCCGCCGGTTTTGACACCGACATTAGTGCTTTCATTGAGAGTTCCTATGTGTCGTCACTTTTAGGCCAAATGGCTTCTCCGATCATCAACAGCGATGCGATCCAGGGTGAGACTTTTCTCCCCGGACAGATCTTCATATTCGGCGGCTTTGCACTACGGGCCAATTCCCTTGGTCATCTGGAGCAGATCGAAAGCTACGCCCCTGGCCATCAGGTCAGATTTGGAAGTTTGAACTACACGGCCGACATCCGTGGAGACTTGATCTTCGACGGATTCGAGCCACACCCGAGCGCGCCGCACTGTCACGATGGGCATGATCTAGCTCTGCCGCCGAACAGTGCCCTGGAGGCCGCACCTGTGTCCTCTCCGACCCCTAGCTCGGAGCCGATCACACCAATCGAGGATGGATGGTTAGACACCGCCTCGAGGGCTGCAATCTCTACAACGATCGAGCCGAACACCATCCCTATTCTATGCGAAGCCCGTGACTCCAAGGAGCCAGACTCCTCTCCTGACTCCGAGCCCTCCGCGCCCCTACCGATCGAACCCGATTGGGCGCCGATCATGGAGTTCACCGCCGCGGACATCTTTCAGCACTCGCCCTTCGGCGATATTCTGAATTCACTAAAGTATCTCTCTTTATCAGGAGAGCCCTGGCCGGACTATGGTCAGCAAGGTTGGGATGCGGATGATGAAGAAATTCAAGGCCCACCCACCACCCACCTCGTAGCCACTGTCGATGATTTAACCGACATGCTCGACTTTGACTCCGAAGACACCGACGGTATGGATGCCGATGTAGGAGACGATCAAGAACCAGCGCCTATAGGGCACTAGAAAGCCACCTCGTCGTATGATATATACATGGTGGACACCCCAGAAGAAGGCAATGGCGATGGAACAGCGGAGGATGACCCCTCCAAGAAGCAGCCTAAGCGTCAGCGTCAATGGCGCCGCTCTAAATCCCGCCAAAGCAAAAACGGTGATTCCAGCACGGGAGATAATAACACCCCGGACAGTGCCGAAGACAACCACCTCCAGCAAGATTCAGCACAGGAGGACAGAGTAGCCAGCCCTCTGCGGCAGACAGAGAGGTCGAGGACGATAATTACATACCTCCCTCCGAAGACGAGGCAAGCCTCAACAACGACGAATTTGTCGTGCCGGAGGATCCCGTTGAACAAGAGCATTTCAAATGCAGGCTTATGGCCACGGCGATCAGCCTCAAGAAAAAACAGCAACATCTTAGAGCTGATCAAGATTTGCTAGCCGACAGATGGACTGAAGTCCTTGCGGCCGAAGAGTATGAACTCGAACGCCCCTCCAAGAGCTACCCAAAGCGCACGTTGCTACCCCAATTAGAGGAGGAAGCACCTAAACCTACATCACCAGCGCATGATGCGGCCGACCGGCCACCCCGTGGCCGCGACAGAGAGGCCTCTTGGCCCTCCACTCAAGCCGCACCCCGGCACCGCTCAAAAAATACCAAGGCATGGAAAAATGCGCCAGACCTGCGAGATATATTGGAGGACAAGGAAAGGCAAACAAGATAGATCTACGGATCATGTGGGCGCCCCACGCCACGAGACGGTACTCGTCACGCCGGATACAGTAAATCCGGCCGGGCCGAACACAGTAGACAAAGCTCGTTTGAGCTGCGTCGTGATATAGCCCAATACAGAGGAGCCGCACACCCACTATGCTTCACAGATGAAGTAATGGATCATCAAATCCCCGAGGGTTTCAAACCCGTGAACATGGAATCATACGATGGCACAACAGATCCTGCGGTATGGATCGAGGACTATCTCCTTCATATCCACATGGCCCGCGGTGATGACCTACACGCCATCAAATACCTCCCACTCAAGCTTAAAGGACCAGCTCGGCATTGGCTTAACAGCTTGCCAACAGAATCAATTGGTTGTTGGGAGGACCTGGAAGCCGCATTCCTCGACAATTTCCAGGCCACTTATGTGCGACCACCAGACGCCGATGACCTAAGCCACATAATTTAGCAGCCAGAGGAATCGGCCAAACAATTCTAGACACGGTTCCTAACCAAGAAAAATCAAATCGTCGACTGTCCGGATGCAGAGGCCCTAGCAGCCTTCAAGCATAACATCCGCGACGAGTGGCTTGCACGGCACCTAGGACAAGAAAAGCTGAAATCTATGGCAGCCCTCACGACACTTATGACCCGCTTTTGCGCGGGAGAAGACAACTGGCTAGCTCGCAGCAATAACATGACCAAGAGCCCTGGTAATTCGGATACCAAGGACAGCAGTGGTAGGTCGCGTCGCAACAAGAAAAAGCGCCGCATTGACGGCGACAATGCTGAGAATACGACAGTTAATGCCGGATTCAAAGGCTCTAAACCCGGTCAGCAGAATAAGCCATTCAAAAGAAATACTCCAGGCCCATCAAGTTTGGAACGAATACTCGACCGCTCATGCCAGATACATGGCACCCCCGAAAAACCAGCCAATCACACAACAGGGATTGTTGGGTGTTCAAGCAGGCATGCAAGTTAAATGCCGAAAGCAGAGATAAGGGGATGCATAGCGATGACGAGGAGGAGCCCCGGCCACCGAACAACAGTGGACAGAAAGGTTTTCCCCCACAAGTGCAGACGGTGAACATGATATACGCAACCCACATCCCCAAGAGGGAGCGGAAGCGTGCGCTAAGGGATGTATACGCGATGGAGCCAGTCGCCCCAAAGTTCAACCCATGGTCTTCCTGCCCGATCACTTTTGATCAAAGGGACCACCCCACTAGCATCCGTCATGGAGGATTCGCCGCATTGGTTCTAGACCCAATTATTGACGGATTTCACCTCACTAGAGTCCTTATGGACGGCGGCAGCAGCCTGAACCTGCTTTACCAGGATACAGTGCGGAAAATGGGCATCGATCCCTCGAGGATTAAACCCACTAAAACGACCTTTAAAGGCATCATACCAGGTGTAGAGGCAAACTATACAGGCTCAGTTACACTTGAAGTGGTCTTTGGATCTCCGGATAATTTCCGAAGCGAGGAGTTAATCTTTGACATAGTCCCGTTCCGTAGTGGCTATCACGCACTGCTCGGGCAAACCGCATTTGCTAAGTTCAATGCGGTGCCGCACTACGCATACCTCAAGCTCAAGATGCCAGGCCCTCGAGGAGTCATCATGATCAATGGAAACACTGAACGCTCTCTCCAAACGGAGGAGCATACGGCGGCTATCGCAGCGGAAGTACAAAGCAGCCTCTCAAGGCAATTCTCCAGTCCGGCCATTAAACGTCTGGACACCGTCAAGCGCGCTCGGAGTAACCTACAACAAGACCGCCTGACACGTTCCGAGCAAGCGTAGAAATGCGGCCCCAACCCCAGCCCTCGCGAACTTGCGAAACCAGTGTTGCACGTACATAACTACGCTCTGGAGATACCATGGGCACAGGGGGAGGGGCACCATCATGGCATGCCCGAAACGCGGCTTAAACTGCACTAGGGGCTGCCGATTTCTTAATTTTCTCTTATTTTCAGGACTCCATTCTTCGGAAGGCTTGTCCGGCAGTACAATTACCGCACAAACGATACAACCAGGGAAGCAGAAAGCTGCGCCGCACTATGGAACTCTAAGGTGGTCTCTATAACGAGTAGTATACCTGTTTCACATGCCATTCCGCAGCTCGCCCCTGGAAAGGACATGTTAAATAGTCCCATTATTTGCTTATCGCACTATTTGTATCGTTCTCCTTTGATCGCAGCTTTTTTAAATAAACAATGCATAGCTTCCGTCTATTATTGCATTACTCTTTTTTACGAATATATGTTCATTAATGACATGTTGCACCCGTACACTTTGGTACGGCCAATACGCCAGGGGCTTAAGTACCCCACAATACGGTGTGAGAAGTCCGAACATGGCACCCCGAACTTATAGCATTATATGCATCGGCTCCGGATCATGACTTGGGTCAATAGTTGGGTTTGTTCGGCTCCTATGTTTTGGTACCTTACGTTCTGTTATATCGGCTAAGGTAGCACTAGGAGAACTACTGCGATTGTGCCCCAGTTGAGCTGGGCTAAGCACCTCAGTAGAGAAAGCTAAAATTGACTGTCATGATGAGGCGAGAGCTGGTCGCTGTTCGAGAGGTTTTCGAGTCCCTAAAGACTTATGCCGCTTAGAGCGAGGAGTCGGCTTTGTCCGGCCTAGGCGTGGATAGCGCCCCGAACTCGGTCTTCCGAACACTAGGGGCTTCGCCTAAATTTAAAATTATAGAATTCTATGGCTAAGTGAGAGTGTTCAAGCATTATAGTCGGATTGCCTTGTTCATTGTGTTGAGCGCCTCCTTCGAAGGACCCAAGAATGGGAAAAAGAGTGCTCATGTTTATCCCGAACACCCCAGCACTCGTGGCATGGGGGCAGAAGCCGACGACTCGCCATCTCTCAAATTTGATAAACAGCCGCACAGAAGGTAATATTTTAAATTCAAAAGCATTGCTCAGCGCATATGAACAAGTTTTCAGCGTACATGATCACAAATGTGAGTTTACTCAAAAATTACATCTTTGGAGCATTCATCCGCTATAAGGCGGGCACCCTTCAGGACGCCCTCATAATACGCTTCCGCGACACGATGCTCCTTGCCCAGCGGTGGCCCGTCCTTCACCAGCTTCTCCGCATCCATCTTGCCCCAGTGCACTTTAGCACGGGCAAGCGCCCTACGGGCACCTTCGATGCAGACGGAGCGCTTGATTACTTCAAGCCGTGGACAGGCATCCACCAGCCGCCTCACCAGCCCGAAGTAGCTCCCAGGCAGAGCCTCTCCAGGCCAAAGCCGAACTACGAGGCCCTTTATGGCCTGTTCGGCCACCTTGTGGAGCTCGACCATTTGCTTCAGCTGGTCTCTCAAAGGCACCAGGTGTCCGGCCTCAGCATACTAAGACCAGAACACCTTCTCCGACGACCTCCCCTCCTCGGCTCGGTAGTAGGCGGCGGCATCAGACGCACTGCGGGGCAAATCTGCGAATGCTCCTGGAGAGCTCCGGACTCGGGTAAGTAACAAGTAATTCACTTTCACATGCTTGCTTTGCATAATGAATGCCTTACCCGGCGCTATCTTCTTCATCGCTTCAATTTCTTGGAGGGCCTTCTAGGCTTCGGCCTTGGCAGATTTCGCGCTTTTGAGGGCTGCCGCAAGCTCGGACGCTTGCGTCTTTGAGTCAAGCTCCAAACTCTCGTGTTTTTTCACGAGAGCCTGGAGCTCTTTCTGCACCTCCTCCACCCGCGCCTCCTACTTCCCTCTCTCTGTGCGCTTCGTGGCCACTCTGTTTTCGGCCTCGGACAGCGCTTGCTTAAGGGTTGCCACCTCGGTCGTGGCCCCTATAATAGCACGTTGATCCTGTCATTTTTTGCAACCACATCTTCTTTATATACTTGCGCAAGGTATTACTTACCTTCCTTCTCCTCGAGTTGCCTCTTGGCATGGCCGAGCTTGTTCTCGGACCGCGCAAGGTTTTGCTTCAGCTTATCCACCTCCATAGTCAGTGCGGAGGAGGCCAGCAGCGAAGCCTGTATACGCATATTGACTTGATTATGTTAGACTCCTGCGAATGTTATTAGATCCTCTATTCGGCTTTTCTTTCCGAACACCGAACAAAGCATCAGGTGCTACTTTCTATGCGGTAATATTTTTATTTTTTACTTACCTCATAGCCTGTTAGAAGGCTGGCACAGGCTTCAGTCAGTCCGCTCTTGGCGGACTGAATCTTCTCGATCACCACACTCATAATAGTGCGGTGCTCCTCGTCGATGGAGGCGCCTTTAAGCACTTCCAGCAAATTGTCCGGTGCCTCCGGTTGGACGGAGGTAACCGGCTTGGTAGGCTTGCTCCTCTTGGAAGGAGGCTGCCTACCGTAGCCCAGAACCGTTGAAGGTTCCGGCGCGGTGTCCGGCTCAAGGCCGGACTCGGGGCCCTTGGGGGTTTTATCCCCTTTGCGCCTGGAGTCCGGGAGGTCGCCTTGCGACGCCTCCAGGACCACCTCCGCCTGGCTTGGAACCTATTGGGACAGCACCTCGGCGTCATCCGTAGGGTGGGGGGAGGTAGCGGGCGGAAGTGAATTCACGTCCGACGAATCCAGGGAGCCGCTCGACGACTCGTCGAGCCCGGCCTTGGGCGGACTGCATAGTCATATTCGGCGTAAGGAGGAGTTGTGCAAGAAAGGAACACTATGAATTGCTCTGGTGTCTGAATACTTACAATCTCACCAGGGGCTTGGCCCTATGCGGCCACTCCTCTTCGCCGTCGTCGGCGTTGGTAGAGTAGTCCGGAGGAGGGGTCTTCCCCTTCTTGTACCCGTCGGCCTCCCCAGTTGGGGCGGCCTTCCTTTTCTTCCCTCCCCCCGCTGGAGGGGGAGAGGTCTCTTCTTCCTCCTCCTCGTCTTCACGGGAGGAGTGCGCCTTGGAGTCGTCGGATGATGAATCTGACACCTCCTGGTGCCGGGCACTCTTTCAAGGCCACGTGGCCTTCTTCTTGGCCTTCTTCTCCGGCACCACATAGGGTGCCGGAACCAGCAGCTTCGCCAAGCGAGCGTCCGCTGGGCCTTCGGGCAAAGGAGCCGGACAGTTGATCTGTCCGGACGTCTCCTGCCAATCCTGTCAAAGGTAAGGGAGCTTAGATCCCGCATGGAGTCAAACTATGAAAAACTAATACCCTGTAAAAGGTAAAAACAGCTTACCGCACGAACGCGACGCTGCGTGCTGAATCCGCGATCCTCGGTAGCGGATGCGGGAGCCTCGGCGCCCTTGAAAAGCACCTGCCAGGCATCTTCGTACATCGTGTCGAAGAGCCTTCTCAGAGTTTGGTGCTGCGCCGGGTCAAACTCCCACAGGTTGAAAGCCCGTTGTTGACACGGGAGGATCCGGTGGATGAGCATAACCTGGACTACGTTGACAAGTTTGAGCTTCTTGTCCACCAGGGTTTGGACGCATGTTTGGAGTCTGGTCAGCTCTCCTTCTTTACCCCACGACAGGCCCGTCTCTTTCCAGGAGGTGAGCCGCGTAGGGGGTCCGGATCGGAACTCGGGGGTTGCGACCCATTCAGGGTTGCGCGGCTCGGTGATGTAAAACCACCCCGATTGCCACCCCTTTAGGGACTCCACGAAGGAGCCCTCGAGCCATAGAACGTTGGGCATCTTGCCCACCATGGCGCCTCCGCACTCCGCCTGGGTGCCACCCACCACCTTCGGCTTGACATTGAAAGTCTTGAGCCATAGGCCGAAATGGGGGCGGATGCAGAAGAAAGCCTCGCACACGACGATAAACGCCGAGATATTAAGGACAAAGTTCGGGGCCAGATCGTGGAAATCCAGGCCATAGTAAAACATGAGCCCCCGAACAAATGGGTGGAGAGGGAAGCCCAGTCCGCGGAGGAAATGGGGGAGGAACACCACCCTCTCATGGGGCCTAGGGGTGGGGATGAGCTGCCCCTCTTCGGGAAGCCGGTGTGCAATGTCGTTAGACAAGTATCCGGCCTTCCTCAGTTTTTTGATGTGTCCCTCCATGACGGAGGAGACCATCCACTTGCCTCCCGCTCCGGACATGGCTGGAGAAGGTTGAGGTGGGGTGTGCGGACTTGGGCGTTGGAGCTCGAGTGCACGGAAATGGATAGGCAAAGGAGGAAGAAGGCGTGGATGAAAAGGCGGATCCTTATCCCCTTATATGGATGGACGCGACTATGCGCCCCCACCAGCCTGGTAAAACTCGCTTATCTCCCAAGCGCCGTAGTCAATGGTGTGGTTGGGTTACCCACACCCGTATTGATGAGAATCCCGGAATAAGGGGACACGATCTCTGCTTTAACAAGACATGCCAAGGAAACTGCCTCGCTAAATGCGCTGAGGTGGGACAGTAAAACGATTCGAATAAAGACTTGGCCGTAGTGCGATGTCACGCTATGGAATACGTCAGCAGATTAGATTTGTGTAAATATTATTCTCTCTATGGCAATATGTGAAAACTTATTTTGCAGAGCGGGACACTACCTTTGTGTTCAAAATATTCTATGAAGTACTTGGAGGAGGAACCCGCCTTGCAATGTCGAAGACAATCTGCGCGCCGGACTCGTCGTCATTGAAGCCTGGTTCAGGGGCTACTGAGGGAGTCCTGGATTAGGGGGTGTCCGGATAGCCGGACTATACCTTCGGTCGGACTCCTGGACTATGAAGATACAAGATTGAAGACTTCGGCCCATGTCCAGAAGGGACTTTCCTTGGCGTGGAAGGCAAGCTTGGCGATACAGATATGTAGATCTCCTACCATTGTAACCGACTCTGTGTAACCCTAGCCCTCTCCGGTGTCTATATAAACCGGAGGGTTTTAGTCCGTAGGACGGACAACAATCATACCATAGGCTAGCTTCTAGGGTTTAGCCTCTCTGATCTCGTGGTAGATCTACTCTTGTACTACCCATATCATCAATATCAATCAAGTAGGACGTAGGGTTTTACCTCCATCAAGAGGGCCCGAACCTGGGTAAAACATTGTGTCCCCTGCCTCCTGTTACCATCCGCCTGGACGCACAGTTCGGGACCCCCTACCCGAGATCCGCCGGTTTTGACACCGACAGACGTCATCGAGCTGAATGTGTGCAGAACTCGAAGGTGTCGTACGTTCGGTGCTTGATCGGTCGGAATGAGAAGTTCGACTACATCAACCACATTGACAAACACTTGTGTTTTCGGTCTACGAGGGTACGTAGACACACTCTACCCCTCTCGTCGCTATGCATCTCCTAGATAGATCTTGCGTGATCGTAGGATTTTTTTTGAAATTGCGTGCTACGTTCCCCAACAGTGGCATCTGAGCCAGATCTATGCGTAAAGGATATGCATGAGTTGAACACAAAGAGTTGTGGGCGATAATAGTCATACTTCTTACCACCAACGTATTATTTTGATTCGGCGGTATTGTTGGATGAAGCGCCCGGACCAACCTTACATGACCACGTTCATGAGACCGGTTCCACCAATAGACATGCAACTTGTTTTGCATAAAGGTGGCTAGCGGGTGTCTATTTCTCCAACTTTAGTTGAATAGAATTTGACTACGACCTGTCCTTGTTGAAGGTTAAAACGGCACACTTGACGAAAAATCATTGTGGTTTTGATGCTTAGGTAAGAAGGTTCTTGCTAGAAGCCCGTAGCAGCCACGTAAAACTTGCAACAACAAAGTAGAGGACGTCTAACTTGTTTTTGCAAGGCATGTTGTGATGTGATATGGTCAAGACATGATGTGATATAAGTTATTGTATGAGATGATCATGTTTTGTAAAAGTTATTGGCAACTGGCAGGAACCTTATGGTTGTCGCTTTATTGTAGTAAATGCAATCGCCATGTAATTGCTTTACTTTATCACTATGCGGTAGCGATAGTTGTAGAAGTAATAGTTTGTGATATGACAACGATGCTACGATGGAGATCAAGGTGTCAAGCCGGTGACGATGGAGATCATGATGGTGCTTTGGAGGTGGAGATCAAAGGCACGAGATGATGATGGCCATATCATGTCACAAATTTTGATTGCATGTGATGTTTATCTTTTATGCATCTTATTTTGCTTAGTACGAAGGTAGCATTATAAGATGATCTCTCACTAAATTTCAAGGTATAAGTGTTCTCCCTGAGTATGCACCGTTGCGATAGTTCGTCGTGTCGAGACACCACATGATGATCGGGTGTGATTAGCTCTACGTTCACATACAACGGGTGTAAGACAGTTTTGCACATCCAGAATACTCAGGTTAAACTTGACGAGCCTAGCATATGCAGATATGGCCTCGGAACACTGAGACCGAAAGGTCGAACGTGAATCATATAGTAGATATGATCAACATAGAGATGTTCACCATTGAAAACTACTCCATCTCACGTGATGATCGGACATGGTTTAATTGATATGGATCACGTGATCATTAGATGACTAGAGGGATGTCTATCTAAGTGGGAGTTCTTAAGTAATATGATTAATTGAACTTAATTTACCATGAACTAATTAGTCCTGATAATATTTACATATCTATGTTGTAGATCAATAGCTCGTGTATAGCTCCCCTGTTTTGTTTTTGATATGTTCCTAGAGAAAACTAAGTTGAAAGATGATAGTAGCAATGATGCGGACTAAGTCCATGATCTGAGGATTATCCTCATTGATGCACAGAAGAATTATGTCCTTGATGCACCGCTAGGTGACAGACCTATTGCAGGAGCAGATGCAGATGTTATGAATGTTTGACAAGCTCGGTATGATGACTACTTGATAGTTTAGTGCATCATGCTTTACGGCTTAGAACCGGGACTTCAAAAATGTTTTGAACTCCATGGAGCATATGAGATGTTCCAAGAGCTGAAAATGATATTTTAGATTCATGCCCGTGTAAAGAGGTATGAGACCTATGACAAGTACTTTGCCTACAAGATGAAGGAGAATAGCTCATCTAGTGAGCATGTGCTCAGAATGTCTAGGTACTACAATCGCTTTAATCAAGTGGGAGTTATTCTTCCAGATAAGATAGTGATTGACATAGTTCTCTAGTCACTATCACCAAGTTACCAGAACTTCGTGATGAACTATAATATGCAAGGGATGATGAAAACGATTCCCAAGCTCTCCATGATGTTGAAATCAGCAAAGGTAGAAATCAAGAAATAGCATCAAGTGTTGATGGTTAACAAGACCACTAGTTTCAAGAAAAAGGGCAAGGGGAAGAAAGGGAACTTCAAGAATGACAAGCAAGTTGTCACTCCCATGAAGAAGCCAAAGCTAGACCCAAGCCTGAAACTGAGTGCTTCTACTACAAAGGAAATGGTAAATGGAAGCAGAACTTCCCCAAATACTTGGCGAATAAGAAGGATGACAAAGTGAACAAAGATATATTTGATATACATGTTATTGATGTGTACTTTACTAGTGTTTATAGTAGCCCCTCGGTATTTGATACCGGTTTAGTTGCAAAGATTTGTAAATCGAAAGAGGAGTTGCAAAATGAACAAATACTAGTTGAGGGCGAGGTGACGATGTGTGTTGGAAGTGATTCCAAGGTTGATAAGATCGCCATCGCACACTCCCTTTACCTTTGGGATTAGTGTTGAACCTAAAATAAATGTTATTTGGTGTTTGCGTTGAGCATGAATATGATTGGATCATGTTTATTGCAATACGGTTATTCATTTAAGTCAAAGAATAATTGTTATTATGTTTACATGAATAAAACCTTCTGTGGTCATACACCCAAGGTGAATGGTTTATTGAATCTTGATCATAGTGATACACATATTCATAATATTGATGCCAAAAGATGCACAGTTGATAATGATAGTGCAACATACTAGTGGCACTGCCATTTAGGTCATATTGGTGTAAAGCGCATGAAGAAACTCCATGCGGATGGACTTTTGGAATCACTTGATTATGAATCATTTGATGCTTGCGAACCATGCCTCATGGGAAAGATGACTAAGACTCCGTTCTCCGGAACAATGGAGCGAGCCACTGACTTATTGAAAATAATACATACCGATGTATGCAGTCCAATGAGTGTTGAGGCTCGCGGCGGGTGTCGTTATTTTCTGACCTTCAGAGATGATTTGAGAAGATATGGGTATATCTACTTAATGAAACACAAGTCTAAAACATTTGAAAAGTTCAAAGAATTTCAGAGTGAAGTTGAGAATCATTGTAACAAGAAAAAAGTTTCTACAATCTGATCGCGGAGGCGAATATTTGAGTTACGAGTTTGACCTTTATTTAAAACAATGTGGTATAGTTTTCGCAACTCACGCCACCTGGAACACCACAACATAATGGTGTGTCTGAACGTCGTAACCGTACTTTATTAGATATGGTGTGATCTATGATGTCGCTTACCGATTTACCACTATTGTTTCGGGGTTATGCATTAGAGACAGCTGCATTCACGTTAAATCAGGCACCATCTAAATCCGTTGAGACGACACCGCGTGAACTGTGGTTTCGCAAAAACCTAAGTTGTCGTTTCTTAAAGTTTGGGGTTGCAATGCTTATGTGAAAAAGCTTCGGCCTAATAAGCTCGAACCCAAATCGGAGAAGTGCGTCTTCATAGGATACCCAAAAGAAACTATTGGGTACACCTTCTATCACAGATCCGAAGGCAAGATCTTTGTTGCTAAGAATGGATCCTTTCTAGAGAAGGAGTTTCTCTCAAAAGAAGTGAGTGGGAGGAAAGTAGAACTTGATGAGGTAATTGTACCTTCTCTCGAATTGGAAAGTAGCTCATCACAGAAAACCGTTCATGTGATGCCTACACCAACTAGAGAGGAAGCTAATGATAATGATCATGAAACTTCAGATCAAGTTACTATCGAACTTCGTAGGTCAACCAGAGCACGTTCCGCACCAGAGTGGTACGGTAATCCTGTTCTGGAAGTCATGCTACTAGACCATGACGAACCTACGAACTATGAGGAAGCGATGATGAGCCCAGATTCCGCAAAATGGCTTGAGGCCATGAAATCTGAGATAGGATTCATGTATGAGAATAAAGTGTGGACTTTGGTGGATTTGCCCGATGAGCGGCAAGCCATTGATAATAAATAGATCTTCAAGAGGAAGACGGATGCTAATGGTAGTGTTACTTGATACGTCTCCAACGTATCTATAATTTTTTATTGTTCCATGCTATTATATTATCCATCTAGGATGTTTTATATGCATTTATATGGTATTTTATATGATTTTTGGGACTAACCTATTAACCTAGAGCCCAGTGCCAGTTTATGTTTTTTCCTTGTTTTTGAGTTTTACAGAAAAGGAATACCAAACGGAGTCTGATTGACGTGCCAATTTTTGATGATTTTTTATGGACCAAAAGAAGCCCCGGGAGTAAAAGAGTTGGGCCAGAAGAGTCCCGGGCCGTCCACGAGGGTGGGGGCGCGCCCTATCTCGTGGACGACTTGGGGACCCCCCTGGCTTGTTCCCAACGCCAAAAATTCCTATAAATACAGAAACCTCCAGAAAATAACCTAGATCGGGAGTTCCACCACCGCAAGCCTCCGTAGCCACCGAAAACCAATCTAGACCCGTTCCGGCACCCTGCGGAGGGGGAATCCCTCTCCGGTGGCCATCTTCATCATCCCGGCGCTCTCCATGACGAGGAGGGGGTAGTTCACCCTCAGGGCTGAGGGTATGTACCAGTAGCTATGTGTTTGATCTCTCTCTCTCTCTCTCTCTCGTGTTCTTGATATGGAACGATCTTGATGTATTGCGAGCTTTGCTATTATAGTTGGATTTTATGATGTTTCTTCCCCTCTACTTTCTTGTAATGGATTGAGTTTTCCCTTTGAAGTTATCTTATTGGATTGAATCTTTAAGGATTTGAGAACACTTGATGTATGTCTTGCATGTGCTTATCTGTGGTGACAATGGGATATTCACGTGATCCACTTGATGTATGTTTTGGTGATCAACTTGCGAGTTCTGTGACCTCATGAACTTATGCATAGGGGTTGGCACACGTTTTCATCTTGACTCTCCAGTAGAAACTTCGGGCACTCTTTGAAGTTCTTTGTGTTGGTTGAATAGATGAATCTAAGATTGTGTGATGCATATCGTATAATCATACCCATGGATACTTGAGGTGACATTGGAGTATCTAGGTGACATTAGGGTTTTGGTTGATTTGTTTCTTAAGGTGTTATTCTAGTACGAACTCTAGGATACATTGAATGGAAAGAATAGATTTGTGTTATTTTACTACGGACTCTTGAATAGATTGATCAGAAAGAATAACTTTGAGGGTGGTTTCGTACCCTACAATAATCTCTTCATTTGTTCTCCGCTATTAGTGACTTTGGAGTGACTCTTTGTTTCATGTTGAGGTATAGTTATATGATCCAATTATGTTATTATTGTTGAGAGAACTTGCACTAGTGAAAGTATGAACCCTAGACCTTGTTTCAACGCATTGCAATACCATTTTCGCTTACTTTTATCATTAGTTACCTTGCTGTTTTTATATTTTCAGATTATAAAAACCTTTATCTACCATCCATATTGCACTTGTATCACCATCTCTTCACCGAACTAGTGCACCTATACAATTTACCATTGTATTGGGTGTGTTGGGGACACAAGAGACTCTTTGTTATTTGGTTGCAGGGTTGTTTGAGAGAGACCATCTTAATCCTACGCCTCCCACAGATTGATAAATCTTAGGCAATCCACTTGAGGGAAATTTGCTACTGTCCTACAAACGTCTGCACTTGGAGGCCCAACAACGTCTACAAGAAGAAGGTTGTGTAGTAGACATCAAGCTCTTTTCTAGCGTCGTTGCCAGGGAGGTTAGCGCTTGAAGGTATATCTTTAGATCTTGCATCGAATCTTTTAGTTTCTTGTTTTATCACTAGTTTAATCTATAAAAGACAACTACAAAAAAATGGAATTAAGGTTGCCACATATGCTTCATTGTTTTAATGTCTTTCGTGAAAAATAAGGATTCCGATAATTGTGCCAAAGTGTTAGAAGAAGAATGTATTAAAATGTTTGGCATTAAAACTTTGGATGATGAGCATGATTGCAACGTTGTTAGTATGAATTCTTTGAATACCCATGATGCTAATGATATGCAAAGCCACAAGCTTGGGGATGCTATGTTTGATGAAGATGGTATTTTTGTCCCCCAAGTTTTGATGAGCAAATTTATTATGATCAAAGCATCCCTCCTATCTATGGTGATTATTGTGATGACACGTATGCTATAAAGAATAATGATATCCATGAAACTATTCATCATGATTTTAACTTTTAGTTGGATTATGCCTCACATGATAGTTAATTTGTTGAGTTTTCTCCCACTACTATTCATGAGAAGAAATTTGCTTATGTGGAGAGTAATAAAAATTCTATGCTCGTGGCTCATGAAAAGAATGTTTTATGTGATAGTTATATTGTTGAATTCATTCATGATGCTACTGAATATTATTATGAGGGAGGAATATATGTGTGTAGGAGTTGCAATAATATCAAGTTTCCTCTCTATGTGCTTAAAATCTTGAAGTTATGCTTGTTTTGCTTTCCTATGCTAGTTGATTCTTGTTCCCACAAGTTTTTTGCTCACAAAATCCCTATGCATAAAAAGTGGGTTAGACTTAAATGTGCTAGTCATATTCTTCATGATGCTCTCTTTATGTTTCAATTCTTATCTTTTATGCGAGCATCATTGAAATCATCATGCCTAGCTAGGGGAGTTAAACGATAGCGCTTGTTGGGAGGCAACCCAATTTTATTTTTGTTCTTTGCCTTTTGTTACTGTTTAGTAGTAAATAATTTATCTATCCTCTGTTATGATTGTGTTTTTTATGTTTTAATTAGTGTTTGTGCCAAGTAATGCCTTTAGGATCTTCTTGGGTGATTGTTTTTTGATCTTGCTGATAAAAACAGAAAGTATGCGCTCACGAGAATAATTTCCGTTTTTTACCAGAGAGCGATAAAATACCAATTCCAACTGCAGTAGATCAATATAAAAATTATTTAGTTCATCCTTATTTCTCAGAATTGTTGGAGTTACATAAGTATTCGAAACCTCCAGATTGCTACAGACTGTTCTGTTTTTGACAGATTCTGTTTTCTATGTGTTGCTTGCTTATTTTGATGGATCTATGAGTAGTATCGGAGGGTATGAACCATAGAGAAGTTGGAATACAGTAGATATTACACCAATATGAATTTATAATGAGTTCACAATAGTACCTAATGTTGGGGAACGTAGTAATTTCAAAAAAATTCCTACGCACACGCAAGATCATGATGATGCATAGCAACGAGGGGAGAGTGTGATCTACGTACCCTTGTAGATCGACAACGGAAGCGTTTGGTTGATGTAGTCGTACGTCTTCACGGCCCGACCGATCAAGCACCGAAACTACGGCACCTCCGAGTTTTAGCACACGTTCAGCTTGATGACGATCCTCGGACTCCGATCCAGCAAAGTGTCGGGGAAGAGTTCCGTCAGCACGACGGCGTGGTGATGATCTTGATGTACTACTATCGCAGGGCTTCGCCTAAGCACCGCTACAATATTATCGAGGACTATGGTGGCTGGGGGCGCCGCACACAGCTAAGAATAAGATCACGTGGATCAACTTGTGTGTCTCTCGGGTTCCCCTGCCTCAGTATATAAAGGACCAAGGCGGGGTGCGGTTGGCCTAGGAGAGGCGCGCCAGGAGAGTCCTACTCCCTCTGGGAGTAGAATCCCCCCCCCCCCAATCCTAGTTGGAATAGGATTCGCGAAGGGGGGAAAAGAGAGAGGGTGGCCGGCCCCCTCTCCTTGTCCTATTCGGACCAAGGGAGGGGAGGGGCGCGTGGCCCACTTTGGGCAGCCCCTTCTCTTTTCCACCAAGGCCCACTATGGCCCATATAGCTCCCGGGGGGTTCCGGTAACCTCCCGGTACTCCGGTAAAATCCCGATTTCACCCGGAACACTTCCGATATCCAAACATAGGCTTCCAATATATCAATCTTTATGTCTCGACCATTTCGAGACTCCTCGTCATGTCCGTGATCACATCCGGGACTCCGAACAAACTTCGGCACATCAAAATGCATAAACTCATAATATAACTGTCATCGTAACCTTAAGCGTGCGGACCCTACGGGTTCGAGAACAATGTAGACATTACCGAGACACGTCTCCGGTCAATAACCAATAGCGGAACCTGGATGCTCATATTGGCTCCTACATATTCTACGAAGATCTTTATCGGTCAGACCGCATAACAACATACGTTGTTCCCTTTGTCATCGGTATGTTACTTTCCCGAGATACGATCGTCGGTATTCCAATACCTAGTTCAATCTCGTTACCGGCAAGTCTCTTTACTCGTTCTGCAATACATCATCCCACAACTAACTCATTAGTTGCAATGCTTGCAAGGCCTAAGTGATGTGCATTACCGAGAGGGCCCAAAGATACCTCTCCGACAGTCAGAGTGACAAATCCTAATCTCGAAATACGCCAACCCAACATGTACCTTAGGAGACACCTGTAGAGCTCCTTTATAATCACCCAGTTACGTTGTGACGTTTGGTAGCACACAAAGTGTTCCTCCGGCAAACGGGAGTTGCATAATCTCATAGTCATAGGAACATGTATAAGTCATGAAGAAAGCAATAGCAACATACTAAACGATCGGGTGCTAAGCTAATGGAATGGGTCATGTCAATCAGATCATTCACTTAATGATGTGATCCCGTTAATCAAATATGTCAGGACCCCGATTCCAAGTCACATCGATCTAGCCGGTAACACCTCATATCACTTTGCGGCCTCACGCACGGTATCCCACGGGTGTCGCCTTACCATGGCCCGGGACCGTTTGCGCCTTTTGGCTCACGTATATGATAGTGTCGCTAGCATCCATAT
This sequence comes from Triticum aestivum, assembly GCF_018294505.1. Taxonomy (NCBI): domain Eukaryota; kingdom Viridiplantae; phylum Streptophyta; class Magnoliopsida; order Poales; family Poaceae; genus Triticum; species Triticum aestivum. Next base: position 228,269,295 of record NC_057812.1, on the reverse strand, counting down.
GACAGAGAACCCGGGCCGACATGGCTAGTCGTGAACCCAAAGCGGCACAGACCTATGGAGACAGGCATACATGTATCACATCGAGCATGTCGGTCATCAGCAAGTGATTCCGGGCTGTAGCACTGGGCTAACAGGACTCCAGGGGAACCCGGGCTGTAGCAGGCTAGGCAGGACTCCGGAAATCATCGCGTGACATTTCCCGAAGGGACAGACATAGGAACGAAGTGAAACACATGCCGGCCAGTCAAGTGTCCTGAACAGTAGTGCTGGGCTAGCAGGACTCCGGTGAACCGGGCTGTAGCGGACTACTATGGCTCGAGGAACACTAGACTACATTTCCCCATAAGAAAGGCTGCCAAGGATAAACAACTAGATTGTCGGATCCCACTCATACCAAGCATTTCAATCATACACACAATATGCCCGATATGAGTACATACAACATGGCATCACAACAAAACTCTACAACTCAAGTACTTTATTTAAAGGCTCCAGAGAGCCATACATAACATGTTCATACAGATAGGGGTCACATGACCCGACACTCAAGTCATACAACATACAAGCACATGCGGAAGCAACTAGTCTGAGTACAGACTCTAGAAAGAAAGAAGGCTTCTCGAAGCCTGACTATCTACATAGGGCCCTCCATGGCCAGGATCACCACCTGGGTGGCTAGTCACTCGTCGACGTCAAGGTCTACGTAGAACCCATCGGAGTGGGCGGTGTCCTCTGAAACAGTAATTAAGCAAACATGAGTACAAAGGTACTCAGCAAGTCTTACATCAGAACCTACTATACATGCTTATTCTCAAGAAGGTGGTGGGGTTAATGCAGCAAGCCAGCTTTGACTCTTGGCTAAGCTATCCTACGGAACTTCACCAGTAAAATAGTTTTCGCACACGAGTCCACTACTCACCAACACAATACTCCACCGTGGATCCTCCCTCGTCATCCTACGAGAGGGCCATCCTCGATACTCACACTTATCTTGAGTCATTTAGTAGTGTCCATTAACTTGTCTATGAACTGTATAGGCAACCAAGTAGTCCTTTACCGCGGACGCGGCTATTCGAATAGTTTTATACCCTGCAGGGGTGTACTTCTTCATACACGCTTTCACCACTTACCGCCGCTTACACGACATGTACTCGGCAACCTTCAAGCGGAAGCCCAGCGAGGGTGTCGGCCACGGCCTACCTAAACACTTAAGTCTCTAGTCCAGGTTTATCGCCTATCCAGGTTCCATCTGCAGGGAGTCCGGCCGAGATTTGCACATACAGCCCCGAACAATGTGAACAGGGTCCCGAGACGCCAAACGGGCGCCCGGCATACCCGGCCACGGTGTATCTACCGCAACATAGCCCACCCCTAGGGTCAGCGCTACGCACGGCCGCCAACACATAACCTACAAACACCAGAAACTATTTGCAACTCCTGGACAGAGTACTAAGGTGATTAAGAAGCCGAGAGGGTCCATTGGTATCGGGCCCAATGTACGGTAGTAATTGCATCTTAAATCACACATACAGATCTCAGTTCTTAGGGACGGCCTCAATGAAACAACCCACCATGTACTCCTACATGGCCTCTCATCGATACCTTTACCAAAACAATGTTCAACACATCCCTCACATTACCGACATAAGCATTTCACTCTAGCCCATCACCCAGATGAACCAGACCTGACACAACTCTAAGCATAGCAGGCATAGCAAGGTAGGAATCACATACATGGCTCAATCAACTCCTACACATGCTAGTGGGTTTCATCTAGTTACTGTGGCAATGACATGTCATGCAGAGGATAAGGGTTCAACTACCGTAGCACACAGCAGTTTGAATCGCGTTGTCTTAATGCAGTAAACAAGAGCAGAAGCGAGAACATGGGTTTGTATCGGAATGATCAATGGTTGCTTGCCTGATGGAGTGGTAGTGGGATACTGCCCTTCAGTTGGATACTCGTGAATATCCTCGGAGGCAGAACCTACCACGAAGAACACATCGGAGCACAATCAACACATGATGATATGCAACAATATGATGCATGCTATGACATGGCAATATGAATGTGTCTTGGCCTAATGCAAGTTATAATAGAGAGGAATGAACTCATTTGAATCAAAGATTCAAATATTAGCTCATTAAACATGGCCTTAATAGTGCATTTCCTTATTCTGCTTAAACATCAAGGTAAACTTGTTTTGTCATGCATGAAACCATTACAGATGGATAGATTGAATTTTTCTGATCATTTTTCATATATAATTCTTTGCATTTGGAGCTATGGTTGATTTTCTATGATTTTTAGAAGTTTTGGCTATTTTCTGGAATTTCCTGAATAAAATTAAATCCAGAAAATGCATTACTGCGTCAGCATTGCGTCATGCTGACCTCAGCAGGTCAAAGGCGCCAGCCCAGGTCAAACCTGACTGGTGGGCCCCTTCTGTCAGCCTCTAAGTGCACTAACTACATTTAGTTAGCCTAACTACTGGGCAGGGCCCACTAGTCAGTGACTATACTAATTAAACTAACTAATTTTAGTTAGAAACTAATCTGGATAATTAGCAGAGGGGGGGCCCACTTGTCATTGACTCAAAGGAGTCAACCTGGGCCCACCCAGGGGTCAAACTGGGTCAACTCGCCGGCGGCTCGACGCCGGCGAGGCCCGAGACGGCGGCGCGGCTCGGAAAACGCCCTCCGGCGACCAAATCGACTACGGAGACCACCCGTGCGAAGCCCAGGCTCTTGCGCATCCAATGGAGCAAGTGTGAGGAGCTGGGGTGGAGCGAGCTCGCCGGAATCGAGCTCGTGGCGGTGGCCAGAGTTCGGGCGAGGTCGATTTCGACGCTACGGTGCACGGGAGGAAGAGCTGGGGGTGGCTACGGGTTCCTGGTGCTACACTGAGCACGGTGAGGCGCTCTGTTGTGAGCTTGCACGGCTGTGGCCACGGTTGCGCCATGGCCGGCGGCGAGAAGCTCTCGGTCGCGGTGGAAATGGAGCTAGGGGACGAGCGCGAGCACGAGAGAAGAGGGAAAAGGAAGAGGAGCTCACAGCGGGGTCGAAGAGGGGGTCAGCGGGCTCGGGGACGAGCTGGAGAAGAGGTGCGGTCGCCGGCGATCTCGGATGCCCGAGGTTGAGGACGAGGGCAAAGGCGGCGTTGCAGGGCTTCCGGCGAAGCGTGGCTCGGTGGGGAGGTCGAGGAAGTCGAGGCGGAGGTGATGGGCTCGTCGGAGGGGCGAGGGAATGGCTGTGGTGGCAACTACGGCGATCGGCAGCGAGGTACGCGCTCGGTCGTCACGGGAGAGAAAGAGGGAGACGAGGGGGAGAGTGAGAGAGAATGAGAGGGAGACGTGGGGGTCGCGTGGCGTCCTCTGGGCGTCTCCCGGCGTCGGCAGAAGCAGGAGGTGGCCGGCGCGTGGCCGGCGCGCGGCGAGCACGCGCCCCTGCCTCCTGGCACGAGGTAGGGGGTGACTGGCCGAGCCAGGTAAGGCCCAGGTGGGCTTCTTTCTCCTTTTTTTTGATTTAGTTTCTGTTTTCTATTAAACTACAACTGTTTAGCTTTATTAAAAATACTAAAACATTTCCCAAAAATCCTGAAAATAAATGTAAGCTCTATTTAGAATATTTCCAACAGGAAACATTTATTCCCAGAATTATTTGAGCATTTAAATTATTTTATAGCATTTAAATGCCCAAATTCAAATACTTATGATTTAATTCAATGACCTTCTGTTGACCTAGAAAATTGTGCACCAATTTTGCCAGAGGTTCTAACCTAAGACAAAGAGGGTGAACTTTTTAGAAGGGCATTTCAGGTTCATTGAAAATAATTTTAGTAAACCCTAGTTGTTTTCCAGGGGGGGTGTTGGGGGTTCTGTCATCCCCATTTCAAATTTAAGAGAAAATAGACATGATGCACATTCTAATGCTTGAACTAGCTAGGGTGTGACAACTCACCCCCACTCAAAAGAATCTCGTCCCGAGATTTAGGATCCTCCGGAAGAAGGTGGGGTACTCAAGTCGAAGACGATCCTCCCTTTCCCAAGTGGCTTCTTTCTCGGAATGGTGTGACCATTGAATCTTGAGAAACTTGATATTCTGACGTCGAGTGGTACGCTCGGCCTGATCAAGGATACGAACGAGATATTCCCGATAGGAGAGGTTATCTTGTAGATCAAGCGTTTCGTGGTCCACTCTACGGATGGGATCCACGAAGCAACGCCTTAGTTGAGAAACGTGGAAGACATCATGAACTCTGGAAAGATGCGGAGGTAGTTCCAATTGGTAGGCAACTTCTCCTCGTTTGGCAAGAATGCGAAAGGGTCCAATGTAACAAGGAGCCAATTTGCCTTTGATACCGAAACGATGGGTTCCCTTTAACGGAGTAACCCGAAGGTAAGCCTTCTCGTCGACTTCATAAGTCATAGGCTTATGTTTACGGTCATATTGACTCTTTTGACGAGATTGGGCTGTTTTCAATTGCTCACGAATAACGCGAACCTGCTCTTCTGAATCATATCCGGGCCAAAGAGTTGTCTTTCCCCGGTTTCTGACCAGTTAAGAGGCGTTCGACATTTTCGTCCATAGAGAACTTCGAAAGGAGCCTTGCCCAGGCTGGCTTGATAACTATTGTTATAAGCAAACTCCGCGAATGGAAGGCATTTCTCCCAACTTATTCCGAACGAGATGACAGAAGCTCGGAGCATATCTTCCAGAATTTGATTGACTCGCTCTACTTGACCACTTGATTGAGGATGGAAGGCGGTGCTAAAGGAGAGACGAGTTCCCATAGCATTTTGGAAACTTTCCCAAAATCGAGAGGTGAAGAGACTCCCACGGTCTGTGTTAATGTCCAATGGAACACCATGAAGAGACACTATTCGGGAGATGTATAAATCGGCTAGCTGGCTAGCGGTGATACTCTCACGAACAGGTAGAAAGTGGGCTACTTTGGAAAGACGGTCGATCACGACGAAAATGGCATTATTCCCTCTCTTGGTCCTGGGAAACCCAGTGATGAAATCCATACTGATTTTATCCCATTTCCATTCGGGAATAGCCAAAGGTTGAAGGGTGCCAGCAGGCCGTTGATGCTCTGCTTTAACACGACGACAAACGTCGCAATTAGCAATATATTGAGCGATTTCTCTCTTCATCCTAGTCCACCAAAACCTCTGGCGTAGGTCTTGATACATTTTAGTACTACCGGGATGAATGGTGAGAGGGGATTCATGAGCTTCCTTAAGGATCAGCCGCCTCAGGTTTCGTGTCTTTGGAACCACTAGGCGATTCCCAAAGTATACGACACCTTGATCATCAATGGAGAAACAATTCGCGACTCCTCTCTTAATGTTTCTCTTAATACGGGAGATTCCCGGATCTACCTTCTGTGCCTTGATGATCTGATCCATAAGGGTAGGTTTCGCCACCAGGGTGGATAGGAATCCTTGAGGAACAATGTGAAGATTTAGCTTACGAAATTCCTCATGGAGAAATGGTTGACTTTGTTGTAACATCAGGTTGTTACAATAGGACTTACGGCTTAGCGCATCAGCCATGACATTGGCTTTGCCCGGGGTGTAAGTTATTCCTAAGTCGTAATCCGAGATCAACTCAACCCAACGTCTTTGCCTGAGATTCAAATCTGGTTGGGTGAAGATATATTTCAAACTTTGGTGATCGGTGAAGATCTTGCAACGATTACCGAGAAGGTAATGTCGCCAAGTTTTAAGTGCATGGACTACAGCTGCAAGCTCTAGATCATGTGTGGGATAATTTTCCTCATGTGGGTGTAATTACCGTGAAGCATAGGCAATTACCTGACGATCTTGCATGAGTATGCAACCTAGTCCTTGTCGCGAGGCGTCGCAATAGATAATAAAGTCCTTGGAGAAATCTGGTGGTACCAGTACGGGAGCAGATGTCAGGCGTCTTTTCAGTTCCTGAAAGCTGAACTCGCACTGTGGAGTCCACTCGAACTTTTTATCTTTCTTGAGGAGTTCAGTTAGAGGTTTAGCAACCTTGGAGAAATTCTCGACGAAGCGGCAGCAATAGCTCGCTAAGCCAAGGAAACTCCGAACTTGCTTAACCGTCTCAGGTGGAGTCCAATCAAGGACGGCTTGAACTCGCTCAGGATTGACAGCAATACCCTTGCTAGAGATTACATGGCCTAGATAGGTCACTTCTGGCAACCAAAATTCACACTTGGAGAATTTGGCATAAAGGCGATGCTCTCGAAGTTTCATCAACACCAGCCTTAGATGTTCGGCATGTTCCTCTTCATTCTTGGAGTAGATGAGTATGTCATCGAGGTATACTACGACAAATTTGTCCAAGTGCTCCATGAAAACCGAGTTCATTAACCGAGAGAAGGTGGTTGGGGCATTGGTTAAACCGAAGGACATCACGGTGTATTCGTATTGGCCATAACGAGTAACAAAGGCCGTTTTGGGAATGTCCCCGTTTCTGATTTTGATTTGATGGTAGCCCAACCTCAAATCCATCTTGGAAAAGACTGAGGATCCAGCGAGCTGATCATACAGATCGTTGATCCTGGGAAGCGGGTATTTGTTCTTGATGGTGACCAGGTTGACAGGGCGGTAGTCCACAACCATTCGATCCGTTCCATCCTTCTTCTTGATGAAGAGGACGGGGCAAGCCCAAGGAGAGGAACTAGGACGGATGAAACCCTTTTTCAAGGACTCATCGAGTTGGTTCTTAAGCTCGGCTAGTTCTAAGGGTGCCATCTTGTAGGGTCTTCTAGAAATTGGAACGGTTCCTGGAACAAGGTCTATCACAAACTCAACATCCCTGTCAGGTGGAACACCTGGCAGTTCTTCTGGAAAGACATCCGGAAAGTCTCGGACTACCGGAACATCCTCAAGGTCTGGAAGGGGGTTGGCATTTAAGGAGTAAAGCTGGCGCTTGGCCACTCGAGTTAAGACATTGACTGTCTTGCCCGATGGGTGAGTAAGTTGAACGGTTCTAGTGGCACAGTCAATCTTAGCATAATGGGCTGACATCCAGTCCATACCCAAGATGATGTTTATGTCCGAGGACTTAAGAGCTATTAAGGATGCAAGGAAGACAAGTCTATCGACAAGAATTTCGTTCCCATGGCTTACTCTAGAAGTTTGCCATCTAGAGCCAGGAGTTTGAATTTCCATGGTAGAGGGCATGTCACAGAATGTCATGTTGTGCAATCGAGCATAGTTCTCGGATATGAATGAATGAGATGCTCCAGTATCGAAAAGAACAGATGCCGGATGGCAGTTAACAAGGAGCGTACCAAGGACGACGTTGGGATCCTCATGAGCCTCCTCGGCTGAAACATAGTTGACATGGCCACGTGCAGTGGTGGCCGGCTTGGCGTAGAATGTCTTCCCCGCGGGCTTACCACGACCAACGGACTTCCCAGTTTGGATGGGGTTGTTGTTCTGGGGACACTCTCGGCTATAGTGACCCGGCTCTCCACACTTAAAGCATGTCACCACATTGGAGCGTGGAGCAGCATTAGCAGCGGGGCCACCATAGGGCTTGGGCGGTGCGAATTGCTGGTTGGGATGAGGCGCCTCAAAGGATGGCCTCGGAATGAACCTGGGTGGCAGTGCCGTGCTTGGAATCCACACCCGGCACTTCTGAGCTCCAGAGTCGGATGAAGAACCAAAGTCACGGGAGTGCTTGTGTGAAGCGTCATAATCAGTCTGGCCTGTCTCAGCACTGATGGCTTTATTGACCAACTTCTGAAAGGAGGTGCACTCGTGCAGACGAAGATCGCGGCGAAGCTCAGGGCTAAGTCCCTTGCGGAACCTTGCCTGCTTCTTAGCGTCAGTAGATACCTCTTCAGGGGCATAGCGTGCCAGATTTCCCAAATTCACGACTATAAGCATCCACAGTCAGTCTTCCTTGGGTGAAGTTGCAGAACTCCTCCCTCTTGCAATCCATGAGACCTTCCAGAATGTGATGCTCACGGAAAGCCTCACTGAATTAAGCCCAAGTAGTGATTTGGCCGACCGAGCGCATAGCTTCGAAGTTTTCCCACCAAAGGCTAGCAGGGCCTTCGAGGTGATAGGCAGCATAGGTAACCTTGTCGGCTTCGGCTACGTTGGCAGAACGTAGCTTGTGGGTGATGCTGCGAAGCCAGTCATCCGCGTCGAGGGGCTCGACGGAATGGTTAAACTTTGGTGGGTACAGCTTGATAAAGTCATTGATTGACACCAAGTCATTTCGTGGGTGACGTGCAGTGTTCTGCTCAATCCGCTCCAGCAGGCGGTTAGTCTCACGCTTGTTTCTTTCCGCCTCCAGCATCACTTCGGCCAGAGAAGGCGGGTGAGGCAGATTTTCACCCCTAGCTGCACTGGCTTCCCCCTGCTCCGAGGCAGCAGGGTTGCTGCGGGTGTTGACCATCCTAGGAGAAAACAAGACAATGGTTTAGATAAGGATGGCTCAAACTTAGCAAGGAAGTGCAGAATGTAATGGATAACACGGAATGCAGAGATGTTCATCCGTATGTCATGGTAATATAAAACTGCCATATATATACCAACGGTCATACACATCATACATAGTTTAGTACAAGCCCAGGCTACAGTACAACTATGATGAAAGACGTTACATCTCATCGGAGGCATTCCAAGCTCCTATACATTATTTGTCTACACCTCCGGAATTGATTACACACAAAGTCATATTCCACAAGTCACGCAGGACAGTGGAGATACAACTACTACAATACTAGTGGTACTACTACTAACTCAGACAGCTCCGTAGTAGTTCTCATAGAAGTCACCTCCATAGCCTGGAAGTTCAACGTGACCATCCGGGAACAGACGGTCCTGAGGAGCCTGTGGACCATAGGGGCTAGGATGAGGTCTTGGACCAACAAACGGTGGCCTGCGGGGACCACGGGGTGGGGTGATGCCTCCCACATCACGCCAATCCACCATGTCTGGCAGAGCTGATCTCACAGGATACAGATCCCTTGTATCCATACATCCAGCTTGCACCGCAGGTGCAAACCGAGTCAATGTGGCCCAATGATCAGCACGGGTATTGAAAAGCTCCAGCCTCAAGGCCCGATTCTCTCGGTCCTTATCTTCGAGCATCTCGGCAGTGGTACGAGTTAATGAGTCCTCCTGAGTGGAGTCAGCATAGATAGCCTGAAGATACCCTTGCGCTCCCGGAAGTGAAGCTGGCATGTAACGGAAGTCGGTGTTCCGAAGCAGGCCAGTCCGGACTCGCAAGATGGTCATCATGGAATAGGCAGCATCCTGCACAGCCATCTCAACAGTAACCCCAAGTCCATAGGAACAGTGAAGGGGCTCGGTAGATCCAGGATAAGAAGGAAATATCCTGACGGTGCAGAGATATTGGCTTTGATTAAAGTCGCGGAACTGCTCTTCGACGGTGTATTCGGGATACCAACGGTAGCCCGTCTCGATCATTACCCGGACTAACATAGCAGTATGACCGGGCACGTCGAGGCACCGGGTCAGGCGAACCACTTGGTTTTGAACACGGTTGGCCATCTGAAAGCACAACCACAATGTAAAGACATCAGAATTTCTAGGGAAAATCGGACAGCATAACAGCTGTAAATGCTCAGAAAAAGATTTGAGACATCCACAACAGTTCGCAATACCACTCAACAACATCATATCAAGGTTCTGATCCAATTAGCAACATACTAAGAATAGTAAAAACTGAACTGGGACTGGTAACAACAATCCTATAAGCTACTACGGATTAGTAACACGTGAACCTGATAGAAGAACAGAGCCTAGTCCTTAACCCACGTTGAATGAGAAGAGAATGACTCAGATCAGAGGCATAGGGTAAAGGAGTAAAAGAGCCTTACGTTCCCTCCCACAATCAATTCCCCTACATATAACTAAAGCATTTCTAGACTCGACATCGACCAGTTTGGCTCAACGAACCTACAGGCAGTCCGGGTCTGTGCCAACGCTGTCAGGACCCCGATTCCAAGTCACATCGATCTAGTCGATAACACCTCATATCACTTTGCGGCCTCACGCACGGTATCCCACGGGTGTCGCCTTACCATGGCCCGGGACCGTTTGCGCCTTTTGGCTCACGTATATGATAGTGTCGCTAGCATCCATATGACAAAGAACCCGGGCCGACATGGCTAGTCGTGAACCCAAAGTGGCACAGACCTATGGAGACAGGCATACATGTATCACATCGAGCATGTCGGTCATCAGCAAGTGATTCCGGGCTGTAGCACTGGGCTAACAGGACTCCGGGGGAACCCGGGCTGTAGTAGGCTAGGCAGGACTCCGGATATCATAGCGTGACATTTCCCGGAAGGGACAGACATAGGAACGAAGTGAAACACATGCCGGCCAGTCAAGTGTCCTGAACAGTAGTGCTGGGCTAGCAGGACTCCGGTGAACCGGGCTGTAGCGGACTACTATGGCTCGAGGAACACTAGACTACATTTCCCCATAAGAAAGGCTACCAAGGATAAACAACTAGATTGTCAGATCCCACTCATACCAAGCATTTCAATCATACACACAATATGCCCGATATGAGTACATACAACATGGCATCACAACAAAACTCTACAACTCAAGTACTTTATTTAAAGGCTCCAGAGAGCCATACATAACATGTTCATACAGATAGGGGTCACATGACCCGACACTCAAGTCATACAAACATACAAGCACATGCGGAAGCAACTAGTCTGAGTACAGACTCTAGAAAGAAAGAAGGCTTCTCGAAGCCTGTCTATCTACATAGGCCCTCCATGGCCAGGATCACCACCTGGGTGGCTAGTCACTCGTCGACGTCAAGGTCTACGTAGAACCCATCGGAGTGGGCGGTGTCGTCTGAAACAGTAATTAAGCAAACATGAGTACAAAGGTACTCAGCAAGTCTTACATCAGAACCTACTATACATGCTTATTCTCAAGAAGGTGGTGGGGTTAATGCAGCAAGCCAGCTTTGACTCTTGGCTAAGCTATCCTACGGAACTTCACCAGTAAAATAGTTTTCGCACACGAGTCCACTACTCACCAACACAATACCCCACCATGGATCCTCCCTCGTCATCCTACGAGAGGGCCATCCTCGATACTCACACTTATCTTGAGTCTTTTAGTAGTGTCCATTAACTTGTCTATGAACTGTATAGGCAACCAAGTAGTCCTTTACCGCGGACGCGGCTATTCGAATAGTTTTATACCCTGCAGGGGTGTACTTCTTCATACACGCTTTCACCACTTACCGCCGCTTACACGACATGTACTCGGCAACCTTCAAGCGGAAGCCCAGCGAGGGTGTTGGCCACGGCCTACCTAAACACTTAAGTCTCTAGTCCAGGTTTATCGCCTATCCAGGTTCCATCCGCAGGGAGTCCGGCCGAGGTTTCCACATACGGCCCCGAACGATGTGAACAGGGTCCCGAGACGCCAAACGGGCGCCCGGCATACCCGGCCACGGTGTATCTACCGCAACATAGCCCACCCCTAGGGTCAGCGCTACGCACGGCCGCCAACACATAACCTACAAACACCAGAAACTATTTGCAACTCCTGGACAGAGTACTAAGGTGATTAAGAAGCCGAGAGGGTCCATTGGTATCGGGCCCAATGTACGGTAGTAACTGCATCTTAAATCACACATACAGATCTCAGTTCTTAGGGACGGCCTCAATGAAACAACCCACCATGTACTCCTACATGGCCTCTCATCGATACCTTTACCAAAACAATGTTCAACACATCCCTCACATTACCGACATAAGCATTTCACTCTAGCCCATCACCCAGATGAACCAGACCTGACACAACTCTAAGCATAGCAGGCATAGCAAGGTAGGAATCACATACATGGCTCAATCAACTCCTACACATGCTAGTGGGTTTCATCTAGTTACTGTGGCAATGACAGGTCATGCAGAGGATAAGGGTTCAACTACCGTAGCACACAGCAGTTTGAATCGCGTTGTCTTAATGCAGTAAACAAGAGCAGAAGCGAGAACATGGGTTTGTATCGGAATGATCAATGGTTGCTTGCCTGATGGAGTGGTAGTGGGATACTGCCCTTCAGTTGGATACTCGTGAATATCCTCGGAGGCAGAACCTACCACGAAGAACACATCGGAGCACAATCAACACATGACGATATGCAACAATATGATGCATGCTATGACATGGCAATATGAATGTGTCTTGGCCTAATGCAAGTTATAATAGAGAGGAATGAACTCATTTGAATCAAAGATTCAAATATTAGCTCATTAAACATGGCCTTAATAGTGCATTTCCTTATTCTGCTTAAACAGCAAGGTAAACTTGTTTTGTCATGCATGAAACCATTACAGATGGATAGATTGAATTTTTCTGATCATTTTTCATATATAATTCTTTGCATTTGGAGCTATGGTTGATTTTCTATGATTTTTAGAAGTTTTGACTATTTTCTGGAATTTCCTGAATAAAATTAAATCCAGAAAATGCATTACTACGTCAGCATTGCGTCATGCTGACCTCAGCAGGTCAAAGGCGCCAGCCCAGGTCAAACCTGACTGGTGGGCCCCTTCTGTCAGCCTCTCAGTGCACTAACTACATTTAGTTAGCCTAACTACTGGGCAGGGCCCACTAGTCAGTGACTATACTAATTAAACTAACTAATTTTAGTTAGAAACTAATCTGGATAATTAGCAGAGGGGGGGCACACTTGTCATTGACTCAAAGGAGTCAACCTGGGCCCACCCAGGGGTCAAACTAGGCCCGAGACGGCGGCGCGGCTCGGAAAACGCCCTCTGGCGACCAAATCGACTACGGAGACCACCCGTGCGAAGCCCAGGCTCTCGCGCATCCAATGGACCAAGTGTGAGGAGCTGGGGTGGAGCGCGCTCGCTGGAATCGAGCTCGTGGCGGTGGCCAGAGTTCGGGCGAGGTCGGTTTCGACGCTACAGTGCACGGGAGGAAGAGCTGGGGGTGGCTACGGGTTCCTGGTGCTGCACTGAGCACGGTGAGGCGCTCCGTTGTGAGCTTGCACGGCTGTGGCCACGGCTGCGCCATGGCCGGCGGCGAGAAGCTCTCGGCCGCGGTGGAAATGGAGCTAGGGGACGAGCGCGAGCACGAGAGAAGAGGGAAAAGGAAGAGGAGCTCACAGCGGGGTCGGAGAGGGGGTCAGCAGGCTCGGGGACGAGCTGGAGAAGAGGTGCAGTCGCCGGTGATCTCGAATGCCCGAGGTTGAAGACGAGGGCGAAGGCGGCATTGCAGGGCTTCCGGCGAAGCGTGGGGAGGTCGAGGGAGTCGAGGCGGAGCTGATGGGCTCGTCGGAGGGGCGAGGGAATGGCTGTGGTGGCAACTACGGCGATCGGCAGCGAGGTATGCGCTCGGCCGTCGCAGGAGAGAAAGAGGGAGACGAGGGGGAGAGTGAGAGAGAATGAGAGGGAGACGTGGGGGTCGCGTGGCGTCCTCTGGGCGTCTCCCGGCGTCGGCAGAAGCAGGAGGTGGCCGGCGCGTGGCTGGCGCGCGGCGAGCACGCGCCCCTGCCTCCTGGCGTGAGGTAGGGGGTGACTGGCCGAGCCAGTAGGCTGGGCCGAGCCAGGTAAGGCCCATGTGGGCTTCTTTCTCCTTTTTTTGATTTAGTTTCTGTTTTCTATTATACTGCAACTGTTTAGCTTTATTAAAAATACTAAAACATTTCCCAAAAATCCTGAAAATAAATGTAAGCTCTGTTTAGAATATTTCCAACAGGAAACATTTATTCCCAGAATTATTTGAGCATTTAAATTATTCTATAGCATTTAAATGCCCAAATTCAAATACTTATGATTTAATTCAATGACCTTTTGTTGACCTAGAAAATTGTGCACCAATTTTGCCAGAGGTTCTAACCTAAGACAAAGAGGGTGAACTTTTTAGAATGGCATTTCAGGTTCATTGAAAATAATTTTAGTAAACCCTAGTTGTTTTCCAGGGGGGGTGTTGGGGGTTCTGTCATCCCCATTTTAAATTTAAGAGAAAAATAGACATGATGCACATTCTAATGCTTGAACTAGCTAGGGTGTGACAAAATAACAACTCATTGTTCATGGTTAGGAAACATAACCATCTTTGATTAACGAGCTAGTCAAGTAGAGGCATACTAGTGACACTTTGTTTGTCTATGTATTCACACATGTATTATGTTTCCGGTTAATACAATTCTAGCATGAATAATAAACATTTATCATGATATAAGGAAATAAATAATAACTTTATTATTGCCTCTAGGGCATATTTCCTTCAGTCTCCCACTTGCACTAGAGTCAATAATCTAGATTACACAGTAATGATTCTAACACCCATGGAGCCTTGGTGCTGATCATGTTTTGCTCGTGGAAGAGGCTTAGTCAACGGGTCTGCAACATTCAGATCCATATGTATCTTGCAAATCTCTATGTCTCCCACCTGGACTAGATCCCGGATGGAATTGAAGCGTCTCTTGATGTGCTTGGTTCTCTTGTGAAATCTGGATTCCTTTGCCAAGGCAATTACACCAGTATTGTCACAAAAGATTTTCATTGGACCCGATGCACTAGGTATGGCACCTAGATCGAATATGAACTCCTTCATCCAGACTCCTTCATTTGCTGCTTCTGAAGCAGCTATGTACTCCGCTTCACATGTAGATCCCGCTACAATGCTTTGTTTAGAACTGCACTAACTGACAGCTCCACCGTTTAATGTAAACACGTATCCGGTTTGCGATTTAGAATTGTCCGGATCAGTGTCAAAGCTTGCATCAACGTAACCTTTTACGATGAGCTCTTTGTCACCTCCATATATGAGAAACATATCCTTAGTCCTTTTCAGGTATTTCAGGATGTTCTTGACCGCTGTCCAGTGATCCACTCCTGGATTACTTTGGTACCTCCCTGCTAGACTTATAGCAAGACACACATCAGGTCTGGTACACAGCATTGCATACATGATAGAGCCTATGGCTGAAGCATAGGGAACATCTTTCATTTTCTCTCTATCTTCTGCATTGGTTGGGCATTGAGTCTTACTCAATTTCACACCTTGTAACACAGGCAAGAATCCTTTCTTTGCTTGATCCATTTTGAACTTCTTCAAAATTTTGTCAAGGTATGTGCTTTGTGAAAGTCCAATTAAGCGTCTTGATATATCTCTATAGATTTTAATGCCTAATATGTAAGCAGCTTCACCGAGGTCTTTCATTGAAAAACTCTTATTCAAGTATCCCTTTATGCTATCCAGAAATTCTGCATCATTTCCAATTAGTAATATGTCATCCACATATAATATTAGAAATGCTACAGAGCTCCCACTCACTTTCTTGTAAATACAGGCTTCTCCAAAAGTCTGTAAAAAACCAAATGCTTTGATCACACTATCAAAACGTTTATTCCAACTCCGAGAGGCTTGCACCAGTCCATAAATGGATCGCTGGAGCTTGCACACTTTGTTAGCTCCCTTTGGATCGATAAAACCTTCTAGTTGCATCATATACAACTCTTCTTCCAGAAATCCATTCAGGAATGCAGTTTTGACATCCATCTGCCATATTTCATAATCATAAAATGCGGTAATTGCTAACATGATTCGGACAGACTTAAGCATCGCTATGGGTGAGAAGGTCTCATCGTAGTCAATCCCTTGAACTTGCCAAAAACCTTTTGCGACAAGTCGAGCTTTGTAGACAGTAATATTACCGTCAGCGTCAGTCTTCTTCTTGAAGATCCATTTATTCTCAATTGCTTGCCGATCATCGGGCAAGTCAACCAAAGTCCACACTTCGTTCTCATACATGGATCCCATCTCAGATTTCATGGCTTCAAGCCATTTTGCGGAATCTGGGATCACCATCGCTTCTTCATAGTTCGTAGGTTCATCATGATCTAGTAGCATGACTTGCAGAACAGGATTACCATACCACTCTGGCGCGGATCTTACTCTGGTTGATCTACGAGGTTCAGTAGTATCTTGTTCTGAAGTTTCATGATCATCATCATTAGCTTCCTCACTCACTGGTGCAGGTGTCACAGAAACAGTTTTCTGTGATGCACTATTTTCCAATAAGGGAGCAGGTACAGTTACCTCATCAAGTTCTACTTTCCTCCCACTCACTTCTTTCGAGAGAAACTCCTTCTCTAGAAAGTTTCCGAACTTAGCAACAAAAGTCTTGCCTTCGGATCTGTGATAGAAGGTGTATCCAATAGTCTCCTTTGGATATCCTATGAAGACACATTTCTCCAATTTGGGTTCGAGCTTATCAGGTTGAAGCTTTTTCACATAAGCGTCGCAGCCCCAAACTTTCAGAAACGACAAATTTGGTTTCTTGCCAAACCACAGTTCATAAGGCGTCGTCTCAACGGATTTTGATGGTGCCCTATTAACGTGAATGCGGTCGTCTCTAGAGCGTATCCCCAAAACGATAGCGGTAAATCAGTAAGAGACATCATAGATCGCACCATATCTAGTAAAGTACGATTATGACATTCGGACACACCATTGCGCTGTGGTGTTCCGGGTGGCGTGAGTTGCGAAACTATTCCGCATTGTTTCAAATGTACACCAAACTCGTAACTCAAATATTCTCCTCCACGATCAGATCGTAGAAATTTTATTTTCTTGTTACGATGATTTTCAACTTCACTCAGAAATTCTTTGAACTTTTCAAACGTTTCAGACTTATGTTTCATTAAGAAGATATACCCATATCTGCTTAAGTCATCTGTGAAGGTGATAAAATAACGATATCCGCCACGAGCCTCAATATTCATCGGGCCACATACATCTGTATGTATGATTTCCAACAAATCTGTTGCTCTCTCCATAGTACCGAAGAACGGTGTTTTAGTCATCTTGCCCATGAGGCACGGTTCGCAAGTACCAAGTGATTCATAATCAAGTGGTTCCAAAAGTCCATCAGTATGGAGTTTCTTCATGCGCTTTACATCGATATGACCTAAACGGCAGTGCCACAAATAAGTTGCACTATCATTATCAACTCTGCATCTTTTGGCTTCAACACTATGAATATGCGTGTCACTACTATCGAGATTTAATAAAAATATACCACTCTTTAAGGGTGCATGACCATAAAAGATATTACTCATATAAATGGAACAACCATTATTCTCAGATTTAAATGAATAACCGTCTCGCATCAAACAAGATCCAGATATAATGTTCATGCTTAACGCTGGCACCAAATAACAATTATTTAGGTCTAATATTAATCCCGAAGGTAGATGTAGAGGTAGCGTGCCAGCTGCGATCACATCGACTTTGGAACCATTTCCCATGCGCATCGTCACCTCGTCCTTAGCCAATCTTCGCTTAATCCGTAGTCCCTATTTCGAGTTGCAAATATTAGCAACAGAACCAGTATCAAATACCCAGGTGCTACTGCGAGCATTAGTAAGGTACACATCAATAACATGTATATCACATATACCTTTGTTCACCTTGCCATCCTTCTTATCCGCCAAATACTTGGGGCAGTTCCGCTTCTAGTGACTAGTCTGCTTGCAGTAGAAGCACTCAGTTTCAGGCTTAGGTCCAGGTTTGGGTTTCTTCTCTTGAGTAGCAACTTGCTTGCCGTTCCTTTTGAAGTTCCCCTTCTTCTTCCCCTTGCCCTTTTTCTTGAAACTAGTGGTCTTGTTGACCATCAACACTTGATGCTCCTTCTTGATTTCTACCTCCGCAGCTTTCAGCATTGCGAAGAGCTCGGGAATAGTCTTATTCATCCCTTGCATATTATAGTTCATCACGAAGCTCTTGTAGCTTGGTGCCAGTGATTGGAGAATTCTGTCAATGACGCAATCATCTGGAAGATTAACTCCCAATTGAATCAAGTGATTATTATACCCAGACATTTTGAGTATATGCTCACTGACAGAACTGTTCTCCTCCATCTTGCAGCTATAGAACTTATTGGAGACTTCATATCTCTCAATCCGGGCATTTGCTTGAAATATTAACTTCAACTCCTGAAACATCTCATATGCTCCATGACGTTCAAAACGTCGTTGAAGTCCCGATTCTAAGCCGTAAAGCATGGCACACTGAACTATTGAGTAGTCATCAGCTTTGCTCTGCCAGACGTTCATAACATCCAGCGTTGCTCCAGCAGCAGGCCTGGCACCCAGCGGTGCTTCCAGGACGTAATTCTTCTGTGCAGCAATGAGGATAATCCTCAAGTTACGGACCCAGTCCGTGTAATTGCTACCATCATCTTTCAACTTTGCTTTCTCAAGGAACGCATTAAAATTGAACGGAACAACAGCACGAGCCATCTATCTACAAACAAGCATAAACAAGCAAGATACTTATCAGGTACTAAGTTTCATGATAAATTTAAGTTCAGTTAATTTACTTAAAGAACTCCCACTTAGATAGACATCCCTCTAATCCTCTAAGTGATTACGTGATCCAAATCAACTAAACCATGTCCGATCATCACGTGAGATGGAGTAGTTTCATTGGTGAACATCACTATGTTGATCATATCTACTATATGATTCACGCTCGACCTTTCGGTCTCCGTGTTCCGAGGCCATATATGTATATGCTTGGCTCGTCAAGTTTAACCTGAGTATTCCGCGTGTGCAACTGTTTTGCACCCGTTGTATTTGAACGTAGAGCCTATCACACCCGATCATCACGTGGTGTCTCAGCACGAAGAACTTTCGCAACGGTGCATACTCAGGGAGAACACTTCTTGATAATTAGTGAGAGATCATCTTATAATGCTACCGTCAATCAAAGCAAGATAAGATGCATAAAAGATAAACATCACATGCAGTCAATAAAAGTGATATGATATGGCCATCATCATCTTGTGCTTGTGATCTCCATCTCCGAAGCACCGTCGTGATCACCATCGTCACCAGCGTGACACCTTGATCTCCATCATAGCATCGTTGTCGTCTCGCCAAGCTTGTGCTTCCACGACTATCGCTACCGCTTAGTGATAAAGTAAAGCATTACATCGCGATTGCATTGCATATAATAAAGCGACAACCATATGGCTCCTGCCAGTTGCCGAGAACTTGGTTACAAAACATGATCATCTCATACAATAAAAATCAGCATCATGTCTTGACCATATCACATCACAACATGCCCTGCAAAAACAAGTTAGACGTCCTCTACTTTGTTGTTGCAAGTTTTACGTGGCTGCTACGGGCTTAAGCAAGAACCAATCTTACCTACGCATCAAAACCACAATGATAGTTTGTCAAGTTGGTGTTGTTTTAACCTTCGCAAGGACCGGGCGTAGCCACACTCGATTCAACTAAAGTTGGAGAAACTGTCACCCGCAAGCCACCTATGTGCAAAGCACGTCGGGAGAACCGGTCTCGCGTAAGCGTACGCGTAATTTCGATCCGGGCTGCTTCATCCAACAATACCGCCGAACCAAAGTATGACATGCTGGTAAGCAGTATGACTTATATCGCCCACAACTCACTTGTGTTCTACTCGTGCATATAACATCAACATATAAAACCTAGGCTCGGATGCCACTGTTGAGGAACGTAGTAATTTCAAAAAAATTCCTACGCACACGCAAGATCATGATGATGCATAGCAACGAGGGGAGAGTGTGATCTACGTACCCTTGTAGATCGACAACGGAAGCGTTTGGTTGATGTAGTCGTACGTCTTCACGGCCCGACCGATCAAGCACCGAAACTACGGCACCTCCGAGTTTTAGCACACGTTCAGCTTGATGACGATCCTCGGACTCCGATCCAGCAAAGTGTCGGGGAAGAGTTCCGTCAGCACGACGGCGTGGTGATGATCTTGATGTACTACTATCGCAGGGCTTCGCCTAAGCACCGCTACAATATTATCGAGGACTATGGTGGCTGGGGGCGCCGCACACGGCTAAGAATAAGATCACGTGGATCAACTTGTGTGTCTCTGGGGTTCCCCTACCTCAGTATATAAAGGACCAAGGGGGGTGCGGCCGGCCTAGGAGAGGCACGCCAGGAGAGTCCTACTCCCTCTGGGAGTAGGATTCCCCCCCCCCCCAATCCTAGTTGGAATAGGATTCGCGGAGAGGGGAAAAGAGAGAGGGTGGCCGGCCCCCTCTCCTTGTCCTATTCGGACCAAGGGAGGGGAGGGGCGCGCGGCCCACTTTGGGCAGCCCCTTCTCTTTTCCACTAAGGCCCACTATGGCCCATATAGCTCCCGGGGGGTTCCGGTAACCTCCCGGTACTCCGGTAAAATCCCGATTTCACCCGGAACACTTCCGATATCCAAACATAGGCTTCCAATATATCAATCTTTATGTCTCGACCATTTCGAGACTCCTCGTCATGTCCATGATCACATCCGGGACTCCGAACAAACTTCGGTACATCAAAATGCATAAACTCATAATATAACTGTCATCGTAACCTTAAGCGTGCGGACCCTACGGGTTTGAGAACAATGTAGACATGACCGAGACATGTCTCCGGCCAATAACCAATAGCGGAACCTGGATGCTCATATTGGCTCCTACATATTCTACGAAGATCTTTATCGGTCAGACCGCATAACAACATACGTTGTTCCCTTTGTCATCGGTATGTTACTTGCCCGAGATTCGATCGTCGGTATTCCAATACCTAGTTCAATCTCGTTACCGGCAAGTCTCTTTACTCATTTTGTAATACATGATCCCGCAACTAACTCATTAGTTGCAATGCTTGCAAGGCTTAAGTGATGTGCATTACCGAGAGGGCCCAGAGATACCTCTTCGACAATCAGAGTGACAAATCCTAATCTCGAAATACGCCAACCCAACATGTACCTTTGGAGACACCTATAGAGCTCCTTTATAATCACCCAGTTACGTTGTGACGTTTGGTAGCACACAAAGTGTTCCTCCGGCAAACGGGAGTTGCATAATCTCATAGTCATAGGAACATGTATAAGTCATGAAGAAAGCAATAGCAACATACTAAACGATCGGGTGCTAAGCTAATGGAATGGGTCATGTCAATCAGATCATTCACTTAATGATGTGATCCCGTTAATCAAATAACAACTCATTGTTCATGGTTAGGAAACATAACCATCTTTGATTAACGAGCTAGTCAAGTAGAGGCATACTAGTGACACTTTGTTTGTCTATGTATTCACACATGTATTATGTTTCCGGTTAATACAATTCTAGCATGAATAATAAACATTTATCATGATATAAGGAAATAAATAATAACTTTATTATTGCCTCTAGGGCATATTCCCTTCACCTAAGTGGTGATTTATTTTCTTATACTAACGGAGCTTACGAGTTTTCTATTAAGTTTTGTGTTGTGAAGTTTTCAAGTTTTGGGTAAAGATTCAATGGACTATGGAATAAGGAGCGGAAAGAGCCTAGGCTTGGGGATGCCCAAGGCACCCCAAGGTAATATTCAAGGACAACCAGAGCTTAAGCTTGGGGATGCCCCAGATGGGATCCCCTCTTTCGTCTTTGTTCATCGGTAACTTTACTTGGAGCTATATTTTTATTCACCACATGATATGTGTTTTGCATGGAGCGTCATTTTATTTTATTTTGTTTTTCTTGCTGTTTGAATAAAATACCAAGATCTAAAATTCTTAAATGTTAGAGAGTCTTCACATAGTTACATAATTATTCAACTACTCATTGTGCTTCGCTTGCATCTTTTGGAGTAGTTTGTCATTTGTTCTAGTGCTTCACTTATATCTTTTGGAGAACGACTGTGGTTTTATTTTGAAGAAATTAATGAACTCTCATGCTTCACTTATATTATTTTGGGAGTCTTTTAGAACATCATGGTAATTTGCTTTGATTATGAAATTAGTCCTAATATGATGGGCATTCAAGATGGGTATAATAAAAACTTTCATATAGAGTGCATTGAATAGTTTGATACTTGATAATTGTTTTGAGATATAAAGATGGTAATATTAGAGTCATGCTATTTGAGTAATTGTGAAATTGAGAAATTCTTGTGTTGAGGTTTGCAAGTCCCATAGCATGCACGTATGGTAACCGTTGTGTGACAAATTTGAAGCATGAGGTGTTCTTTGAGTGCCTTCCTTATGAGTGGCGGTTGGG
This sequence comes from Triticum aestivum, assembly GCF_018294505.1. NCBI lineage: Eukaryota > Viridiplantae > Streptophyta > Magnoliopsida > Poales > Poaceae > Triticum > Triticum aestivum. The sequence goes on along the minus strand of NC_057812.1, from coordinate 228,247,215 downwards.
GACGAGCGATGGTCTTTTCCTACCAATCTATCCCCCTAGGAGCATGCGCGTAGTGCTTGGTTTTGATGACTTGTATATTTTTGCAATAAGTATGTGAGTTCTTTATGACTAATGTTGAGTCCACGGATTATACGCACTCTCACCCTTCCATCATTGCTAGCCTCTCTTGTACCATGCATTGCCCTTTCTCACCTCGAGAGTTGGTGCAAACTTTGCCGGTGCATCCAAACCCCGTGATATGATACGCTCTATCACACATAAGCCTCCCTATATCTTCCTCAAAACATCCATCATACCTATCTATTATGGCATTTTCATAGCCATTCCGAGATATATTGCCATGCAACTTTCCCCCATTCCGTTTATTATGACATGCTCCATCATTGTCATATCGCTTTGCATGATCATGAAGTTGACATAGTATTTGTGGCAAAGCTACCTTCATAATTCTTTCATACATGTCACTCTTGATTCATTGCACATCCCGGTACACCGCCCGAGGCATTCACATAGAGTCATATTTTGTTTGAAGTATCGAGTTGTAATTCTTGAGTTGTAAGTAAATAAAAGTGTGATGATTTTCATTATTAGAGCATTGTCCCATGTGAGGAAAGGATGATGGAGACTATGATTCCCCCACAAGTCGGGACGAGATTCCGGATGAAAAATAAAAAAAATTAAAAAAGTATATAAAAGAGGCCAAAAGGCCCAAATAAAAAAATGAGAGAAAAAGAGAGAAGGGGCAATGTTACTATCCTTTTTCACACTTGTGCTTGATAATCCCCAAGTGTATGGAATCATCGTAGCAATTTCCAAAGGTGGAAGCGATAAATATGGAGTGTCGAACCCACAAGGAGCTAAAGGTAAGATCAATATTCTCTCAAGCCCTATCTACCACTGATACGACTCTACGTACACCGAATGTTTGCTTCCAACTAGAAACGAGAAATAAAACTATGATGTGGGTATGAAGTGGATAATTTTGTATGATATCAGAGAGCTAAAATAGAAAAGTAGGTGATGTTATCATAAAGTTAGAATATATCTATTGTATAATTAAGATAGAAGCCAAATAAGACACCACGTTCTTCCACATAAGCTAAAATTATATACATCGTTGATTAATAATATTCATGACTGGGATTTAACGATATTACGTTACATACAAATATTTTGAACATGCACTTTCATACATGTTACAACTGTCACGTAGAGGAGAAGTACCATTAAAAGTTCGGAAAGCCAACATCACGTTTGGTACATGTGTGAAGTACACGGACAGGTAGTCAATTTCGGTTTGAATTATGTAAAAAGGAAGAAAACATAGCAATCCAGGCTACGTAAGGTACCTGCCACCTATTTTTTTATTCGAAGGAACCTGCCACCTTTTGCCCCAATTCACACTCCAGCAAATAAAGAAATAACTTATAGGTAAATATAGTAGTGTGCAATCAAAGGAAAAAATAAATAAATGTGGTGGTAAAAGATTAGAAGCGTGAAACACACATGACGCTTACCAGCTGAATAAATAGTAGTACTACTTTGTTTTATAGTACTTTTCCGAAAAAAATAAGTGTCGTGCTTTTAGATCAAATTTGAGCTGAAATCACAATACTTATTTTGGATCGGAGGGAGTACTATATATGATATTGTTAGATCAAATTTGAGCTGAAATCACAATACTTATTTTGGATCGGAGGGAGTACTACATATGATATTGTTAGAAAAATTTGCATTTTTGTTCAAAAATAATATTAGGAACATATATAAAATGTGATATTAAATCCGTTTAAAATTTATAAATATTATATATGAATTCTGTTGTAATATTAGACACACTTAGTGAATGGATAAATAATAGAACTATATTGTATCGTAAGAAAAATGGTAACATAAAAGGATGGTGATTTGGCTCCCGCACAAAGCAGATATGAACTATTAAATAAATAAATAAACTAACATAAAAGAACAAATAAAAATAGTTTTTGTTAAAACTCCAAGTAAAATCCTCAATCGATAGAAGGAAAATAAATGTCTATATCAAGAAATCTTATGAGGTGGATAGTGGTTAGTACTCTGTTGGTGTATGAATTTAGGAATAAAGGAAATTAGAAAATTGACTTTTGTAAAAAAAAGATAGTCTTGAAATGCATGGCAAACTTTGTATGTATTAAAAAATTGTTTTAATCAAGTGACATCGTAGTACAATTTTCATTACTATTTTTTGTAACACTGCCATTTATTAATTTATAGAGTAATAGCCATATAGAAAACACTGCTTAATGTTGTGTAAGGATGATCATGTGAAGACGTATGCTGGCATGCACAAGTTGTAACAGTTATGGCTATAGTAATGCGTGAGTCAACACACCCAAAAAAATATTGTCAAGATTTAGAGGTAAGTACAAATTGTCAATGAAAGCTATATGGTGCACACTGAACCCTTCTTTTTTATGGCGCACCAAAAAAAGTGTTCATGTATAAATGGAAAGAACAGATTGATGACCTAAAATTCGAAAAAAGCACGGCATCTTGCTGTAGATGATGTCGGCAATTAGGTTCCTAAATTTTCCAATATGTAATTCTATTTAGAGAAGATTAAAAAGCTAATGTGAAGTTTATTTCTGAGTTGAGTTTGTCCAAAAATTTCATGTGCTATCAATTTAGCGATTATTTATAGTCACGCCTAATTATAACTACTATTGTGAGATTTACAAACAAAAAGCTAGACGTACAGTCAAACTTAATACAAATATTGAGAAATGAGGTCATGGTTCAAGAACATCACTAAAAAACTAGAAATAATACTAAATAAACTATGGACACCAATTTTATGGAAACACTATATGTTTTCGTGTATGTAGCTAGAATCTATATGTGCGATCTTTGTACAAAGAATGACAACTAATTGTGTTCAGCGAGATATTTGACATGGGAATTTTCACATCCTATATCTTACCGCCGATGTTGATATATAATTAGTTGATGCTTATTCGTTAGTTACTACCATTGTATCTCCTATGAGATTTTTTGGGATGAACTTTGGGCCTTACAAGTCGTGGCAATTAGCCTATGGGCTTTTTCTTATTACCAAAAATTGAAGGTTGTCAGAGCCCAAATTATGTATTTTCATCATTCCTGACTAATGCGAATTGGAAATATGTGTCAGTACTTTGACCTTCTAGGTTTGATTCACGTACAAACAAAGGTCACTGATGGAGATAAAAAGAAGCACACCTAAATAAGTATTCACCACTAACTCAACTTACATGACATATTGGGTGTGCCACAACAATACTTTTAGAACTAGGATGAGTGGACAAAAAGAACAGGTGATCTTGGCCCGAGCCATTGACGAATAGGTTTACTTCATGTTAGAATGGTTTTCAACAATTTTTTGATTAAAGGATCGACAATTGATATGTATATTCACATATCCTGACATTATTTTCTTATTTTTATCTAAACTGATGATAATAATAGGTATAGTAAGAAATTAAATAAATAGCAGTTGGTCATGCAGCTTAAACACATAAACAATATAACAATATGTAACCATTCTAGCCGCGCAAATGCGCGGGTGACTCTGCTAGTAACTAAATATTATAAATAGCAAGTGTGGAATAATGGTAGATCGGTGTGCGGAATTTTCCTAGGCAATTGTTAACAAGACCGGTAATCACTATTGCAGTTTCATATGAGAACTTTCTCTACTTGGATCATATGCACTTATGATTGGGACTAAGCAAGCATTCGCAACTACTAAATATCATTAAGGTAAAAACCAACCATAGAATTAAAGCATCAAGTCCTATTTATTCCCATACGCAACAACCCCCTTACTCGGGTTTGTGTTTCAGTCACTCCAACTCACTATAAGCGAATCATGAACGTATTGCAACACCCTACAACGGGAACCCCTCACGCTTGCGCGACACGGAGGGCACCATAGGACAGCATCAAAGTAAAACATACAACTCATACCAATCTAGATCATCAATCAACCCAAAGACAAAAGATATCTACTCAAAACATCATAGGATGGCAACACATCATTGGATCATAATATGTGGCATAAAGCACCACGTTCAAGTAGGGATTACAGCGGGGTGCGGGAGAGTGGACCGCGTAAAAGAGATGCGGATGGTGATGATGATGATGATGTTGATGAAGACGATCACCGCGGAGATGATTCCCCTCCCGATGGCACTCCGGTGCCACCGAGAGAGAGGAGGAGAGGTTCTCCCCCTTGTGCTTCCTCCTACATGGCCTCCCCCTAGATGGGGAGAGGTTCTTCCTCTGGTCTTTGGCCTTCATGGTGATGATGGCCTCTCCGGGATCCTCCTCCATGCCCTCCGGTGATGATGGCCCCCTCCAGCAGGGTGCCAGAGAGGGCCTAGATTGGTTTTTGGTGGCTACGGAGGCTTCTGGCGGCGGAACTCCCGATCTAGGTTGATTTTCCGAGGTTTCTATATTTATAGGAATTTTTGGCGTCGGTCTCACGTCAAGGAGGTGCCCGAGGCATCCACGAGGCAGGCCCACGCACCTGGGGGGGGGGGGGCGCACCCCCACCCTCGTGGACGCCCCGGGACTCTCCTGGCCCAACTCTTTTACTCCGGGGTCTTCTTTTGGTCCATAAAAATCATCAAAAATTGGCACGTCAATTGGACTCCGTTTGATATTCCTTTTCTGTAAAACTAAAAAACAAGGAAAAAAACAGAAACTGGCACTGGGCACTAGATTAATAGGTTAGTGCTACCTCTTGAGCACTGTGTTGGTTTTCCCCGAAGAGGAAGGGATGATGCAGCAAAGTAGCGTAAGTATTTCCCTCAGTTTTTGAGAACCAATGTATCAATCCAGTAGGAGGCTACGCGCCAGTCCCTCGTACCTGCACAAAGCAAATAAATCCTCGCAACCAACGCGATAAGGGGTTGTCAATCCCTACACAGCCACTTACGAGAGTAAGATCTGATAGATATGATAAGATAATATTTTTGGTATTTTTATGATAAAGATGCAAAGTAAAATAAAAGCAAAGTAAAAGCAAAGGGAATAACTAAGTATTGGGAGATTAATATGATGAAGATAGACCCGGGGGCTATGGTGTTGATGTAGAAGCCCTCCGTGATCGATGCCCCCTCCGGTGGAGCTCCGAAACAGGCCCCAAGATGGGATCTCGTGGATATAGAAAGTTACGACGGTGGAATTAGGGTTTTTGCTCCGTATCTAAGCGTTTAGGGGTATGTAGGTATATATAGGAGGAAGGAGTACGTCGGTGGAGCAACAGGGGCCCCACGAGGGTGGAGGGCATGATTGGGGGGGTAGGCACGCCCTCCTACCTCGTGGCCTCCTCTTTTGTGTCTTGGCGTAGGGTCCAAGTCTCCTGGGTCTTGTTCGTTGAGAAAATCACGTTCCCGAAGGTTTCATTCCGTTTGGACTCCATTTGATATTCCTTTTCTTCGAAACCCTAAAACAGGCAAAAAATAGCAATTCTGGGCTAGGCCTCCAGTTAATAGGTTAGTCCCAAAAATAATATAGAAGTGGGTAATAAAGCCCAATAATGTCCAAAACAGTAGATAATATAGCATGGAGCAATCAAAAATTATAGATACGTTGGAGACGTATCAAGCATCCCCAAGCTTAATTCCTGCTCGTCCTTGAGTAGTTAAATGATAAAAACAGAAATTTTGATGCTGAGTGCTACTTGGCATAATTTTAATGTAATTCTTCTTAATTGTGGTATGAATATTCAGATCCAAAAGATTCAAGACAAAAGATCATATTGACATAAAAATAATAGTACTTCAAGCATACTAACTAAGCAATTATGTCTTCTCAAAATAACATGGCAAAAGAAAGTTCATCCCTACAAAATCATATAGTTTAGTCATGCTCCATTTTTGTCACACAAGAATGCTCTCATCATGCACAGCCCCGATGACAAGCCAAGCAATTGTTTCATACTTTAGTAATCTCAAACCTATAAACTTTCACGCAATATATGAGCGCGAGCCACGGACATAGCACTATGGGTGGAATAGAATATAATGAGGGGGGTTATGTGGAGAAGACAAAAAAGGAGAAAGTCTCACATCAACAAGGCTAATCAATGGGCTATGGAGATGCCCACTGATTGATTATAATGCAAGGAGTAGGGATTGCCATGCAACAGATGCACTAGAGCTATAAATGTATGAAAGCTCAACAAAAGAAACTAAGTGGGTGTGCATCCAACTTGCTTGCTCACGAAGACCTAGGGCACTTGAGGAGGCCCATTGTTGGAATATACAAGCCAAGTTCTATAATGAAAATTCCCACTAGTATATGAAAGTGACAAAACAAGAGACTCTCTATCATGAAGATTATGGTGCTACTTTGAAGCACAAGTGTGGCAAAGGATATTAACATTGTCCCTTCTCTCTTTTTCTCTCATTCTTTTTTTGGGGCCTTCTCTTATTTTATGGCCTTTCTCTTTTCTTTTTTTTGGCCTTCTCTTTTTTTATGGCCTTTCTCTTTCTTTTTTTATAATTCCTCACTTGGGACAATGCTCTAGAAAATGATGATCATCACACTTCTATTTATTTACAACTCAATGATTACAACTTGATACTAGAACAAAAGATGACTATATGAATGCCTCCAGCGGTGTACCGGGATATGCAATGGACCAAGAGTGACATGTATGAAAGAATTATGAATGGTGGCTTTGCCACAAATACTATGTCAACTACATGATCATGCTAAGCAATATGATAATAATGAATGTGTCATGATAAACAGAATGGTGGAAAGTTGCATGGCAATATATCTCAGAATGGCTATGGAAATGCCATAATAGGTAGGTATGGTGGCTGTTTTGAGGAAGATATAAGGAGGTTTATGTGTGAAAGAGTGTATCATATCACGGGGTTTGGATGCACCGGCGAAGTTTGCGCCAACTCTCAATGTGAGAAAGGGCAATGCACGGTACAGAGGAGGCTAGCAAGGATGGAAGGGTGAGAGTGCGTATAATCCATGGACTCAACATTAGTCATAAAGAACTCACATACTTATTGCAAAAATCAACAAGTCATCAAAAACCTAGGCACTACGCGCATGCTCCTAGGGGGATAGATTGGTAGGAAAAGACCATCGCTCGTCCCCGACCGCCACTCATAAGGAGGACAATTAAATAACACCCCATGTTTCAAATTTGTTACATAATGTTTACCATACGTGCATGCTACAGGACTTGCAAACTTCAACACAAGCATTTCTCAATTTCATAACTACTCAACTAGCACGACTTTGATATTATTACTTCCATATCTCAAAACAATCGTCAAGCATCAAACTTCTCTTAGTATTCAAAACACTCATAAGAAAATTTTACTAATCTTGAATACCTAGCATATTAGGATTTTAAGCAAATTACCATGCTATTTAAGACTCTCAAAATAATCTAAGTGAATCATGAGATATCAATAGTTTCTATAAAACAAATCCACCACCGTGCTATAAAAGATATAAGTGAAGTACTAGAGCAAAACTATATAACTCAAAAGATATAAGCGAAGCACATAGAGTATTCTAGCAAATTCCAAATCATGTATGGCTCTCTCAAAAGGTGTGTACAGCAAGGATGATTGTGGTAAACTAAAAAGTGAAGACTCAAATCATACAAGACGCTCCAAGCAAAACACATATCATGTGGCGAATAAAAATATAGCTCCAAGTAAAGTTACCGATAGAAGTAGACGAAAGAGGGGATGCCTTCCAGGGCATCCCCAAGATTTGGATTTTAGGCGTACTTAGATTATCTTGGGGGTGCCATGGGAATCCCAAAGCTTAGGCTCTTGCCACTCCTTGTTCCATAATCCATCAAATCTTTACCCAAAACTTGAAAACTTCACAACACAAAACTCAAAGTAGAAAATCTCGTGAGCTTCGTTAGCGAAAGAAAAAAAAAGACCACTTCAAGGTACTGTAATGAACTCATTCTTTATTTATATTGGTGTTAAACCTACTGTATTCCAACTTCTCTATGGTTTATAAACTATTTTACTAGCCATAGATTTATCAAAATAAGCAAACAACACACAAAAACAGAATCTGTCAAAAACAGAACAGTCTGTAGTAATCTGTAGCTAGCGCAAGATCTGGAACCCCAAAAATTCTAAAATAAATTGCTGGACTTGAAGAATTTATCTATTAATCATATGCAAAAAGAATTAACTAAATATCACTTTACGAATAAAAATGGCAGCAGTTCTCGTGAGCGCTAAAGTTTCTGTTTTTTACAGCAAGTGTAACAAGACTTTCCCCAAGTCTTCCCAACGGTTCTACTTGGCACAAACACCAATTAAACACAAAAACACAACCAAAACAGAGGATAGATAAATTATTTATTACTAAACAGGAGCAAAAATCAAGGAATAAAAATAAAATTGGGTTGCCTCCCAACAAGCGCTATCGTTTAACGCCCCTAGCTAGGCATAACAAACAAGGATAGATCTAGGTGTTGCCATCTTTGGTTGGCAATTCTTCAATGGGGCATCTACCATCTTTAGGAATTTCTTTATTTTTATTGATTATCAAATTTTTAGGCACAAGATCGAAAAAATCATTTGTAACAAATGGTTCCTTAATGGTAGCAAAAAGATTGGGATGAATACTTATAGATTTGAGATCTGCAGTTTCCTTACTAGAGGATTCACCCTTATTTTTAGGAACATACATAAACTTGGCAATTTTAGTGGGAGGACTTGGAGTATTCTTTACGGAAGAAAAAGCGGTTCCCAAGTTGGTAATAATATCCTCAAGTTTATCGATTCTAGTGGAATCGTGATTTATTTTCTCATTAACTATGGGTTCCTTCTCTTTAATATTTTTCAAAGTGGCTCCTACTTTAGATCCATATTGAGAGATTCGGTTGTGGATCTTTTTATCCAAATTTTCAATTATCTCTATGGTAGCAACCTTATTTTCAATAATTTCAAGTCTTTGCATTACATGCTCCAAAATTAATACAGTTCCATTAACCAAAAGAGGGGGTGAGCCAAACAAATCTATCATAACATTATAAGAATCAAAATTATGGCTACCCAAGAAGTTCCCTCCAGTAATAGTATCAAGGACATATCTATGCCAAGGAGTAACGCCTACATAAAAATTGCGAAGAAGAACAGAAGTAGATTGCTTCCTGGTAGATCTATTTTGAGCATTGCAAATTCTATACCAAGTGTATTTTAGATTTTCCCCCTCCCTTTGCTTAAAATTTAGAATTTCATTCTCGGGAGACAACAAATAAGATAAGGGACTAGCCATAATGACAAGCAAAGGAACTAACACACGAGCAAACAAAAAGCAAGCGGGCAAAAAGAGGCAAATAGAGAAAGAGAGGGAGGATAGAGAGAGAGGGCGAATAAAACGGCAAGGGTGAAGTGGGGGAGAGGAAAACGAGAGGAAAATGGCAAATAATGTAATGCGGGAGATAAGGGTATGTGTAAGTGCATCTAGTGCCACCCCTAGTTGGTTTTGGAGTATTGACGACAAACCTAGTTGAGGGACTAATGTGTTTGTGAGAATTGCAGGATAACACAGGTAGAAGTCCCTCATTGATTCGGTTTTCCTACCAGAGATGACCCCTAAAAATGTATGAAGACATTGATGTCAAAGGTGGTATATGAAGATATTCACATTGAAGACTATGACACGAGAAGACGTCGCATGAAGCATATGGAGCTTGAAGACTTAGATCTTTCGTAGTTCTTTTTCTTCTTTGTTGAGTCATAGGAACCACCGTACTGTTAAGTGGGGTCCAAGAGAACCAGTCAGAATGACTGAAGTGATGCTTAACCAAAACCTATGTCTTCGAGTGAAGACTATGAGAGCAAATCTTGTCCAGAGTCGGACAAGTCAGCTTTGCTTGTAGCCCAAGTAAAGTTGTCGTGTGTGTTTCAAATCTGACCGTTGGAACATGTGTCAGTTCCTTAGTGACCCAGGGTCATTTCGGACAAATCAGGTCGGGTTGGCTAGTGGCTATAAATAGCCCACCCCCTACAACCATAAACGGTTGGCGGCTCAGAGTTAGAGTACGGCTTTTGTCGTTTGAGAGCAACCCACCTCGAAGCCTTGAGAGAGAATTCCCTGCAAGGATAAAGCCCTAACCACCCAGAGCCAAAGAGTGTTAGGCATCACTTAAGTCTTCCTGTCTGTGTGATCTGAAGACTTATTACACTTGAGGACTGTGAATCCTCTAGCCGGTTAGGCGTCGCGTTCTGAGCATCCAAGAGCCATTGTGGATCACCGGTGAACGAAGTCTGTGAAGGTTTGGGAGTCTACCTTGAAGACTTACCAGAGTGATTGGGCGAGGTCTGTGTGACCTTAGCTCAAGGGGAATACCGTGAGGACTGGGTGTCCTGAGCTGCGTGTTCAGGACTGGGTGTCCGGGATTGTGTGTCCTCAGGTTTAAATACCTAGCCGCCCTAACCAGACGTACAGTTGTCACAACAACTGGAACTGGTCCAACAAATCATTGTCTTCAACGAGTCACTGGTTTCATCCTTCCCTTCCCTTTACTTACTAATTGGTCCTTGTGAAGTCATTGTATGATTGCACTATCTCTTGTCTTCACTGAGTGACTGCTTGTTCTAATTGGCTTCATAATATCTTCCTACCTGATCCTTACTACCTAGCTGCTATTAGTCATTGTGCTTTCACTTCATTGAATACTTGACTATGGTTTGCCTAGTGTAGTCTACCTTCCGCTGCATGGTAATAGGTTTATTTCTATTGTTTGTCTTCGAAACTTCCATGTTTTGAAGACTTCCATAAAAATCGCCTATTCACCCCCCCTCTAGTCGATATAACGCACTTTCAATTGGTATCAGAGCAAGGTACTCCCTTGTTCTGTGTGATTCGGTTTAACCACCTGGAGTTTCAGCTATGTCGACTACAGGGATAATTAAAGTCTCCGCTGCGTGCCCCGTCTTCGATGGAACTGAATATCCCTACTGGAAGAATAAGATGCACATGCATCTTGAAGCCATTGACGTCGACCTATGGTATGTCGTCAAGAACGGCGTTCCCAAGGCTGGAGAAGGTGTCACGGCTGCTGACGTCAAGAAGTTCGTTCAACTGGACTCTACTGCCAAGAATATCATCTGTGGTCATCTGACCAAAGGACAGTATGGCCGCGTGAGTGCTTTGGAAACATCTAAACTAGTCTAGGACTGGCTCTCCAAGGTCAACAAAGGCGTCTCAACCCAGAGAGATCAGAGGATCAGTGTCCTTCGCAACCTCTTCAACCGCTTCAAGAGAAATGACAATGAGAATGTCCAGCTCACATTTGATCGACTCACTGACATCACAAATGAGCTTCAAGCCCTCGGCGCTACTGAGATCACCAAGCATGAAGTCGTCAAGACACTCCTGAGATCACTTGACAGTTCGTTTGACACCCTAGCCCTGATGATTCAAGAACGTCCTGATTTCAAGACACTCGATCCGTCTGACATACTTGAGAGGCTCAACACACATGAGTTTCAGCTTTCTGAGAAAAGAGATATCTATGGTCCCAACTATGGGCGAACTCGTGCCTTGAAGGCAAAAGCTGTCTCCACATCTGAAGAAGAATCCGACAGCAGTACTGATGATCCTGAAGACATTGGAAAGGAGCTTGCTATGCTTGTGAAGAAGTTCCAAAAATTCACCAAGAAGAAAGGCTTCAGAAAGTCTTCACGATCAAGCTCAAGGAATGATGAAGCTTCTGCTTATGACTACAAGAAAAGATCATGCCACAAGTGCAAGAAACCTGGCCACTACATCTCTGAGTGTCCGCAGTGGGACAATGAGAATAAGAAGAAGAAGAAGAAGAGCAAGGAGTATGACTCTGACGACAAGAAGAAGAAGAAATACTCAAAGTCTTCTTCCAAGTCTTCCTCCAAGTCTTCATCACACAAGAAAAGCTCATCTGGCAAGGCCCGTGCGTTTGTTGGCAAGGAAATGGATTCTGAGGAGGAGTCTGCTTCTGAGGAGGCGGAGGTGGAGTCTGAGGAGGAGTCCGATTCTGGCGTTGCGAGTCTGGCTACAGCATATGTTGCCAAGTCCATCTTCAACACTGAAGACAACGACCTCATCACCGACACCGACGCAAATGACAAGGACTACTCCGCTCCTACCTACTGCTTCATGGCACGTGGTGCCAAGGTAAACACACGCACTACTCACTATCAAACATCTAGTGAAGATGACTCTGATTGTGATTCCAAACCCAGCTACAAAACACTTGCTAAAATTGCAACTGAACAACAGAAAGCTATGGAACATATTCAAAAACTATTAGACAAAAGCGATGATCTGCTAGACGCTGAAATGACTCGATCTCAATCCTTAATTGAAGACATAAAAAATCTTCATGTTAAGTATGAGTAACTTGAAAGTCGTCCTAAAATGCTCTCAACAACTCATAAAAGGCTTTCCTATGATTATCTTCAAAGGAAGCAAGATCTTGAGAAATTGAGAGTGGCTCATGAAGATCTTCAAAAGGAAAACAAGTCACTTCGCGCCAAACAGATCAGTTCCGCTCAGGAAGGATTTGAGCCACCATGTCTTAAATGCATTGAGCGTGATAATGCTACTTCTATTGCTGAATGTTCTACTGCTGCTACTGTTGCAATATCTTCAACTGTTGATGTGGGAACTAACCCCTCTGCTAAGGACACCACTGCTATTGCTGATGAGAATGCTAGGTTGAAGACATTGCTTGAAACATGGATGTACAAAAGTCTCAAAGGGCATCAGACACTATGTGACGTCCTCAAAAGGCAGATCCTGAACCGAAACCCTAGGAAAGAGGGTGTTGGGTTCGTAAGGAAAACGAATGTTGATGGCTCTTACTGGAAACCTGAGCAGTACCCCAAAACCACATGGGTTGCTACAAAGGAACCTTCAGCAGATCCATCCACTCTGTCTGGCTTCACTTGTGCTAACCCCATTGTCATTGATGAATCCTTTGATGCAAACTATAAACTGTTTAAGAATCAAAATGGTGAAGTGTTTGCCAGGTATATTGGTACTAACTGCAGGAATGGACCGCCTATGAAGAAGATCTGGGTGCCGAAAAAGTGTTTGGAGAATCTTCTTGTGAATGTCATCATGACACCACAGGTGAAGAAGACAAACCCCAGACCAAAGGCTTCATACAGACAGAGGACTCACCTGAGTCACACTAACGCAAATGTTTTGCAGGGAAGCCATACTCAGGCCTATGAATATGAGCACGGTTCATCAAACCGTCATGTTCATAAGACCAAGAACTATTCTACTTATTCTTATGAGTACTATTGTCCTCCTGTAAGACTTTTTGCTAGGGCTCCAAAGCCAAAGTTCTCAGATGATGCACTTAGACTTATTGCTTCTAAGCCACCCTTGAAGATGTGGGTGGTTAAGAAAGCTTAACTCTCTTTTGCAGGGAAGGGTCTCCAGCAGAAAAACAAAATCGTCTGACGCTATTGCTGGGGACCTTAAACATCTTGTAGGGCGCAAGATCAAATGCCCGAATGGTCTTATTATGTACTTTGTTCCTGAATCGCTTGCTACTCTCCCTATCAGTCCAAATCTCGATCTAAGCTTTCATAACCCACTGGTTCGTCAAATATTTTTGCTTCACAATTCTCTTCGTGAAGCCTATCCCCCTAACTGCACTGTAGGGTACGACACCAGTAGCTTCAAAATGGATTATTAATAGTGGGTGTACCAATCACATGACTGGCAAGAGAGGCCTTCTTATGGACTCAACCTTACGTCCATCTGACAAGAGTCACATCACATTTGCTGACACTGGTAAAAGTAAGGTATTGGGTCTAGGTAGAGTTGCAATCTCAAAGGATCAACACATGGATAAAGTCATGCTTGTTGAATCCCTTGGCGTCAACTTAATGTCTGTATCAATGCTTTGCGATTTAAACATGATTGTGATCTTTGGAAAATATCGTTGTCTTGTTCTAATGGAATCTGACAATTCTCTAGTGTTTGAAGGGTATAGGAAGGATGATTTGTACGTGGTAGATTCCTCAGCAGGTCCATAGCTTGCAGTATGTCTTCTGGCAAAAGCTTCAGAATGCTGGCTCTAGCATCGGAGGCTAGGGCATGCTGGCATGAGGAACCTTCACACCCTTGCAAAGAAGAAGCATGTCATAGGCATCGAGGGCGTCAAGTTCAAGAAAGATCACTTATGCGGTGCCTGTGAAGCAGGAAAGATGACGAGGGCCAAACATCCCTCGAAGACAATCATGACAACAACTTGACCCTTCGAACTGCTCCACATGGATCTTTTCAGTCCCACTCATTACTCAACTCTTACTACTACTGCTTGTCTCTATGGCTTTGTCATTGTTGATGATTATTCTAGATATACTTGGGTGCACATAATTCTCTACAAGACTGAAGTGCAGGATGTCTTCAGACGCTTTGCCATTCGAGCAATGAACAACTATGGCACCAAGATAAAGCACATCCGAAGTGACAATGGCACTGAATTCAAGAACACTGGCCTTGACACATATCTTGATACTTTGGGCATCACACATGAATTCTCAGCTCCGTACACGCCTCAGCAGAATGGCGTCGTCGAACGCAAGAACAGAACACTCATTGAGATGGCCCGGACGATGCTTGATGAATACAAGACTCCAAGAAAATTCTGGCCTGAAGCCATTGATACTGCATGCCATACAATCAATCGTGTTTATCTTCACAAGCTTCTGAACAAGACATCTTATGAGCTCCTTACTGGCAAGAAGCCAAATGTCAGTTACTTCAGAGTATTTGGCGCCAGGTGCTGGATCAAGGATCCACATCACACTTCAAAATTTGCACCAATAGCACATGAGGATTTTATGCTTGGATATGGAAAGGATTCGCACTCCTACAGAGTCTTCAATCTATTTCATTATAAAGTGGTTGAAACAGTGGATGTGCGGTTCGATGAGACTAACAGTTCACAAAGAGAGCACCTGCCAAATGTGCTAGATGAAGTTCCATCCAGTGAATCAATCAAACTTATGGGAACTGGAGAAATCATACCCTCTGAAGCTCAACCTGAAGAGGAACTTATCATCTCCGCACCTGATCAACCTGAAGACAATGCTCAGCCTGAAGACAATCCCTCTAACAATGACAATGATCAGCAAGAGCAAAATCTTCGCCCTGTACATCCCCGTGTTGCCAATGAAGTGCAGATTGAAAGAATAATTGATAGCATAAATGCACCCGGTCCGCTCAGTCATTCAAGGGCAACACAGCTAGCAAATTTCTGTGGGCACTTCGCATTCGTCTCAATAACAGAACCCAAGAAAGTTGAAGAAGCCTTCATGGAACCTGAATGGATTCAAGCTATGCAAGAAGAGCTTCAACAGTTTGAGCTGAATAATGTATGGGAACTGGTTAAGCATCCTGATCCTCGGAAGCATAATATAATAGGCACCAAATGGATATACCGCAACAAGCAAGATGAGCATGGTCAAGTTGTCAGAAACAAAGCTCGACTCGTTGCTCAAGGATATACTCAAGTTGAAGGGATTGACTTCGATGAAACATTTGCTCCTGTGGCTCGACTTGAAGCCATACATATACTGCTGGCCTATGCAAATCATCATAACATACTTCTATATCAAATGGATGTGAAGAGCGTTTTTCTAAATGGCAAGATTGAAGAAGAAGTGCATGTTGCACAACCTACTGGCTTTGAAGATCCAAAACATCCTGACATGGTATACAAGCTCAACAAGGCACTGTATGGCCTCAAACAGGCCCCTCAGGCTTGGTATGACACACTCAAATACTTCCTGAAGAGCAAAGGCTTCACACCTGGTTCCCTCGACCCCACTCTCTTCACGAAGACATATGATGGTGAACTGTTTGTGTGCCAAATATATGTGGATGACATTATCTTCGGCTGCACCAATCAGAAATATAGTGAAGAATTTGGATATATGATGCAAGAGCAATACCAGATGTCCATGATGGGAGAGCTGAAGTTCTTCCTTGGTCTTCAAATACGACAGCAACGCAACGACATCTTTATATCTCAAGAGAAGTATCTCAAGGATTGCCTGAAGAAGTTCGGTATGCAAGACTGCAAAGGCTTCACGACGCCAATGCCAGCCAAACATCATCTGGGTCCCGACGACAATGGTAAAGAGTTCGATCAAAAGGTATACCGCTCCATGATTGGCTCTTTACTTTATTTATGTGCATCTAGGCCAGATATTATGCTTAGTGTTTGCATGTGTGCTCGATTCCAAGCGGCACCAAAGGAATCGCATCACTTAGCTATGAAGCGAATTCTTAGATATTTGGCTTACACCCCAACTCTAGGATTATGGTATCCAAAGGGCTTAGAATTTGATCTGGTTGGATTCTCGGATGCTGACTATGCTGGTGACAAGGTGGATCGCAAGTCTACATCAGGCACATGTCATTTTCTGGGACGATCACTTGCATGTTGGTCTTCAAAGAAGTAGAACTGTGTATCTCTCTCCACTGCTGAATCTGAATACATTGCTGCTGGATCTTGCTGCGCTCAGCTTCTGTGGATGAAGAAAACACTCAAAGACTATGTCATTCATCTGAAGCAAGTGCCACTCTACTACGACAACGAAAGCGCCATCAAGATTGCCAACAACCCAGTTCAACACTCGAATACAAAGCACATTGAGATTCGTCATCACTTTCTCAGAGATCATGTTGTGAAGGAAGATATTGATATCATACACGTCAACACTGAAGAGCAATTGGCAGATATCTTCACCAAGCCCTTGGATGAGAAAAGATTTTGCAAGTTACGGTGTGAGCTAAATATCTTGGAATCCTCAAATGTCCTGTGATTAGGCACACATCCTAGCACTTATGCATATTGATGACTTAGATGTGCAACACACGAAGTGGAGTATATCTTCAATCAATGAAGACATGCATTCTAAGTGTGAATACATTAATGAGGAATTTGACTTCAGAGCGCCACGACAATTATGCGTCGTGTCTGGGTCTAATACTTCCTATACGGTGGGTCACGCCACCACCAAATGTTCTGTTTGAAGTGTTTCACTCATGGCGTTACATTTGCTATATATTCACATTTGGTTTGGCTTCAATCTCAACATGTCTTCATGATTATCTTCACTATGTTGATTATATATATATGTATATATATATATATATATATATATATATACTAGTGTTCTGTCCTCTACATCATTCACTTATAGCTATGTCTTCTTGTTGAATCTTTTGAACTAAGTGAATGTGATCGGACCCTAACCTCTCTATGCTTAGTATCTCAAACTCTATCTCTCCAAGTCATATGCATTCTTTTGAAACTGTCAAGTGTCTTCTCTGCGTCCTTGTCAGCAGAAGATACAGAGATGAACATTAAGTCTGCTTTCAATGCTAATTCCTTCACCTGAAACCCAGAGAAGTGGGAACGACCCCCCGACAATCTAGGCGTGCGTGGGACGTGGAACAACCTCCGACATGCTGCGTGATGGCCACGTGTTCCACAGATGTGAATCGCGAGGGGCACCTGTGTAATAACACTGAGCCGCCCCTGTCCCTATAAATACACGCCACACCACAGTCATTATCTCTTCTTCCACTCTCGCACGAACCCTAGCGCCACCGCTAGCCCTCGACAACGCCGGTGACGAAGCGCTTAGCTGCCGCAACCTCTCCGATGCTGTTTTCACGCCGACCGCGGACATCGTCTTCTCCGCCGTCGCCGTAGGTGTCCTCCGTCGCCAAGTTAGGGCACGGACGATCGGACTGCTCGGCCTCCTCTTCCACTCCGTCTAGCAGTTCTATGTGTGGTAAATAAAACTTCCTTTTTACGGCCCCTTTGATCCTATAGATTCGTCACTTTCTACCACAAGTGGTTTTTGTTCACACATGTTGGATCCACTTCTTACTGCATCTCATAATATGCCTAGTATATTCACTTATGCTTCACAAAGTAGTTAGATTCCTCACTTGTACTGATCCATGGATTCGTACAAATCTGGAACCAACTCCTTATCTATGAGTGAATGTCTTCGCACGATGAGGTCAATGTCTTCTAAACTGATTTATCTTCAAAATCTTCTGAGAATGCATATGACCTCTTCCCCTTCCCTCGCACCTTAATGCTGTCATAGGTACATGTCCGTGGGAGAATCCCTTGGTTCTCAATCTGCATTCATTTGCAGAATTCTTACAGTATCACATAAATTCTCCCGAAGCCAGTTCCTGTTTGTCCAGCAAGCGAAAGCCTTTGAAGCCTTTGAACGTATTGAAGCCATTCAGTTTAAAGTTCATGGCTTTAGAGAAATCAGCAAGGAAGGGTGGCAGAAAGCGTCGAGGAGAAACATCAAGAGATCTGCCCGATGATCTCTCAGAGTTGTACAAGACAGATCCTAAAGAGGATTACAATCAGCGCAAGACACGAATCCAATGGATTCGACGATATTGGGCAGAACAGTGGTTCAAGTACAGGTTTGTGACAAAGGAATATGCTGAGAAGAATGCCATCAAGCGACCATGGGGAGACATCCTCTACAAAAATCTTCAACCCAGGTCCAGAGATGAAGCCATTGAACAAGGCTTCTATCCCTGCATGGTCCGTGGACCACAGCCTGCGGATGCTGACCCATCGTCACTGCTATGGTGTCGTGACAACAATCTGTTCAAGCGCAACTTCCAGTTTGCCCAGAATTCGGCGAAGCAGAACAAGAAGTCTTTGGGATTAGACTTCAACCCTGGTCCCTCTGCTCCCCATGCCGATGGGACCCGCGAAGCTGAACCCAATCTTGTTGGGCCCTTCTACAACTTAGAAGGTCTCATCACTCATATCGTGGTTCAAGGGACAGCCGTGCATGAGCCTGCAGATGACGCTGAATCAGATGAAGCGCCTGCAGCGCCGAAGCCAAAGAAGCAGCCTAAAGCTTCAAAGTCTGCCTCTGCACCAAAAATCTCACGGGCGAAGCCACTAGCTACTGACCCAATCTTGTTGGGCCCTTCTACAACTTAGAAGGTCTCATCACTCATATCGTGGTTCAAGGGACAGCCGTGCATGAGCCTGCAGATGACGCTGAATCAGATGAAGCGCCTGCAGCGTCGAAGCCAAAGAAGCAGCCTAAAGCTTCAAAGTCTGCCTCTGCACCAAAAATCTCACGGGCGAAGCCACTAGCTATTGCACCTCCTGAAGACAGTGTGTAGTCTGAAGATTTGTCCCGCATCTCCAAGCCCCAGAAAGTCAATATGCCTCTGCCACACACCGGCCAAGAACTGACAGCTGCTGCTATTCTGCGCAACGATGCCATCGATCTATCCAGTGATGAAGATCTTGCAGATGATGCTCTTGAGCAACTAATCAAGAGCAAGGAAGAAGCATAAATCTTCAATGATCTGCCTCTCTTTGACGTGGCAATCATACACAACTTCATTGATGAGTGGTTTGACACGCCCAACCTCAGCTTCGAAGATCTGCAACTCCCAATTGGCCTCAGTGTCGCCTTCCATGGCGCCATTGCTTCAGAGTTAGCTATCGCCCAGCGCATTGTTGAACTGAAGCAGAAGATTGACTTTGAGAAAGCTTAGTTCAAGAAGCATATGGCCAAGCTCAGCGTACAAGAGGTGAAGAACTTCAAGATCATGTTGCACGAGCTCAAAGAAGCCTTTCTCAAGAAACATGCAGAAGCTCAGGGTTCTCGTGAGCGCATGAAGGTCCTGGCTGACAAGAGTGTGCAAGCCTACAATGAGGCTGAGAAGCGCAAGGCCCTTGGTCGTCCTGGCATCGACCCCAGGATGGCTACAAAGCAGAAGAAGAAGAAGAAGAAGAAGCCTGCTATGGCCGAACCCGACGCACCAAGGCAGGAAGCAGATCCCATTGTCTTCCCAACTAGCATGACTGGCTCGAAGCCAAAAGCCAGGTCTACCGCTTCAGAACTATAGAAGACAAGGACTGCTGAGGCTGAAGCCCGAAAGAGGAAACATTCTGAAACCTCTGATGCTGCTCCCTCCAAGAAGAAGAGGAAGACCAAGAAGGAACATGCTGCTCCCACAGAGCCCTTAATTGTTGAACCCATCTCCATGGTTCACCCTGCCGCTGAACACCAAGAGCGCCAGCTGACTGTCCATGAGCCTGCTTCCACAGGGGCTCATGAAGTTGAAGACTTTCCAGCAGCTGATCCCACCGCTGCTGAAGACATTGGTCACCATGACCATGTTGAATATGATGCAGTTCTTCCTCAGATCGAGCACCAACAGGTATCATCGCCTGTGCTTACGCACAGCGAACTCATCAGCATTGGTCGTCCTCTGACGCCAATTGCTCAGGATGCATCATGGGCTGATCACCCACAAGCACAAGAGGAAGATGAATTTGAGGCCCAAACAACTCCAACTCCACAGGCGTTGCCAGCGTTGCGCAGGCTTCGCAAAGGACCAAGGCCTCCAGTCTCCGAGTCTGAAGCTAAAGCTGCTGAAGACATTCCGGCTGCATCAGTCGATGAAAAAGAAACCCCAAGAGTTGCTACACCCCCGTCTCACCAAGAAGCTGTTCTCGAGGAGAACGTGTCTGTGCCTGACCCTCTAGCTCATCAAGTGGAGGTAGAAAATCTTGAGGCTGCCACCACCAACACCAATGAAGCCACTGACGCTGTCATGGCTGAAGCAAATGTGGAGCCTCCACCAACACAAGATCCAGAAGTCAGTGAAGCAAATGTTGCTGCTCCTGTTCCTGCGCCTGCTGCTGGTCCTCAGTTTGACTATCATGTTGAGCATAGGCCTCAGGTACAGAAGCCCATTCCAAGGTTGCCTAGGTTTCCAGGTCCTGCATCAGCACCTGGATCCTTCAATGTCAACGGCTTCAAAGCAGACAACACTTTCTTCAATAGCTCCAAGAACCCCTACTCAAGGGAAAGAATATCTTCTGATCAGTTCTGGAGCTATCCGCAGCGAAGCTATTATTCCTGCATTCTGTACAATCAAGGTCGCATCTTCCCACATAAGCGTCTTGACACAGAAGCCATAGCTGGTCTGCCCTGTCTGGAAGAAGCTCTGGATTGCTTCAAAGAGGTTGGATTGTTGTCGTTTGTCACTGACCAAGAGCACTGGAATGAAGAGTTGCTGCTCCAATTCTATGCCACACTTCACATCCGTGGGTACAACAGAGATCCAAAGACTTGGGTCCTGGAGTGGATGACAGGAAATGTTCATCACGAAGCCAAAGCCTTTGATATCATTGAGCTCACTGGTCTGCCCACTCCTGGCGATCTCTACGAACCTGGCTATCAGCTTCACAGTAAAGCTATTGAGAGCATCTTTTAGAAGCCTGAACCAAACATGAGCCAGATGCTCAGTATGATGAAGCCCTTGCCACAAGATGCTGCATATCCCAAGGAGTTCTTTGTTGAGGACCTTGAGTATCTGCCACGGACTATTTATCACATCATAAGGCGAACTCTCTGGCCTATCAAAGGACATTCTCCCCGTGCCAAGCTGGAAGGTGCAATGAAGACTTTGGTCTTCTATATTCTTCATGGAAAATGCTTCAATGCACAAGACTTCTTCATCCGCCAACTTGCTGCATCAGGCTCTGATCTTTTTGGCTTGAAGTTATACGCTCCATGGATAATGCGGCTGATTAAACTCCACTCCGCTATCTCATATCAGCCATCTGCTCGCAATCATCGGATCTTTCTGCCTGATGTGGATATGTCCGTTGAAGCTATTTATCCTGAGCCTGCCAAGGAGCCTCTTAGTCTTCAGAATGCGGAGCATCAAAGTTTCTCTCAGAGCATTGAAGGAGTTGAAGCAGTCACTCGTGTTTATCCTTTGGCTGGAACTACACGTGCACCACATCCCGCCCTTACTGAAGCCACCGAAAGCACAATTGCCCAACGACCCAAGAAGCGCACTCGTGTTCTCAATGACCGAGAGCTTCTGGTGGCTCTTCATCAGAAACAGGATAGGCATCATGACTGGCTGAAGCGCCAAATGCAAAGCCTCTTGGTGGATGTCAACCGCATTCGCAATATTGCCACCAAGAATGCCTTTGTTACACATGAAACCTCTCGACGCACATGGAAAGGGCTGACGCCTATGTGCTCTAAAGATGATCTTCAAGAGGATGGCTTCTCCGAACGCTTCAAGTTTGACTCCACACCTCCTCGAAGGGCAGTGCTGCGACGAACTCCATCTCTTGAAGACTCTGAGTTCTCTTCCTCCGCGGCAACTGTGAATGCCCGAGTGATCGAGGACGAAGACGATGCTACTTCACCGCCCCCTCCTTCAGCACGCTTCGACACTGCTCCGAGTTCTTCTGCACCGCCGAACACCACCGACGACCCTGCTGCATCACCTACTCATCTTGGGAACGAGTAGATGCTCTATGTCTTCAAACCTTTTTGGTCCTTACTGACAAAAGGGGAGAAGCATATGAGTTTGATAGTCTTCAAGCAGGTCCCTATGGGCGGTTGCTTTATATTTTGCCTAGTGTTTACAACTCTCGTTTTGATACATTTGGTTCTTTGAGTCGTAATACTTAAACTCGATGGTCGTTTGCTACTTATTTGCTACCTTGTGATGCGATGATAAATTCCGCATGTGCGACGATAAATTCCGCACTTAGATCATTTTGCAGACGTCCATTTTCCATTATGCATGTCATTATCTTCACATACCTTCACATGCATAATGAATTGTCATCATAAGTTGAAGAGGATCTCCACAAGTACAACCTGCCATGTGCATTTGCATTCCAAAAGCAAGTTACTTATATGCACATCTTCAGGGGGAGCCCTTGCAGCTTATGAAGACAATTCCTTATCTTTTTACAATTTCACATATTATATTCCCCGTTGAAAACTTCAACTAGTTTGTCATCAATCACCAAAAAGGGGGAGATTGTAAGTGCATCTAGTGCCACCCCTAGTTGGTTTTGGAGTATTGACGACAAAACTAGTTGAGGGACTAATGTGTTTGTGAGAATTGCAGGATAACACAGGTAGAAGTCCCTCATTGATTCAGTTTTCCTACCAGAGATGACCCCTAAAAATGTATGAAGACATTGATGTGAAAGGTGGTATATGAAGATATTCACATTGAAGACTATGACACGAGAAGACGTCGCATGAAGCATATGGAGCTCGAAGACTTAGATCTTTCGTAGTTCTTTTTCTTCTTTGTTGAGTCATAGGAACCACCGTACTATTAAGTGGGGTCCAAGAGAACCAGTCAGAATGACTGAAGTGATGCTTAACTAAAACCTATGTCTTCGAGTGAAGACTATGAGAGCAAATCTTGTCCAGAGTCGGACAAGTCAGCTTTGCTTGTAGCCCAAGTAAAGTTGCCGTGTGTGTTTGAAATCTGACTGTTGGAACACGTGTCAGTTCCTTAGTAACCCAGGGTCATTTCGGACAAATCAGGTCGGGTTGCCTAGTGGCTATAAATAGCCCACCCCCTACAACCATAAACGGTTGGTTGCTTAGAGTTAGAGTACGGCTTTTGTCGTTTGAGAGCAACTCACCTCGAAGCCTTGAGAGAGAATTCCTTGAGAGGATAAAGCCCTAACCACCCAGAGCCAAAGAGTGTTAGGCATCACTTAAGTCTTCCTGTCTGTGTGATCTGAAGACTTATTACACTTGAGGACTGTGAATCCTCCAGCCGATTAGGCATCGCGTTCTGAGCATCCAAGAGCCATTGTGGATCGCCGGTGAACGAAGTCTGTGAAGGTTTGGGAGTCTACCTTGAAGACTTGCCAGAGTAATTGGGCGAGGTCTGTGTGACCTTAGCTCAAGGGGAATATAGTGAGGACTGGGTGTCCTGAGCTGCATGTTCAGGACTAGGTGTCCGGGACTGTGTGTCCTCAGGTTTAAATACCTAGCCGCCCTAACCAGACGTACAGTTGTCACAGCAAGCGGAACTGGTCCAACAAATCATTGTCTTCAACGAGTCACTGGTTTCATCCTTCCCTTCCCTTTACTTACTAATTGGTCCTTGTGAAGTCATTGTATGATTGCACTATCTCTTGTCTTCACTGAGTGACTACTTGTTCTGATTGTCTTCATAATATCTTCCTACCTGATCCTTACTACCTAGCTGCTATTAGTCATTGTGCTTTCACTTCATTGAATACTTGACTATGGTTTGCCTAGTGTAGTCTACCTTCCGCTGCATGGTAATAGGTTTATTTCTATTGTTTGTCTTCGAAACTTCCACGTTTTGAAGACTTTCATAAAAATCGCCCATTCACCCCCCCTCTAGTCGATATAACGCACTTTCAGTATGTGATGGGTACTTGGTATATTGACTTTTGCGTAGACCTCCCCGGCAACGGCGCCAAAAATTCTTCTTGCTACCTCTTGAGCACTGCGTTGGTTTTCCCCAAAGAGGAAGGGATGATGCAGCAAAGTAGCATAAGTATTTCCCTCAGTTTTTGAGAACCAATGTATCAATCCAGTAGGAGGCTACACGCCAGTCCCTCGTACCTGCACAAAACAAATAAATCCTCGCAACCAACGCGATAAGGGGTTGTCAATCCCTACACGGCCAGTTACGAGAGTGAGATCTGATAGATATGATAAGATAATATTTTTGGTATTTTTATGATAAAGATGCAAAGTAAAATAAAAGAAAAGTAAAAGCAAAGGAAATAACTAAGTATTGGGAGATTAATATGATGAAGATAGACCCGGGGGCCATAGGTTTCACTAGTGGCTTCTCTCGAGAGCATAAGTATTCTACGATGGGTGAACAAATTACTGTTGAGCAATTGACAGAATTGAGCATAGTTATGAGAATATCTAGGTATGATCATGTATATAGGCATCACGTTCGAGACAAGTAGACCGACTCCTGCCTGCATCTACTACTATTACTCCACTCATCGACCGCTATCCAGCATGCATCTAGAGTATTAAGTTAATGAAAATAGAGTAACACCTTAAGCAAGATGACATGATGTAGAGGGATAAACTCATGCAATATGATGAAAACCCCATCTTGTTATCCTCGATGGCAACAATAAAATACGTGCCTTGCTGCCCCTACTGTCACTGGGAAAGGACACCGCAAGATTGAACCCAAAAGCTAAGCACTTCTCCCGTTGCAAGAAAGATCAATCTAGTAGGCCAAACCAAACTAATAATTCGAAGAGACTTGCAAAGATAACCAATCATACATAAAAGAATTTAGAGAAGATTCAAATATTGTTCATAGATAGACTTGATCATAAACCCACAATTCATCGGTCTCAATAAACACACCGCAAAAAGAAGATTACATCGAATAGTTCTCCACAAGAGAGGGGGAGAACATTGTATTGAGATCCAAAAAGAGAGAAGAAGCCATCTAGCTACTAACTATGGACCCGTAGGTCTGAGGTGAACTACTCACACTTCATCAGAGGGGCTATGGTGTTGATGTAGAAGCCCTCCGTGATCGATGCCCCCTCCGGCGGAGCTCCGGAACAGGCCCCAAGATGGGATCTCGTGGATATAGAAAGTTACCACGGTGGAATTAGGGTTTTTGCTTAGTATCTGATCGTTTAGGGGTACATAGGTATATATAGGAGGAAGGAGTACGTCGGTGGAGCAACAGGGGGCCCACGAGGGTGGAGGGCGCGTCTGGGGGGTAGGCACGCCCCCTACCTCGTGGCATCCTCTTTTGTGTCTTGACGTAGGGTCCAAGTCTCCTGGGTCTTGTTCGTTGAGAAGATCATGTTCCCGAAGGTTTCATTCCATTTGGACTCCGTTTGATATTCCTTTTCTTCGAAA
Source organism: Triticum aestivum (assembly GCF_018294505.1). Classification (NCBI taxonomy): domain Eukaryota; kingdom Viridiplantae; phylum Streptophyta; class Magnoliopsida; order Poales; family Poaceae; genus Triticum; species Triticum aestivum. The sequence goes on along the minus strand of NC_057812.1, from coordinate 228,221,425 downwards.
CCCTTCTGGGTTGGGCCTCCGGTTAATAGGTTAGTCCCAAAAATAATATAAAAGTGGATAATAAAGCCCAATAATGTCCAAAACAGTAGATAATATAGCATGGAGCAATCAAAAATTATAGATATGTTGGAGACGTATCAGTTAGTCCCAAAAATCATATAAAATAGCATATAAATGCATATAAAACATCCAGGGTTGATAATATAATAGCATGAATACTTCATAAATTATAGATACGTTGGAGACGTATCAGCATCCCCAAGCTTAATTCCTGCTTGTCCTCAAGTAGGTAAATGATAAAAGAAATAATTTATGAAGTGTGAATGCTAGCAAGTGCATAAGTTTCATCAATGATAGTTCCAATCACTTTTTCTAGCATCATTATATATCATAACAGTAGCTCATTTTCATAAAACTTTTCATGATCAAGTAACAAGCTATTCACATGTTAAAGTATAGATCATAAACTCTCTTGAAACTAACAAACTATATTCTCAGTCATCAAACAATTGCAATTCATCTTATTTTCAGGAAGGGTCTATGTGAGAGCTTTGATTTAGCAAACTCCACATACTCAACTATCATTTAGTCTTTCACAATTGCTAACACTCACGTGATATTTATGGGTTCAAAATTTTAATCGGACACAGAGAAAGATAGGGGCTTATAGATTCGCCTCCCAACCTTTTACCTCAAGGGTAATGTCAACAATAATAGTTCATGATAACTTACATCCAATTGGATATATATATATATATATATCAGGATCTTTCCAACACAATGCGCTTGCCAAAGGATTAAATGTAAAAAGGAATGTTGAAAATCACCATGACTCTTGCCTAAGGGTAGAAGGTAAAAGAAAAAGATAGGCCCTTCGCAGAGGGAAGCAGAGGTTGTCATGCGCTTTTATGGTTGGATGCACAAAATCTTAATGCAAAAGAACATCACTTTATATTTCCACTTGTGATATGGACCTTTATTATGCAGTCTGTTGCTTTTATTTCTTCCACATCACAAGATCATATAAAGCTTATTTTCTCCACATTAATAGATCATACATATTTAGAGGGCAATTTTTTATTGCATGCACCGATGACAACTTACTTGAAGGATCTTACTCAATCCATAGGTAGGTATGGTGGACTCTCATGGAAAAACTGATTTTAAGGAATGTTTGGAAGCACAAGTAGTATCTCTACTTGGTGCAAAGAATTTTGCTAGCATGAGGGGGAAAAGCAAGCTCAACATGTTGGATGATCCAAGACAATATACTTTATTTCGGATATAAGAAAACATAACCCATTATGTTGTCTTCCTTGTCCGACATCAACCTTTTAGCATGTCATATTTTAATGAGTGCTCACAATTACAAAAGATGTCCAAGATAGTATATTTATATGTGAAATCTCTCTTCCTTCAATATTCTTTCATGAATTGTTCAAGTGACTAATTCTACGTTTTCTAACTTTCAATAAGTTTACTACCTATACTTATTCTATGTGAAGTCATTACTCCCCATGGTATAAGCATATGAAACATATATAAATCCAGATTTATGATATTCAATTATTCAACCATTTACTCATAGGATATACATGAAGCACGTGAGTAAATGACAAACTACTCCAAAAGATAATAGTGAAGGACATTGAGTAGTCAAATAATTAACTAGCCATGGGGGGATTCTTTTTCATTTAATATTTCAGATCCAATGATTTTATTAAGACAGCAAGTAAAATTGAAAATACGCTCCAAGCAAAACACATATCATGTGACGAATAAAAATATAGCTCCGAGTAAGGTATACCGATAGTTTTGAAGACGAAAGAGGGGATGCCTTCCGGGGCATCCCCAAGCTTAGGCGCTTGAGTCTTCCTTGAATATTACCTTGGGGTGCCTTGGGAATCCCCAAGCTTAGGGTCTTTCCACTCCTTATTCTCCTCATATCGATATCTCACCCAAAGCTTGAAAACTTCAATCGCACAAAACTTAACGGAACTTCGTGAGATAGGTTAGTATGATAAAGAGTAAACCATTCACCTTGGTACTGTCAAAGACAAAGATCATAATTGTTCTCACACAATTCCTACTTTACCATATCATTTATACAATTTATATTGAGGAATATAAGTCACAGAAACTAGAAAACAAGCAAACTATGCAACGAAAACAGAATTTGTCAGAAACAGAACAGTCTGTAATGATTCGAACACTAATCATACTTCTGCTACTCAAACAATTATGAAATAAATTGTTAGACGTGAGGAATTTGTATATTAATCTTCTTCAAAAAGAATAAGCACCAAAGCACTCTTCTGTAAAAAATGGCAGCTAATCTCGTGAGCGCAATGTTTCTGTTTTTTACAGCAAGATCACATTAACTTTCACCCAAGTCTTCCCAAAGGTCTTACATGGCACTTTATTGAAACAAAAGCTATAAAACATTATTACTACAGTATCTTAATCATGTAAACACACAAAAACAGTAAGGTTAAATATTGGGTTGTTTCCCAACAAGCGCTTTTCTTCAATGCCTTTTAGCTAGGCATGATGATTTCAATGATGCTCACATAAAAGATAAGAATTGAAACATAAAGAGAGCATCATGAATAATATGACTAGAACATTCAAACCTAACCCACTTCCTATGCCTAGGGATTTTGTGAGCACACAGTTTATAGGAACAAGAATCAACTAGCATAGGAAGGCAAAACAAGTATAACTTCACAACTTTAAGCGCATAGAGAGGAAACTTGATATTATTGCAACTCCTACAAGCATATATTCCTCCCTAATAATAATTTTCAGTAGCATCATGAATCAATTAAACAATATAACCATCACATAAAGCATTATTTTCATGATCTACAAGCATAGAAATTTTACTACTTTCCACATAAGCAAAATTCTCCTCATTCGGAATGGCGGGATCACTAGTTCCTAAAGTTCACACTCTTCCAAACCTGCTTTAGATGATAGTATTATTCATACTCCAAAAGATATAAGTGAAGTTCATGGAGCATTCTACAATTAATATAAACTAACCAATGTCCAAGCTCAAAATGTATGAGTGAAGCACACGAAGCATTCTATAAAACCATACTCAAAAGATTTAAGTGAAGCACAAAGAGCAATTCTATAAGATCATACTTAAAAGATATAAGTGAAGCACATGAATAATTATATAAATAAATGAAGGGATATCTCATACTATCATGGTTCATAAAGGAAGAACAAAAAACACAAAGGACACAAATCATGTGAACGAAACAAAAACCGAGGTATACCGATAATTGTTGAAGAAGAAAGATGGGATGCCAACCGGGGCATCCCCAAGCTTAGATGCTTGAGTATCATTAGAATATTTACTTGGGGTGACTTGGGCATACCCAAGCTTGAGCTCTTGCCTCTCTTTATTCTTCTCACATCGGTAACTCCTCGTTCTTCGAACACTTCATCCACACAAAACTTTAACAAAAACTTTGTGAGATCCGTTAGTATAATAAAGCAAATAACTACCTTTAGGTACTGTTGTGAACTAATTATAAATTCATATTGATGTAATATCTACTGTATTACAACTCATCCATGGTTCATACCCTCCGATACTACTCATAGATTCATCAAAATAAGCAAACAACACATAGAAAACAGAATCTGTCTAAAACAGGACAGTCTGTAGTAATCTGGAGGTTTAGTAAACTTCTGTAACTCCAAAAATTATGAAATAAATATGAAAATATGAACAATTTATACATAAGTAATGTGAAAAAAGTTTCAGACCCATTTGACTTTCCATTAAAAAATGTAAAATCACACACTACAGCCAAAGTTTCTGTTTTTGTTATGCACATAGTAAACAAGCAATCTAATCATCCTAAAACCAAAGCTTGGCACATTATTTTATAATACAATGGATATATATATATATAAGGGGATAATTATTTACATAGAAACTTCCATGAAAAATTCTACATTGTTTCCGTGAGCATGAACACGAGTGCTCAAGGTCGACCCTCACTTCTTCAATGCATAACTTTCCAATCACTTCTCTTTTTGAAAAACTTTTTAGAATGAGAGGCAAGTAATTTTTTTGGTATTTTCATTCTTTTAATTTTTTTTGTATGTTTCACCCACAACTAAACAGAAACAAAAAAGTAAAAATAAAATCTACTTAGTGAAGGAAGCAAACAAGCACACACGAGAATATCAACCCCACGCTATTGCTCCCCGGCAACGGCGCCAGAAAAGAGCTTGATAATCCCCAAGTGTAGGGAATCATCATAGCAATTTCCAAAGGTGGAAGTGATAAATATGGAGTGTCGAACCCACAAGGAGCTAAAGGTAAGATCAGTAATCTGTCAAGCCCTATCTGCCACTGATACGACTCTACGTACACCGAACGTTTGCTTCCAACTAGAAACGAGAAATAAAACTATGTTGTGGGTATGAAGTGGATAACTTTGTATGATATAGGAGAGCTAAAATATAAAAGTAGGTGATGTTATCATAAAGTTAGAATATATTACTAAATATTATAAATAGCGAGTGTGGAATAATGGTGGATCGGTGTGCGGAATTGTCCTAGGCAATTGTTAACAAGACCGATAATCACTATTGCAGTTTCATAGGGAGAGGCATAAGCTAACATACTTTCTCTACTTGGATCATATGCACTTATGATTGGAACTCTAGCAAGCATCCGCAACTACTAAAGATCATTAAGGTAAAACCCAACCATAGCATTAAAGCATCAAGTCCTCTTTATTCCCATATGCAACAACCCCCTTACTCGGGTTTGTGTTTCAGTCACTCACCAACCCACTATAAGCGAATCATGAACGTATTGCAACACCCTACAGCGGGAACCCCTCACGCTTGCACGACACGGAGGGCACCATAGGACAACATCAAAGTAAGACATACAACTCATACCAATCTAGATCATCAATCAACCCAAAGACAAAAGATATCCTCAAAACATCATATGATGGCAACACATCATTGGATCATAATATGTGGCATAAAGCACCATGTTCAAGTAGGGATTACAGCGGGGTGCGGGAGAGTGGACCGCATAAAAGAGATGAGGATGGTGATGTTGATGAAGACGATCACCGTGGCGATGATTCCCCTCCCGATGGCACTCCGGTGCCACCGAGAGAGAGGAGGAGAGGTTCTCCCCCTTGTGCTTCCTCCTCCATGCCCCCCCTAGATGGGGAGAGGTTCTCCCTCTGTTCCTTGGCCTTCATGGTGATGATGGCCCCTCCGGGATCCTCCTCCATGCCCTCCGGTGATGATGGCCCCCTCCGGTAGGGTGCCAGAGAGGGCCTAGATTGGTTTTCGGTGGCTACAAAGGCTTCTGGCGGAGGAACTCCCGATATAGGTTAATTTTCCAGGTTTCTGTATTTATAGGAATTTTTGGCATCGGTCTCACATCAAGGAGGTGCCCGAGGCGTCCACGAGGCAGGCCCATGTGCCTGGGGGGCACCCCCCACCCTCATGGACGCCCCGGGACTCTCCTGGCCCAACTTTTTTACTCCAGGGTCTTCTTTTGGTCCATAAAAAATCGTCAAAAATTGGCATGTCAATTGGACTCCGTTTGATATTCCTTTTCTGTAAAACTCAAAAACAAGGAAAAACATAAGCTGGCACTGGGCACTAGGTTAATAGGTTAGTCCCAAAAATCATATAAAATAGCATATAAATGCATATAAAACATCCAAGGTTGATAATATAATAGAATGAATACTTCATAAATTATAGATACGTTGGAGATGTATCAGTGCTTCAAAGTGGCACCATGATCTTCATGATAGAGAGTCTCTTATTTTGTCACTTTCATATACTAGTGGGAATTTTTCATTATAGAACCTGGCTTGTATATTCCAATGACGGGCTTCCTCAAAATTCCCTAGGTCTTCGTGAGCGAGCAAGTTGGATGCACACCCACTTAGTTTCTTTTGTTGAGCTTTCATATATTTATAGCTCTAGTGCATCCGTTGCATGGCAATCCCTACTCCTTGCATTGACATCAATTGATGGGCATCTCCATAGCCCGTTGATTAGCCGCGTCAATGTGAGACTTTCTCCTTTTTTGTCTTCTCACACAACCTCCATCATCATATTCTATTCCACCCATAGTGTTATGTCCATGGCTCGCGCTCATATATTGCGTGAAAGTTGAAAGAGTTTGAAAAGGCTAAGTATGAAACAATTGCATGGCTTGTCATCGGGGTTGTGCATGATGGAAGCATTTCGTGTGAAGAAAATGAAGCATGTCCAAACTATATGATTTTGTAGGGATAAGATTTCTTTGGCTATGTTATTTTGATAAGACATAATTGCTTGGTTAGCATGCTTGAAGTATTATTATTTTTATGTCAGTACTAAACTTTTGTCTTGAATCTTTCGGATATGAACATTCATGCCACGATAAATAAAATTACATTGAAAAACATGTTAGGTAGCATTCCACATCAAAAATTCTGTTTCTATCATTTACCTACTCGAGGACGAGCAGGAAATAAGCTTGGGGATGCTTGATACGTCTCCAACGTATCTGTAATTTTTGATTGTTCCATGCTATTATATTATCCATCTAGGATGTTTTATATGCATTTATATGCTATTTTATATGATTTTTGGGACTAACCTATTAACCTAGAGCCTAGTGCCAGTTTCTATGTTTTTCCATGTTTTTGAGTTTTACAAAAAAGGAATACCAAACGGAGTCCAATTGACGTGCCAATTTTTGATGATTTTTTATGGACCAAAAGAAGCCCCCGGAGTAAAAGAGTTGGGCCAGAAGAGTCCCAGGCCGTCCATGAGGGTGGGGGCGCGCCCTACCCCCCGGGTGCGCCGCCCTATCTCATGGAAGACTCGGGGACCCCCCTGACTTGTTCCCGACGACAAAAATTCCTATAAATACGAAAACCTCCAGAAAATAACCTAGATCGGGAGTTCCGCCGCTGCAAGCCTCCGTAGCCACCGAAAACCAATCTAGACCCATTCTGGCACCCTACCGGAGGGGGAATCCCTCTCCGGTGTCCATCTTCATCATCCCGGTGCTCTCCATGACGAGGAGGGAGTAGTTCACCCTCGGGGCTGAGGGTATGTACTAGTAGCTATGTGTTTGATCTCTCTCTCTTTCTCTCTCGTGTTCTTGATATGGCACGATCTTGATGTACCGCGAGCTTTGCTATTATAGTTGGATTTTATGATGTTTCTCCCCCTCTACTCTCTTGTAATGGACTGAGTTTTCCCTTTGAAGTTATCTTATCGGTTTGAGTCTTTAAGGATTTGAGAACAGTTGATGTATGTCTTGCATGTGCTTATCTGTGGTGACAATGGGATATTCACGTGATCCACTTGATGTATGTTTTGGTGATCAACTTGCGAGTTTCGTGACCTCGTGAACTTATGCATAGGGGTTGGCACACGTTTTTGTCTTGACTCTCTGGTAGAAAATTTGGGGTACTCTTTGAAGTTCTTTGTGTTGGTTGAATAGATGAATCTGAGATTGTGTGATGCATATCTTGTAATCATACCCACGGATACTTGAGGTGACATTGGAGTATCTAGGTGACATCAGGATTTTGGTTGATTTGTGTCTTAATTAGGTGTTATTCTAGTACGAACTCTAAGATAGATTGAACAGAAAGAATAGCTTTGTGTTATTTTACTACGGACTCTTGAATAGATTGATCAGAAAGAATAACTTTGAGGTGGTTTTGTACCCTACAATAATCTCTTTGTTTGTTCTCCGCTATTAGTGACTCTGGAGTGACTCTTTGTTGCATGTTGATGGATAGTTATATGATCCAATTATGTTATTATTGTTGAGAGAACTTGCACTAGTGAAAGTATGAACCCTAGGCCTTGTTTCAACGCATTGCAATACTGTTTTCGCTCACTTTTATCATTAGCTACCTTGCTACTTTTATATTTTCAGATTACAAAAACCTTTATCTACAATCCATGTTGCACTTGTATCACCATTTCTTCTCCGAATTAGTGCACCTATACAATTTACCATTGTATTGGGTGTGTTGGGGACACAAGATACTCTTTGTTATTTGGTTACAGGGTTGTTTGAGAGAGCCATCTTCATCCTACGCCTCCCACGGATTGATAAACCTTAGTTCATCTACTTGAGGGAAATTTGCTACTGTCCTACAAACCTCTGCACTTGGAGGCCCAACAACGTCTATAAGAAGAAGGTTGTGTCGTAGACATCATTACTATCTACAAATCTCGACTTGTTGCAAAAGGTTTTTCGACAAGTTCAAGGTGTTGACTACGATGAGATTTTCTCACTCGTAGCGATGCTTAAAGTCTGTCCGAATCATGTTAGCAATTGCCACATTTTATGAAATATGGCAAATGGATGTCAAAACGGCATTCCTTCATGGATTTCTTGTATATGATGCAACCAGAAGGTTTTGTCGATCCTAAAGGTGCTAACAAAGTATGCAAACTCCAGCGATCCATCTATGGACTGGTACAAGCATCTCGGAGTTGGAATATACGCTTTGATAAGGTGATCAAAGCATATGGTTTTATATAGACTTATGGTGAAGCCTGTATTTACAAGAAAGTGAGTGGGAGCTCTGTAGCATTTCTGATATTATATGTGGATGACATATTGTTGATTGGAAATGATATAGAATTTATGGATAGCATAAAAGGATACTTGAATAAGAATTTTTCAATGGAAGACCTCAGTGAAGCTACTTATATATTGGGCATCAAGATCTATAGGGATAGATCGAGATGCTTAATAAGACTTTCACAAAGCACATACCTTGACAAGATTTTGAAGAAGTTCAAAATGGATCAGTCAAAGAAAGGGTTCTTGCCTGTGTTGCAAGGTGTGAAGTTGAGTAAAACTCAAAGCCCGACCACGGCAAAAGATAGAGAGTGAATGAAAGTCATTCCCTATGCCTCAGCCATAGGTTCTATAAAGTATGCCATGTTGTGTACCAGACCTATTGTATACCTTAGCATGAGTTTGGCAATGGAGTACAATAGTGATCTATGAGTAGATCACTGGACAACAGTCAAAATTATCCTTAGAGGACTAAGGAAATATTTCTTGGTTAGGTGATAAAAGAGTTCGGCGTAGAGTTTCGTCAATGCAAGCTTTGACACCAATCTGGATGACTCTGAGTCTTGATCTGGATACATATCGAAAGTAGGAGCATTTAGCTAGAGTAGCTTCATGCATAGCATTGTAGACATAGAAATTTGCAAAATACATATGGATCTGAATGCGGCAGACCCGTTGACTAAACCTCTCTCACAAGCAAAACATGATCACACCTTAGTACTCTTTGGGTGTTAATCACATGGCGATGTGAACTAGATTGCTGACTCTAGTAAACCCTTTGGGTTTTGGTCACATGGCGATGTGAACTATGGGTGTTAATCACATGGTGATGTGCACTATTGATGTTAAATCACATGGCGATGTGAACTAGATTATTGACTCTAGTGCAAGTGGGAGACTGAAGGAAATATGCCCTAGAGGCAATAATAAAGTTGTTATTTATATTTCCTTACATCATGATAAATGTTTATTATTCATGCTAGAATTGTATTAACCAGAAACTTGATACATGTGTGAATACATAGACAAAACAAAGTGTCCCTAGTATGCCTCTACTAGACTAGCTCGTTAATCAAAGATGGTGTTTCCTGACCATAGACATGTGTTATCATTTGATGAACGGGATCACATCATTAGGAGAATGTTTTGGGGAACGCAGTAATTTCAAAAAAATTCCTATGTACACGCAAGATCATGGTGATGCATAGCAACGAGAGGGGAGAGTATCGTCTACGTACCCTCGTAGACCGTAAGCGGAAGCGTTATGACAACGCGGTTGACGTAGTCGTACGTCTTCCTGATCTATGGATCTAGCACCGAAGGTACGACACCTCCGCGATCTGAACAAGTTCAGCTTGGTGACGTCCCGCGAACTCACGATCCAGTAGAGCTTTGAGGGAGAGTTTCGTCAGCACGATGGCGTGATGACGGTGATGATGTTGCTACCGGAACAGCGCTTTGCCTAAACACCGCTACGATAATCAACTTGTGTGTCTATGGGGTGCCACCCTCCCCCGTAAATAAAGGAGTGGAGGAGGGGGAGGAGGCCGGCCTCCTAGGCGCACCCCAAGGGGAGTCCTACTCCCACCGGGAGTAGGATTCCGCCCCTTCCATGAGTAGGAGTAGGAGGAAGGAAGGAGAAGAGAGGAGGAAGGAAAGGGGGGCGCCGCCCCCTTCCCAATCCAATTCGGACTAGAGGGGGAGGGGGCGCGCGGCCTGCCCTGGCCGCCCCTTCCTCTCTCCACCAAGGCCCATGAGGCCCAATACACTCCCCGGGGGGTTCCAGTAACCCTCGGTACTCCGGTATTCGTCCAAACTTACTCGGAACCCTTCTGATGTCCAAACATAATCATCCAATACATCAATCTTTATGTCTTGACCATTTCGAGACTCCTCGTCATGTCTGTGATCAAATCCGGGACTCCGAACTATCTTCGGTACATCAAAACACATAAAATCGTAACATCGATCGTCACTGAACGTTAAGCATGCGGACCCTATGGGTTCGAGAACTATGTAGACATGACTGAGACATGTCTCCGGTCAATAACCAATAGCGGAACCTGGATGCTCATATTGGCTCCTACATATTCTACGAAGATCTTTATCGGTCAAACCGCATAACTGTATACGTTGTTTCCTTTGTCATCGATATGTTACTTGCCCGAGATTCAATCGACGGTACCTCAATACCTAGTTCAATCTCGTTACCGGAAAGTCTCTTTACTCATTCCGTAACGCTACTCCCGTAACTAACTCATTAGCTACATTCCTTGCAAGGTTTATTGTGATGTACATTACCGAGAGGGCCCAGAGATACCTCTCCGACAATCGGAGTGACAAATCCTAATCTTGATCCATGCCAACTCAACAATACCATCGGAGACACCTGTAGAGCACCTTTATAATCACCTAGTTACGTTGTGACGTTTGGTAGCACACAAAGTGTTCCTCCGGTATCCGGGAGTTGCATGATCTCATAGTCATAGGAACATGTATAGTTATGGAGAAAGCAATAGCAACAAACTAAACGATCATCGTGCTAAGCTAACGGATGGATCAAGTCAATCACATCATTCTCTAATGATGTGATCCCGTTAATCAAATGACAACTCATGTCTATGGTTAGGAAACATAACCATCATTGATTCAACGAGTTAGTCAAATAGAGGCAAACTAGTGACACTCTGTTTGTCTATGTATTCGCACATGTACTAAGTTTCCGATTAATACAATTCTAGCATGAATAATAAACATTTATCATGATATAAGGAAATATAAATAACAACTTTAGTATTACCTCTAGGGATTATTTCCTTCAGTCTCCCACTTGTACTAGAGTCAACAATATAGATTACATAGTAATGATTCTAACACCCATGGAGTCTTGGTGCTGATCATGTTTTGCTCATGAGAGAGGCTTAGTCAACGGGTCTGCAACATTCAGATCCGTATGTATCTTGCAAATCTCTATGTCTCCCTCCTTGACTTGATCGCGGATGGAATTGAAGCATCTCTTGATGTGCTTGGTTCTCTTGTGAAATCTGGATTCCTTTGCCAAGGCAATTGCTCCAGTATTGTCACAAAAGATTTTCATTGCACCCGATGCACTAGGTATGACACCTAGATTGGATATGAACTCCTTCATCCAGACTCCTTCATTTGCTGCTTCCGAAGCAGCTATGTATTCCACTTCACACGTAGATCCCGCCACGACGCTCTGCTTAGAACTGCACCAACTGACAGCTCCACCATTTAATAAAAACACGTATCCGGTTTGTGACTTAGAGTCATCCGGATCAGTGTCAAACCTTTCATCGATGTAACCATTTACGACGAGCTCTTTGTCACCTCCATATATGAGAAACATATCCTTAGTCCTTTTCAGGTATTTCAGGATGTTCTTGACCTCTGTCCAGTGATCCACTCCTGGATTACTTTGGTACCTCCCTGCTAAACTTATAGCAAGGCACACATCAGGTCTGGTACACAGCATTGCATACATGATAGAGCCTATGGTTGAAGCATAGGGAATACCTTTCATTTTCTCTCTATCTTCTGCAGTGGTCGGGCATTGAGTCTGACTCAACTTCACACCTTGTAATACAGGTAAGAACCCTTTCTTTGCCTGATCCATTTTGAACTTCTTCAAAATTTAATCAAGGTATGTGCTTTGTGAAAGTCCAATTAAGCGTATTGATCTATCTCTATAGATCTTGATGCCCAATATATAAGCAGCTTCACCGAGGTCTTTCACTCAAAAATTCTTATTCAAGCATCCTTTCATGCTATTCAGAAATTCAGTATCATTTCCGATCAACAATATGTCATCTACATTTAAGATCAAAAATGCTACGGAGCTCCCACTCACTTTCTTGTAAATACGGGCTTCTCCAAAAGTTTGTATAAACCCATATGCTTTGATCACACTATCAAAGCGTATATTCCAACTCCGAGAGGCTTGCACCAGTCCATAAATGGATCGCTGCAGCTTGCACACTTTGTTAGCACCTTTTGGATCGACAAAACCTTTTGGTTGCATCATATACAACTCTTCTTTAAGGTATCCATTAAGGAATGTAGTTTTGACATCCATTTGCCAAATTTCATAATCATAAAATGTGGCAATTGCTAAGATGATTCTGACGGACTTAAGCATCACTACGGGTGAGAAGGTCTCATCTTAGTCAACTCCTTGAACTTGTCGAAAACCTTTCACAACAAGTCGAGCTTTGTAGACAATAACATTACCGTCAGCGTCAGTCTTCTTCTTGAAGATCCATTTATTCTCTATGGCCTGCCGATCATCGAGCAAGTCAACCAAAGTCCACACTTTGTTCTCGTACATGGATCCCATCTCAGATTTCATGGCTTCAAGCCATTTTGCGGAATCTGGGCTCATCATCGCTTCCTCATAGTTCGTAGGTTCGTCATGGTCAAGTAACATGACTTCCATAACAGGATTACCGTACCACTCCGGTGCGTATCTTACTCTGGCTGACCTACGAGGTTCGGTAGTAACTTGATCAGAAGTTTCATGATTATCATCATTAGCTTCCTCACTTACTGGTGTAGGAATCACTAGAACTGATTTCAGTGATGAACTACTTTCCAATAAGGGAGAAGGTACAATTACCTCGTCAAGTTTTACTTTCCTCCCACTCACTTCTTTCGAGAGAAACTCCTTCTCTAGAAAGGATCCATTCTTAGCAACAAATATCTTGCCTTCGGGTCTGTGATAGAAGGTGTACCCAACAGTCTCCTTTGGGTATCCTATGAAGACACATTTCTCCGATTTGGGTTCGAGCTTATCAGGTTGAAGTTTCTTCACATAAGCATCGCAGCCCCAAACTTTAAGAAACGACAACTTGGGTTTCTTGCCAAACCACAGTTCATAAGGTGTCATCTCAACGGATTTAGATGGTGCCCTATTTAACATGAATGCAGCTGTCTCTAAAGCGTAACCGCAAAATGATAGCGGTAAATTAGTGAGAGACATCATAGATCGCACCATATCTAGTAAAGTTCGATTACGACGTTCGGACACACCATTATGCTGTGGTGTTTCAAGTGGCATGAGTTGTGAAACTATTCCGCATTGTTTCAAATGAAGTCCAAACTCATAACTCAAATATTCGCCTCCACGATCAGATCATAGAAACTTGTTTTTCTTGTTACGTTGATTTTCCACTTCACTCTGAAATTCTTTGAACTTTTCAAATGTTTCATACTTATGTTTCATTAAGTAGATATACCCATATCTGCTCAAATCATCTGTGAAAGTGAGAAAATAATGATATTCGCCGCGAGCTTCAATGCTCATTGGACCACATACATCAGTATGTATGATTTCCAATAACTCTGTTGCTCGCTCCATTGTTCCGGAGAACGGAGTTTTAGTCATCTTGCCCATGAGGCATGGTTCACAAGTACCAAGTGATTCATAATCAAGTGATTCAAGAAGTCCATCAGAATGGAGTTTCTTCATGCGCTTTACACCAATATGACCTAAACGGTAGTGCCACAAATAAGTTGCACTATCATTATCAACTCTGCATCTTTTGGCCTCAATACTATGAACATGTGTATCATTACTATCAAGATTAAGTAAAATAGACCACTCATCAAGGGTGCATGACCATAAAAGATATTACTCATATAAATAGAACAACCATTATTCTCAGATTTAAATGAATAACCGTCTCGCAGCAAACAAGATCCAGATATAATGTTCGTGCTTAACGCTGGCACCAAATAACAATTATTTAGGTCTACAACTAATCCTGAAGGTACATGTAGAGGCAGTGTGCCGACGGTGATCACATCGACTTTGGAACCATTTCCCACGCGCATCGTCACCTCGTCCTTAGCCAATCTTCGCTTAATCCGTAGCCCATGTTTCGAGTTACAAATGTTAGCAACTGAACCAGTATCAAATACCCAGGCACTACCGTGAGTATTAGTAAGGTACACATCAATAACATGTATATCAAATATACCTTTCACTTTGCCATCCTTCTTCTCCGCCAAATACTTGGGGCAGTTCCGCTTCTAGTGACCAGTTCCTTTGCAGTAGAAGCACTCAGTCTCAGGCTTAGGCCCATACTTGGGTTTCTTCACTTGAGCAGCAACTGGCTTGCTGTTCTTCTTGAAGTTCCCCTTCTTCCCTTTACCCCTTTTCTTGAAACTGGTGGTCTTGTTGACCATCAACACTTGATGCTCCTTCTTGATTTCTACCTCTGCAGCCTTTAGCATTGCAAAGAGCTCAGGAATCGTCTTATCCATCCCTTGCATATTATAGTTCATCACGAAGCTCTTGTAGCTTGGTGGCAGTGATTGAAGAACTCTGTCAATGACACTATCATCAGGAAGATTAACTCCCAGTTGAGTCAAGTGGTTGTGCTACCTAGACATTCTAAGTGTATGTTCACTGACAGAACTATTCTCCTCCATCTTGCAGCTATAGAACTTATTGGAGACTTCATATCTCGCAATTCGGGCATTTTCTTGAAATATTAACTTCAACTCCTGGAACATCTCATATGCTCCATGACATTCAAAATGTCGTTGAAGTTCCGGTTCTAAGCCGTAAAGCATGGCACACTGAACTATCGAGTAGTCATCAGCTTTGCTCTGCCAAATGTTCATAACATATGGCGTTGCTCCTGCAGTGGGTTTGTCACCTAGCGGTGCTTCCAGGATGTAATTCTTCTGTGCAACAAATGAGGATAATCCTCCAATTAAGGACCCAGTCCATGTAGTTGCTACCATCATCTTTCAACTTAGCTTTCTCTAGGAACTCATTAAAATTCAACGGAACAATCACGTGCCATCTATCTACAACAACATAGACATGCAAAATACTATCAGGTACTAAGTTCATGATAAATTAAAGTTCAATTAATCAAATTACTTAAGAACTCCCACTTAGATAGACATCTCTCTAATCATCTAAGTGATCACGTGATCCATATCAACTAAACCATGTCCGATCATCACGTGAGATGGAGTAGTTTTCAATGGTGAATATCACTATGTTGATCATATCTACTATATGATTCACGCAATCACGCTCGACCTTTCGGTCTCCAGTGTTCCAAGGCCATATGTGCATATGGTAGGCTCATCAAGTTTAACCCGAGTATTCTGCGTGTGCAAAACTGGCTTGCACCCATTGCATGTGAACGTAGAGCTTATCACACCCGATCATCACGTGGTGTCTCGGCACGACGAACTGTAGCAACAGTGCATACTCAGGGAGAACACTTATACCTTGAAATTTAGTGAGAGATCATCTTATAATGCTACCGCCGAACTAAGCAAAATAAGATGCATAAAGGATAAACATCACATGCAATCAATATAAGTGATATGATATGGCCATCATCATCTTGTGCCTTTGATCTCCATCTCCAAAGCACCGTCATGATCACCATCGTCACCGGCTTGACACCTTGATCTCCATCGAAGCATCGTTGTCGTCTCGCCAACTATTGCTTCTACGACTATCGCTACCGCTTAGTGATAAAGTAAAGCAATTACATGGCGATTGCATTTCATACAATAAAGCGACAACCATATGGCTCCTGCCAGTTGCCGATAACTGTGTTACAAAACATGATCATCTCATACAATAAAATTTAGCATCATGTCTTGACCATATCACATCACAACATGCCCTACAAAAACAAGTTAGACATCCACTACTTTGTTGTTGCAAGTTTTACGTGGCTGCTACGGGCTGAGTAAGAACCGTTCTTACCTACGCATCAAAAACCACAACGTGGTATAGTGATTGATTTTTGATCTTCAGAAAGAACCATGTTCATTGAATCCGATTCAACTAAAGCTGGAGAAACAGACACCCACTAGCCACCTGTGTGCGAAGCACGTCGGTAAAACCAGTCTCGCGTAAGCGTACGCGTAATGTCGGTCTAGGCCGCTTCATCCAACAATGCCGCTGAATCAAGAATCAACTAGTGACGGCAAGCAATATGTATATACCCACGCCCACAACTCGTTTGTGTTCTAGTCGTGCATATAACATCTACGAATAAACCTGGCTCGGATGCCACTATTGGGGAACACAGTAATTTCAAAAATTTCCTATGCACACGCAAGATCATGGTGATTCATAGCAACGAAAGGGGAGAGTATCGTCTACGTACCATCATAGACCATAAGAGGAAGCGTTATGACAACGTGGTTGATGTAGTCGTACATCTTCATGATCGACCGATCTAGCACCGAAGGTACGGCACCTCCGCATCTGCACATGTTCAGCTCGGTGACGTCCCGCGAACTCACGATCCAGTAGAGCTTCGAGGGAGAGTTTCGTTAGCACGGCAGCGTGATAACGGTGATGATGTTGCTACCGGAACAGGGCTTCGCCTAAGCACCGCTACGATATGACCGAGGTGGATTATGGTGGAGGGGGGCACCACACACGGCTAAAAGATCAATGATCAACTTGTGTGTCTATGGGGTGCCCCCTCCCCCATATATAAAGGAGCGGAGGAGGGGGAGGAGGTCGGCCTCCTAGGCGTGCCCCAAGGGGAGTCCTACTCCCACCGGGAGTAGGATTCCCCCCCTTCCATGAGTAGGAGTAGGAGGGAAGGAAGGAGAAGAGAGGGGGAAGGAAAGGCCCCCCCCCTTCCTAGTCCAATTCGGACTAGAGGGGGAGGGGGCGCGTGACCTGCCCTGGCCGCCCCTTCCTCTCTAAACCAAGGCCCATGAGGCCCAATACACTCCCCGAGGGGTTCCGGTAACCCCCCCCCCCGGTACTCCGGTATTCGTCCAAACTTACTCGGAACCCTTCCGATGTCCAAACATAGTCATCCAATATATCAATCTTTATGTCTTGACCATTTCGAGACTCCTCATCATGTCCGTGATCAAATCCGGGACTCCGAACTATCTTTGGTACATCAAAACACATAAAATCGTAATACCGATCGTCACCGAACGTTAAGCGTGCGGACCCTACGGGTTCGAGAACTATGTAGACATGACCGAGACATGTCTCCGGTCAATAACCAATAGCGGAACCTGGGTTCTCATATTGGCTCCTACATATTCTACGAAGATCTTTATCGGTCAAACTGCATAACGGTATACGTTGTTCCCTTTGTCGTCGGTATGTTACTTGCCCGAGATTCGATCGACGGTATCTCAATACCTAGTTCAATCTCGTTACCGGCAAGTCTCTTTACTTGTTCGTAATGCTACATCCCGTAACTAACTCATTAGCTACATTGCTTGCAAGTCTTATTGTGATGTACATTACCGAGAGGGCCCAGAGATACCTCTCCGACAATCAGAATGACAAATGCTAATCTTGATCCATGCCAACTCAACAAACACCATCGGAGACACCTGTAGAGCACCTTTATAATCACCCAATTACGTTGTGACGTTTGGTAGCACACAAAGTGTTCCTTCGGTATCCGGGAGTTGCATGATCTCATAGTCATAGGAACATGTATAGTTATGGAGAAAGCAATAGCAACAAACTAAACGATCATCGTGCTAAGCTAACGGATGGGTCAGGTCAATCACATCATTCTCTAATGATGTGATCCCGTTATCAAATGACAACTCATGTCTATGGTTAGGAAACATAACCATCATTGATTCAACAAGCTAGTCAAATAGAGGCAAACTAGTGACACTCTGTTTGTCTATGTATTCACACATGTACTAAGTTTTTGGTTAATACAATTCTAGCATGAATAATAAACATTTATCACGATATAAGGAAATATAAATAACAACTTTATTATTGCCTCTAGGGCATATTTCCTTTAGAATGATGTGATGGACAAGACCCATCCGTTAGCTTAGCATATTGGTCGTTAAGTTTTATTGCTATTACTTTCTTCATGACTTATACATATTCCTCTGACTATGAGATTATGCAACTCCCGAATATCGGAGGAACACCTTGTGTGCTATCAAACGTCACAACGTAACTGGGTGATTATAAAGATGCTCTACAGGTGTCTCCGAAGGTGTTTGTCGGGTTGGCATAGATCAAGATTAGGATTTGTCACTCTGAGTATCGGAGAGGTATCTCTAGGCCCTCTCGGTAATGCACATCACTATAAGCCTTGCAAGCAATGTGACTAATGAGCTAGTTACTGGATGATGCATTACGGAATGAGTAAAGAGACTTGTCGGTAACGAGATTGAACTAGGTATGAGGATACCGACAATCGAATCTCGGGCAAGTAACATACCGATGACAAAGGAATGACGTATGTTGTCATTGCGGTTTGACCGATAAAGATCTTCGTAGAATATGTAGGAACCAATATGAGCATCCAGGTTCCGCTGTTGGTTATTGATCAGAGATGTGTCCCGATCATGTCTACATAGTTCACAAGCCCGTAGGGTCCGCACGCTTAACGTTCGATGACGATTTGTATTATATGAGTTATGTGATTTGGTGACCGAATGTTGTTTGGAGTCTCGGATGAGATCACGGACATGACGAGGAGTCTCGAAATGGTTGACAGGTAAAGATTCATATATAGTATGATAGTATTCAGACACTTAAAGTGTTCTGGGGGTACCGGGTACGTATCGGGTCACCGGAAGGGGTTCCGGACATCCCCCCGGCAAAGATACGGGCCTTATTGGGCCAAGGGCGGGACATACCAGCCCCTAAGGCCCTGGTGCGCCCCCATATGGGCCGGCCTAAGTGGAGAAAGGAAAAGGGGAGGAGGAAAGTGTAACATCCCCAACATCACACTACAGTAATCATCCTCTGATCATGCTAAGTCATCACCTTATTCCATTTTTTTATCACGGTGGATAAACACCTCCTATCAAAATCCTCTCTGAAATAAATTCAAATTCAAAGTGATAAATAAAAGTTGTTCAAATTCCAGGAACTAAAATGTTCCTACTATTGCAAATAATCCCAATGCAATTATAAAATTGGAACCAACCTCACCAAAATTCACAAAATGCCCCTGGATTATATTTTGGCGGTCCAACAACATTTATCTTGCCTTATTTTAGTTTCTAAAAATACCTAGTCACTTCCAAATGCCTTGAAACAATTTGTGGTAGTTTCATAATTCACAAAGTATTTATGTGGCCTAGTCCCACATTTATCAAAAGTGTTTTGGCAGCCCTAATTATTTTTAGACAACTTCTGTTAATAAATAAAAGAAAAACAAACAAACTGGAAAAAGGGAAAATGCTAAAGGTCTACTGTGCACTAAAGGCCTATTACTACAGTATTAGGCCCAGCCCACCACAAGCCTCCTTCAATCTCAATACAGAGAAGAAGGCAGGGGCTGTGCGTGGCACGCATCCGCGCCGCCATGGCCGCCGTGTCAACCATCTAGTGAGCCCCCGATGCGTATAAGGCCCTCCCCGATGCGTGAGACAACCCTAGTCCCCAAATACCCCTCTCCCTCGTAAGTATTTGACGACCTGGAAGAGGCCGACCTCGCGGTCGTCGTCATCGTCGTCGATCCCGTGGCCACCGGCCTCCCTTCGTCGCGCCAAGACGTCCAGGAGCTCCGCCATCGTCGTCTCCGTCGCCATCGACTATCGGTTGGAGCTCGGACGGCCTGCTGCCTCGCCATCGCGCGGTCTTCTCCTGTCGGCCGCCCCCACCATCGCCGTCGATCTCCACCACCGGCGCCTCCCGGCCTCGCCAAGCTCGTCCACGGCCTCCCCGGGGTGAGCCTCCACTCGTTCCCCCTTGCTTCCCCTCTCCCCGACGCCAGTTGTCGCCGTCCCGCGCCGCCCAAGCTCCGGCCGTTGGCCGCGGTTCGTGTCCGTGCCTCACGCCAGGGCGCCCCGTCGGTCGTCCCCTGGCCGCACCCCGCCGCTCCCGTCGTCATGCGTTGCACCCGCGGCCCCCTTGCCTGTGCGCGCCCGCAATGGCTGCTGCATGTGGCCGCTGCCTAGTGCTTTGTCGTTGCTGCCGCTGAAACTCTGCTGCTGTTGCCTGCTTCCTACTCTCTCCACTGCTTGCTGCTTGTACTGGTGCGGGCTGCCCCTTGTGCCGTTGCTGCTGCGTCGCTCGTGTTGCTGCCGCTACTGTCCGTCGGTGCCGCCGCTCGTTGTTGCCGCTGCTACGGCCGGCCATGGCCGAGCTGTGAGTGAGTGTGTGTGTGTGTGTGTTCTGCATGGTGTGTGCGCATGCAGCTGGCCATGGCCGTGTGCGCCCATGTGTGCAGCGTGGTGTGTGTGTGTGCGCCGTGCGTGTGGCCGGCTGGGCTATGCCCAGTAGTGGCTGGTCCTTGCTTAGATTAGTGCTACTAGGTATTAATTAGTGCTAAGTTAGTCTAGTAGTAGATGACATGTAGGCCCTTTTAAATAAGTTAGATTTATTTATTTGTTTAGGTAAATAATAGTCAATGACATGTGGGTCCTGTTTGACCATGTTGACTAGTCAACTGTTGGCTGGTCAATTGCTGACTGGACTAGTTGACTGGGTCAACCTAGCCTTCTGGTCCCATCTGTAAGCCACTATGGCTAGCTGCAGCTAGGTGTAAAAAGTAATTTACTGTTTCTATTCGTAATATAAATAAATTTAGAAAAATGTTTAAAACTTTGAAAATTAATAGAAAATAATCTGTAACTCGGATGAAAAAGTTTTATATATGAAAGTTGCTCATAAAAATCCAACGAATCCAAATACGTGGTTCGTTCATCTATCACATGCCCCTAGCATGCTGAACATGGAACATTCCCCCTCCGGTCATCTGTCTGACACAGGTGCGGAACCGGGAAAACATTCCCGGTTGAATTCCCCCTTCACCTATATCGTGTAGCCATACATTAGGTCACTCCCGGCATAGCATATTGCCACGTTATGCTTTGTGATGCTATGTTTGCTTTATATTTATTGTTTCTTCCCCCTCTTCTCTCCGGTAGACCCCGAGATTGATGCTGCCATTGTGATCAGCTACGTCGACGACGACCCCTCCTTGCCAGAGCAACCAGGCAAGCTCCCCCTTTGATCATCCCGATATCGCCCATTCCCTTTCTCTCATGCTTGCATTAGATTTTGCTACTGTAATTGTTTGCTCCTATTCTGATGCATAGCCTGCTTTTGTATCTGCTGTTATACCTTACATGTTTATCCTAAACTGCTTAGTATAGGTTGGTTAGTGATCCATCAGTGACCCCCACCTTGTCCTTGTTGCCCCTGCTTCATCATTGAAGACCCGATCAACGGGATCGAAGACCAGGCCCCGACACCGCACATCACTTTCCCCTTAGTTGCTCGACACTATTGGGTTACTATTGAGTGCCGAGGGTGAGACCTCTTCAACACTTTTGATGTTAATCTGTAGTGTAGCTATTCGGTCGTGGTCATCGAGGGTGATTTTCTTCTTAACCACTTCCGATACGGCTCTGTCGTGCAACCCCTCAAGTGTGAACCTCGAGGGTGGATCCTCTTACGTTCATCTTGATGATTACATCGAGTGGAATTCACCGGGGGTGATTCCTCGGGTTTTCCCCTTGATGTTTGGATACACGGATACTTGGACTTTACCCCTGTTACTTGGAAAGACGGGTCAGCCCTGAGGGGTACCCGCGCGAGCTTAATTGCGAGTGATGTGGAGACGGGTTGAACTGGAGGGTGCTCGCGAGATAATTACGAGGCATGGCCGGGCATTCCTAGCCCTTGCCGCAAGTCCTCGAGACGGGGCAACGGGGTCACATCTTTCGTGAGTCTCTGCTTGTTACCACGCGTTCCTAATCCACTATGATTTGGATATTTGATCCGAGGGGCCTCTGTCCTGATAGCACCATCACGTGGGCATAGTATGGGCGTTCTGCGTCGTATACATCAGCTGAAGCTTAATAGACGTCAGCGACTGAGCGGCGCGCGCCAGGTTGGACTGGTAAGCTCCTTCCTTTTTAGGGAGGTAGCTAGGTCTGCTCACCGCCGCCCTCACAACGTGCAGGAGTTCCCGGGGAGATGGCCCATGACCCCTGGGGGCATAGGTTTAGTCCGGCGTGCTGGCCTCCCTATTAAGCCTAGGTCGGGTTGCGGCGTATTGTTTGGCCGAGGCCGGGCATGACCCAGGAAAGTGTGTCCGACCGGAGTTAATCGAGCGTGGTGGGTAAGTTGGTGCACCCCTGCAGGGAAGAAAACATCTATCGATAGCTTGTCCTACGGTAACGGACACTTGGAGTTGTATCCCGATCAATACAACTAGAACTGGATGGTGATGAGGATTGGATTGTGATGATAACTGGATAGTATGGCTTTGGGATTGCTTTCTCGCAGGGAGTCGAGAAAGGATCTTTGGCCGAGGTTGATAACACTACTACTTTACTTTATGCTACTCTACTCCCTCCTGTTGCTGCAATATGGTGATTTTCCAGAAGATGCTAGTCTTTGATAGGACTAGGCCTTCTCTCTATTCTGGCATTTCTGCAGCCCAGTCCATATATACAACCTTCCTTTGATAATGTTGCATATGTAGTGTAGATCCTTGCTTGCGAGTACTTTGGATGAGTACTCATGGTTGCTTTGCTCCCCTTTTTTCCCCCTTTCTTTTTCTTTCTGGTTGATGCAACCAGATGTCGGAGCCCAGGAGCCAGATGCCACCGCCGATGCATACTACTACGTGGAGACCGCCGGCGATCAGGAGTAGTTAGGAGGCTCCCAGGCAGGAGGCCTTGCTTTTTCGATCATTGCTGCTTTTGTGCTAGCCTTCTTAAGACAAACTTGTCTAACTTATGTCTGTACTCAGATATTGTGGCTTCCGCTGACTCTTGTGTATTCGAGTTTATGTATTCGAGCCCTCAAGGCCCCTGGCTTGTAATATAAAGTTTGTATTATTTTAATTTGTGCCTAGAGTTGTGTTGTGATATCTTCCTGTGAGTCCTTGATCTTGATCATACACATTTGTGTGTATGATTAGTGTACGATTGAATCGAGGGTGTCACAGAAAGGAAATAGAGGGAATAGGATTCCCCCTTCCTTTCCCCTCTCCCCTCTTTCCTTCCCCCCTCCGGAGATAAGGAAAGGGGGAGGCCGAATTGGAGGAGGCCCCCAAGTAGGATTCCTCCTACTTGGGGCGCTGCATGGCTGTGCCCCTCCTGTTGGGGAACGTTGCAGAAAATTAAAATTTTTCCTACGGTTTCACCAAGATCCATCTATGAGTTCATCTAAGCAACGAGTCAAGGGAGAGAGTTTGCATCTACATACCACTTGTAGATCATGAGCGGAAGCTTGCCAAGGGGATGGTGATGATGGTGTCGTACTCAAACGTGATTCGGATCACCGATGTCCAAGTGCTGAACGGACAGCACCTCCGCGTTCAACACACGTACGGGACGGGGACGTCTCCTCCTTCTTGATCCAGCAAGGGGGAAGGAGAGGTTGAGGAAGATTGCTCCAACGGCAGCACGACGGCGTGGTGCAGTTGACGCGGCAGTATTCCGACAGGGCTTCGCCAAGCACGTACGAAGGAGGAGAGGTGTTGGGGAGGGGAGGGGCTGCGCCTTGGCTTGTGGTGTGTTGCAGCCCTCCCCTCACCCCTCTATATATAGGGGAAAGGGCAAGGGGGGCCGGCCCTCTAGGGAAAACCCTAAGGGGGGCGGCGGCCAAGGGGTGGGGGGCTTGCCCCCCAAGCAAGGGGGGTGCGCCCCCTTTAGGGTTTCCCCCCAACCCTAGGCGCATGGGCCCAAGGGGGGGCGCGCCAAGCCCATTAGGGGCTGGCTACTATCCCTACGCAGCCCAAGTGGCCCCCCGGGAGGGGTGGTCCCTCCCGGTGGACCCCCGGAACCTTTCCGGTGGTCCCGGTACAATACCGGTATGACCCCGAAACTTTCCGGTGCCCGTTTAACAACTTCCCATATATAAAACTTTACCTCCGGACCATTCCGGAACTCCTCGTGACGTCCGGGATCTCATCCGGGACTCCGAACAACATTCGGTAGTCACATACTAGTCTTCCTAACAACCCTAGCGTCACCGAACCTTAAGTGTGTAGACCCTACGGGCTCGGGAGACATGCAGACATGACCGAGACCACTCTCGGGCAATAACCAACAGCGGGGTCTGGATACCCATGTTGGCTCCCACATGCTCCTCGATGATTTCATCGGTTGAACCACGATGTCGAGGATTCGATCAAACCCTGTATACAATTCCCTTTGTCAATCGGTACGTTACTTGCCCGAGACTCGATCGTCGGTATCCCAATACCTTGTTCAGTCTCGTTACCGGCAAGTCACTTTACTCGTACCGTAATGCATGATCCCGTGGCCAACACCTTGGTCACCTTGAGCTCATTATGATGATGCATTACCGAGTGGGCCCAGAGATACCTCTCCGTCATACGGAGTGACAAATCCCAGTCTCGATCCGCATAAAACAATAGATACTTTCGGAGATACCTGTAGTGCACCTTTATAGTCACCCAGTTACGTTGTGACGTTTGATACACCCAAAGCACTCCTACGGTATCCAGGAGTTACACGCTCTCATGGTCAAAGGAAGAGATACTTGACATTGGCAAAGCTCTAGCAAACGAACTACACGATCTTTGTGCTATGCTTAGGATTGGGTCTTGTCCATCACATCATTCTCCTAATGATGTGATCCCGTTATCAACGACATCCAATGTCCATAGCCAGGAAACCATGACTATCTGTTGATCACAACGAGCTAGTCAACTAGAGGCTCACTAGGGACATATTGTGGTCTATGTATTCACACGTGTATTACGATTTCCGGATAATACAGTTATAGCATGAATAAAAGACTATTATCATGAACAAAGAAATATAATAATAACACTTTTATTATTGCCTCTAGGGCATATTTCCAACAGTCTCCCACTTGCACTAGAGTCACTAATCTAGTTACATTGTGATGAATCGAACACCCATAGAGTTCTGGTGTTGATCATGTTTTGCTCGCGAGAGAGGTTTAGTCAACGGATCTGCGACATTCAGATCCGTATGTACTTTGCAAATTTCTATGTCTCCATCTTGAACATTTTCACGGATGGAGTTGAAACGACGCTTGATGTGCCTGGTCTTCTTGTGAAACCTGGGCTCCTTAGCAAGGGCAATAGCTCCAGTGTTGTCACAGAAGAGTTTGATTGGCCCCGACGCATTGGGTATGACTCCTAGGTCGGTGATGAACTCCTTCACCCAAATCGCTTCATGCGCTGCCTCCGAGGCTGCCATGTACTCCGCTTCACACGTAGATCCCGCCACGACGCTCTGCTTGCAGCTGCACCAGCTTACTGCTCCACCATTCAACATATACACGTATCCGGTTTGTGACTTAGAGTCATCCGGATCTGAGTCGAAGCTAGCGTCGACGTAACCCTTTACGACGAGCTCTTCGTCTCCTCCATAAACGAGAAACATGTCCTTTGTCCTTTTCAGGTACTTCAGGATATTCTTGACCGCTGTCCAGTGTTCCTTGCCGGGATTACTTTGGTATCTTTCTACCAAACTTACGGCAAGGTTTACATCAGGTCTGGTACACAGCATGGCATACATAATAGATCCTATGGCTGAAGCATAGGGGATGACACTCATCTCTTCTTTATCTTTTGCCGTGGTCGGTGACTAAGTCGAGCTCAATCTCACACCTTGTAACATAGGCAAGAACCCTTTCTTGGACTCATCCATTTTGAACTTTTTCAAAATCTTATCAAGGTATGTGCTTTGTGAAAGACCTATGAGGCGTCTCGATCTATCTCTATAGATCTTGATGCCTAATATATAAGCAGCTTCTCCAAGGTCCTTCATTGAAAAACATTTGTTCAAGTAGGCCTTAATGCTGTCCAGAAATTCTATATTATTTCCCATCAAGAGTATGTCATCCACATATAATATGAGAAATGCTACAGAGCTCCCACTCACTTTCTTGTAAACGCAGGCTTCTCCATAAGTCTGCATAAACCCAAACGCTTTGATCATCTCATCAAAGCGAATATTCCAACTCCGAGATGCTTGCACCAGCCCATAAATGGATCGCTGGAGCTTGCATACTTTGTTAGCGTTCTTAGGATCGACAAAACCTTCCGGCTGCATCATATACAGCTCTTCCTTAAGATGCCCGTTAAGGAATGCCGTTTTGACGTCCATCTGCCATATCTCATAATCATAGTATGCGGCAATTGCTAACATGATTCGGACGGACTTAAGCTTCGCTACGGGAGAGAATGTCTCGTCGTAGTCAATCCCTTGAACTTGTCGATAACCCTTAGCGACAAGTCGAGCTTTATAGATGGTGACATTACCATCCGCGTCCGTCTTCTTCTTAAAGATCCATTTGTTTTCTATCGCTCGCCGATCATCGGGCAAGTCAGTCAAAGTCCATACTTTGTTTTCATACATGGATTCTATCTCGGATTTCATGGCTTCAAGCCATTTGTTGGAATCTGGGCCCGCCATCGCTTCTTCATAGTTCGAAGGTTCACCGTTGTCTAACAACATGATTTCCAGGACAGGGTTGCCGTACCACTCTGGTGCGGAACGTGTCCTTGTGGACCTACGAAGTTCAGTAGCAACTTGATCCGAAGTACCTTGATCATCATCATTGTTTTCCTCTTCGGTTGGTGTGGGCATCACAGGAACATTTTCCTGAGCTGCACCACTTTCCCGTTCGAGAGGTAGTACTTCATCGAGTTCTACTTTCCTCCCACTTACTTCTTTCGAGAGAAACTCTTTTTCCAGAAAGCATCCGTTCTTGGCAACAAAGATCTTGCCCTCGGATCTTAAGTAGAAGGTATACCCTACAGTTTCCTTAGGGTATCCTATGAAGACGCATTTTTCCGACTTGGGTTCGAGCTTTTCAGGTTGAAGTTTCTTGACATAAGCATCGCATCCCCAAACTTTTAGAAACGACAGCTTAGGTTTCTTCCCAAACCATAATTCATACGGTGTCGTCTCAACGGATTTAGACGGTGCCCTATTTAAAGTGAATGTAGCTGTCTCTAGAGCGTATCCCCAAAATGATAGCGGTAAATCGGTAAGAGACATCATAGACCGCACCATATCCAATAGAGTGCGATTACGACGTTCGGACACACCGTTTCGCTGAGGTGTTCCAGGCGGCGTGAGTTGTGAAACGATTCCACATTTCCTTAAGTGTGTGCCAAATTCGTGACTTAAATATTCTCCTCCACGATCTGATCGTAGGAACTTTATCTTTCGGTCACGTTGATTCTCCACCTCATTCTGAAATTCCTTGAACTTTTCAAAGGTCTCAGACTTGTGTTTCATTAAGTAGACATACCCATATCTACTTAAGTCATCAGTGAGAGTGAGAACATAACGATATCCTCCGCGAGCCTCAACGCTCATTGGACCGCACACATCGGTATGTATGATTTCCAACAAGTTGGTTGCTCGCTCCATTGTTCCGGAGAACGGAGTCTTGGTCATTTTGCCCATGAGGCATGGTTCGCATGTGTCAAACGATTCATAATCAAGAGACTCTAAAAGTCCATCAGCATGGAGCTTCTTCATGCGCTTGACACCAATGTGACCAAGGCGGCAGTGCCACAAGTATGTGGGACTATCGTTATCAACTTTACATCTTTTGGCATCTACACTATGAACATGTGTAATATTACGCTCGAGATTCATTAAGAATAAACCATTGACCATCGGAGCATGACCATAAAACATATCTCTCATATAAATCGAACAACCATTATTCTCAGACTTAAATGAGTAGCCATCTCGTATTAAACGAGATCCAGATACAATGTTCATGCTCAAACTTGGCACTAAATAACAATTATTAAGGTTCAAAACTAATCCCGTAGGTAAATGTAGAGGCAGCGTGCCGACGGCGATCACATCGACTCTGGAACCATTCCCGACGCGCATCGTCACCTCGTCCTTCGCCAGTCTCCGTTTATTCCGCAGCTCCTGCTGTGAGTTACAAATATGAGCAACGGCACCGGTATCAAATACCCAGGAGTTACTACGAGTACTGGTAAGGTACACATCAATTACATGTATATCAAATATACCTTTGGTGTTGCCGGCCTTCTTATCCGCTAAGTATTTGGGGCAGTTCCGCTTCCAGTGACCCTTCCCCTTGCAATAAAAGCACTCAGTCTCAGGCTTGGGTCCATTCTTTGACTTCTTCCCGGCAACTGGCTTACCGGGCGCGGCAACCTCTTTGCCGTCCTTCTTGAAGTTCTTTTTACCCTTGCCCTTCTTGAACTTAGTGGTCTTATTGACCATCAACACTTGATGTTCTTTCTTGATTTCAACCTCTGCTGACTTCAGCATAGAAAATACTTCAGGAATGGTCTTTACCATCCCCTGCATATTGTAGTTCATCACAAAGCTCTTGTAGCTTGGTGGGAGCGACTGAAGGATTCTGTCAATGACTGCCTCATCAGGGAGGTTAATATTCAGCTGGGTCATACGGTTGTGCAACCCAGACATCTTGAGTATGTGCTCACTGACAGAACTATTTTCCTCCATCTTACAACTATAGAACTTGTCGGAGATGTCATATCTCTCGACCCGGGCGTGAGCTTGAAAAACTAGTTTCAGCTCTTCGAACATCTCATATGCTCCGTGATGCTCAAAACGCTTTTGGAGCCCCGGTTCTAAGCTGTAAAGCATGCCGCACTGAACGAGGGAGTAATCATCAGCACGAGACTGCCAAGCATTCATAATGTCTTGGTTCTCTGGGACGGGAGCGTCACCTAGCGGTCCTTCTAGGACATATTGTTTCCTGGCAGCTATGAGGATGATCCTCAGGTTCCGGACCCAGTCCGTATAGTTGCTGCCATCATCTTTCAGCTTGGTTTTCTCTAGGAACGCGTTGAAGTTCATGTTGACATGAGCGTTGGCCATTTGATCTACAAGACATATTTGCAAAGGTTTTAGACTAAGTTCATGATAATTAAGTTCTAATCAAATTATGAACTCCCACTTAGATTAGACATCCCTCTAGTCATCTAAGTGTTACACGATCCGAGTCGACTAGCCCGTGTCCGATCATCACGTGAGACGGACTAGTCATCGTCGGTGAACATCTTCATGTTGATCGTATCTTCCATACGACTCGTGTTCGACCTTTCGGTCTCCGTGTTCCGAGGCCATGTCTGCACATGCTAGGCTCGTCAAGTTAACCCTAAGTGTTTTCGCTGTGTAAAACTGTCTTACACCCGTTGTATGTGAACGTAAGAATCCATCACACCCGATCATCACGTGGTGCTTAGAAGCGACGAACTGTAGCAACGGTGCACAGTTAGGGGAGAACACTTCTTGAAATTTTGTAAGGGATCATCTTATTTACTACCGTCGTCCTAAGTAAACAAGATGCATAAAACATAATAAACATCACATGCAATTATATAAAGTAGTGACATGATATGGCCAATATCATATAGCTCCTTTGATCTCCATCTTCGGGCCTCCATGATCATCTTGTCACCGGCATGACACCATGATCTCCATCATCGTGTCTTCATGAAGTTGTCACGCCAACGACTACTTCTACTTCTATGACTAACGCGTTTAGCAATAAGTAAAGTAAGTTACATGGCGTTCTTCAATGACACGCAGGTCATACAAAAATAAAGACAACTCCTATGGCTCCTGCCGGTTGTCATACTCATCGACATGCAAGTCGTGAATCCTATTACAAGAACATGATCTCATACATCACAATTCATCATTCATCACAACTTCTGGCCATATCACATCACATGATCAATCGCTGCAAAAACAAGTTAGACGTCCTCTAATTGTTGTTGCATCTTTTACGTGGCTGCAATTGGGTTCTAGCAAGAACGTTTTCTTACCTACGAATAACCACAACGTGATTTTGTCAACTTCTATTTACCCTTCATAAGGGCCCTTTTCATCGAATCCGCTCCAACTAAAGTGGGAGAGACAGACACCCGCCAGCCACCTTATGCAACTAGTGCATGTTAATCGGTGGAACCGGTCTCACGTAAGCGTACGTGTAAGGTTGGTCCGGGCCGCTTCATCCCACAATACCGCTGAAGCAAGAAAAGACTAGTAGGGGCAAGCAAGTTGACAAGATCCACGCCCACAACAAAATTGTGTTCTACTCGTGCAAAGAGAACTACGCATAGACCTGGCTCATGATGCCACTGTTGGGGAACGTTGCAGAAAATTAAAATTTTTCCTACGGTTTCACCAAGATCCATCTATGAGTTCATCTAAGCAACGAGTCAAGGGAGAGAGTTTGCATCTACATACCACTTGTAGATCACGAGCGGAAGCTTGCCAAGGGGATGGTGATGATGGAGTCGTACTCGAACGTGATTCGGATCACCGATGTCCAAGTGCTGAACGGACAGCACTCCGTTCAACACACGTACGGGACGGGGACGTCTCCTCCTTCTTGATCCAGCAAGGGGAAGGAGAGGTTGAGGAAGATTGCTCCAACGGCAGCACGACGGCGTGGTGCAGTTGACGCGGCAGTATTCCGACAGGGCTTCGCCAAGCACGTACGGAGGAGGAGAGGTGTTGGGGAGGGGAGGGGCTGCGCCTTGGCTTGTGGTGTGTTGCAGCCCTCCCCTCACCCCTCTATATATAGGGGAAAGGGCAAGGGGGGCCGGCCCTCTAGGGAAAACCCTAAGGGGGGCGGCGGCCAAGGGGTGGGGGGCTTGCCCCCCAAGCAAGGGGGGTGCGCCCCCTTTAGGGTTTCCCCCCCAACCCTAGGCGCATGGGCCCAAGGGGGGGGCGCCAAGCCCACTAGGGGCTGGCTGCTATCCCTACGCAGCCCAAGTGGCCCCCCGGGAGGGGTGGTCCCTCCCGGTGGACCCCCGGAACCTTCCCGGTGGTCCCGGTACAATACCGGTATGACCCTGAAACTTTCCGGTGCCCGTTTAACAACTTCCCATATATAAAACTTTACCTCCGGACCATTCCGGAACTCCTCGTGACGTCCGGGATCTCATCCGGGACTCCGAACAACATTCGGTAGTCACATACTAGTCTTCCTAACAACCCTAGCGTCACCGAACCTTAAGTGTGTAGACCCTACGGGCTCGGGAGACATGCAGACATGACCGAGACCACTCTCGGGCAATAACCAACAGCGGGGTCTGGATACCCATGTTGGCTCCCACATGCTCCTCGATGATTTCATCGGTTGAACCACGATGTCGAGGATTCGATCAAACCCTGTATACAATTCCCTTTGTCAATCGGTACGTTACTTGCCCGAGACTCGATCGTCGGTATCCCAATACCTTGTTCAGTCTCGTTACCGGCAAGTCACTTTACTCGTACCGTAATGCATGATCCCGTGGCCAACACCTTGGTCACCTTGAGCTCATTATGATGATGCATTACCGAGTGGGCCCAGAGATACCTCTCCGTCATACGGAGTGACAAATCCCAGTCTCGATCCGCATAAAACAATAGATACTTTCGGAGATACCTGTAGTGCACCTTTATAGTCACCCAGTTACGTTGTGACGTTTGATACACCCAAAGCACTCCTACGGTATCCAGGAGTTACACGCTCTCATGGTCAAAGGAAGAGATACTTGACATTGGCAAAGCTCTAGCAAACGAACTACACGATCTTTGTGCTATGCTTAGGATTGGGTCTTGTCCATCACATCATTCTCCTAATGATGTGATCCCGTTATCAACGACATCCAATGTCCATAGCCAGGAAACCATGACTATCTGCTGATCACAACGAGCTAGTCAACTAGAGGCTCACTAGGGACATATTGTGATCTATGTATTCACACGTGTATTACGATTTCCGGATAATACAATTATAGCATGAATAAAAGACTATTATCATGAACAAAAAAATATAATAATAACACTTTTATTATTGCCTCTAGGGCATATTTCCAACACCTCCCCCTCCCACCTATATATATGTGGGGAGGGGGCGCCTAGAACACACAACAAACATTGTTAGCCGTGTGCGGCGCCCCCTCCATAGTTTATGCCTCCGGTCATATTCACGCAGTGCTTAAGCGAAGCCTTGCGTGAATCACTTCACCATCACCGTCACCACACTGTCGTGCTGACGGAACTCTTCCTCGACACTTTGCTGGATCAAGAGTTCGAGGGACGTCATCGAGCTGAACGTGTGCAGAACTCGGAGGTGTCGTACGTTCGGTGCTTGATCGGTCGGTACGAGAAGAAGTTCGACTACAACAACCACGTTAACAAATGCTCCCGCTTTCGGTCTACGAGGGTACGTAGACACACTCTCCCCATCTCGTTGCTATGCATCTTCTAGATAGATCTTGCGTGATCGTAGGATTTTTTTTGAAATTGCATGCCACGTTCCCCAATAGACAATATGCGGGATTGCACGATTATGTTGATCTGTCGAATATGGTCCTTGCGCTCGGACTTAACGCAAGGGAAGGAGACTCCACCCTTGGCGACTACACCCGACTTTCTACATAGCTATATGAATTCTTTGAATATGTGCAGGAGATTCTCTACAGAAGAAATGATCAAAGGGAAGATGCCAATGATGCAGGAGGCGATCGTCGAGATTCCTGGCCTGGGCAATCCTTTGACGTGGCCGCGTCCGCCGGCTGGCCGAGCTGCTCTATCTGTGGATGGAGCGTTCATGCAAGCTGATGGCTCAGCGGCGGCTGGTATGATATTGCAAAGGCATGATGGGAGTGTGATTTTCGCGGCCTACAAATGCATTTTCAACTGTAATGACGCATTGGAGGCAGAACTACATGCAATAATGCAGGGTATGGCTCTAGCCCTGCAGCACTGTACCCTCCCGATCGTCGCTCAGTCCGACTCGTCAGTGGCACTAGCGGCTATGACTGGGGATAGCTTAGCCAGATCGGCGTATGGACACTTAGTAGCGGAGATTCGACATCACATGGGTGTTCGAGAGTTTATTCCGTCCAAAATCAAGCGTGAGCAGAATAGGGTAGCACATCGGTTGGCATTGTATAGTCGTACAGAAAGTAAAACCGTTGTATGGTTCGGT
This sequence comes from Triticum aestivum, assembly GCF_018294505.1. NCBI lineage: Eukaryota > Viridiplantae > Streptophyta > Magnoliopsida > Poales > Poaceae > Triticum > Triticum aestivum. Next base: position 228,187,862 of record NC_057812.1, on the reverse strand, counting down.
AGAAGTCCACCGTGTACTGAGGAGTTGGTGCCCCTGGATTGTAACCTTATCCCTATGAAATAAAACTCTCTTACCATTGCAATGAAAAATAAAATACAATGAGCAATGCAAGTTACTTGAGTTTTTTTTAGTAATAGTTACTTGAGGTGGGCGTGTTCTGAACTCCTCCCAACTCTCCCAACTCCTTAAATCCAGCTTCCCAGCGCAGCTTCCAACTTCACATAGCGATTTAATCCCGTTCGGCAGCCACGCTAGCTTCTCTCATTGCCAACATGGGCTGGCAGCATCTATGGCCTGTCTTAGCGCCATAATGGGCCGGCTAGAACCAGCCCATAATGAGCAGGCTCGAGAGATGAGGGGTGCCGATTCGATCGTGAGGAGGACCGCCGCTTCGAGGGGTCATTTATCTATTGAGTGAGGGGGCATCGAACCGGTATGTAACTTGATGATGGCAGATCGCTGTAAATTAGGGGAACTCCCAACTTCACGTTCGGTGGAGCTGGGCCAAGCGGGCTCCTCGTTTTTGCATTACGATCCGGCTAGCTTCTCAGAAGTTAGCTTCTTGGAGCCCATCCGTCCGGCTCAAAATCATTTATAGAGTTGGTGAAGTTGGAAGCTGGAGGGGTTCAGAACAGGAAAAATGCCTCACAAACATACACAGACGAAGTAGTTGTGGCTCGCCTCGGCTATATGCAATGCGCGGGCCAGCGTTCCTTCCAATTCGCTAGAAGCAATAAATAGAGGCGCCCATTCCCATTGTACATGACGCAGGAATGCAGCCATAATAAGCTAGTAGAAGAAAAACATTTTGCAATGCTACATTTGTTTCTTGCGAGCTTTCGTGCGAAGCTAGTATAATTGGGTCTAAAAAAAATTCTTGAGCGTTTCTTGAGAGTTTTTTGCGAAGCTACGAAAAGCGAAATCACTAATTAAAGGGTGCCCTTACAAAGGTCACTCCCACCTTTTTAGGTTACGACAAGTGGCACTTGCATGTGTGTCACTTATTGCAACTTATGAGTTTTTCCTTTTTCGTTGATTCATTTATGCAAAATATTTTATCTCTTAAACCGCGTGTTTAAATCATGAACCGTTTTCAGCGCTGGTTTTCTTGCATCGAGATCTTTAAAATTAAATCTCATGTTAATAGGTTTCGACGAATTTTTTTCATGAAAAAATCCGAAAGGAATAAAAAAACCAAGCTGAAAAAATATGTTTTTTTTTCTTTTCTGAGGCACGCGGAAGCAAAACTGTGCATGCACGAGAAGCAAATTTATGCCTTCCCAGAACAAAAAAAATGCTTTTTTCCTTTTTTGAGTTCTCGCGGTAAATATGTGCTTCCACAAGAAGCAAATCTGAGTCTGTTTAAGAGATATGACTGTGCCTCTTGGGGAGGCAAAACTATGCCTCATGAGCTCGCGGAAGAAAGAAAACACGATTTTTTTTCCTTTCTGAGAGGCACAACTTATGAAAGCAAACATGTGCATGTGCCTCCGAAAGAAGCAAATTTGTGTCTCTCACGGAAGAGAGAAAAAAACTCGTTGTTTTCCCTGTGGCTCTCGCGAAAGTTAATCTGTGCCTCCACGAGAAATAAAATTGTGCCTCTTTCGGAAGAAGAAAAACACATTTTTTTCAGGCACTTTTTCTCTCCAGAATCTAAACAAAACCGGGAAAAAACCAAAAAACAAAAAAAAAACCTTCTAAAAACCGAAAACGCGTAAAAAATAAAAATACAAAATCTCGAGGAAGCGCCAAGCACCGTGCATAAGATAATTGATTTGATGCTAAAAGTTTGCGTGCCAAATTTTGGCAGCTGCCAAATGTTGGCTAGAGTTTTATTGCATACCAATTTTCATTGGCAATCTCACCAATGGTTGTCAAATATTGTCAACTTTTGATTTTGCCAAATGTTGGGAATGCAAAATATTGGTAGCAAACCAATCAATGACCCTTGTGGACTCACGCAAGGGGGTCCCCTTGGTTAGTTGTTCTTTTAGGGCATGTACAATGGTTCTATCTTAGAAATGCCAAATAGAATAAATAGTGAGATGGAGGAGAGAGAAATCATAAGAAAGACTTGTCTTCTTTTATTCAAGGCTAGCTATTGATGATCTCTTAGCACAATATGTCTCACCATGTTTTTAGAAATAGCTAGCTATTGAAGATAAGGCTAAGAGATGACTCATTGTAGACATTTTTTTTTCATCTCTAAATTACATGCAAGACTTTATCAATCATTGTACATGTCCTCAGAAATTAGAAAAAGAAAAAGATTTAGCAAACAGAGGTTTTTGCAGATTCCTAGGACCAAAGCCCGTATCCCAGCCGAAGCTATCCCACATTAGGCCCATGATAAGGCCGATACCGTTGCAGTTTCGGTCGCACCTTATCCCGGGAAACTGAGCGCTCGGAGGAAGAAGCCGCCGCCGTCCAGGGAGACAAACATGGAGGTGGGCTTGCGGCTACGCGCTCTCGCCCACAGCCGCGCGGCATTCGCCGGATTTTCAGCGGCCGCGCACGGCTGCAGGCATCGCCAACCGTGCCGCGTAGCCTCTTCATCTGCCTCCTGTTCCCGTGCGTGACAAGCTCGTCTCCTGCTATTCCGGCCGGCCCCTTTTTAATGATTCCGTGATTGCCCGTGCGCTTGCAGTTGCAGTTGCTTCCAGCGGCAATGGAGCCGCGGCTGGACCCGTGGGGAGCGGCGTGGAGGTCGCGCGCGCCAAGAGGATGCTCCATGTGGTGCTGGTTTCCCCTCTGGTAATTGCTCCGTTTGCAACTTATTTTCTCGGCCGATTGGCAGTGACGTACTTCACGGATGAAGGTGTAGCGTGTCAACTTTTGTAGATGGTGGTTGTGAGTCCAAAATTACAGGCACTGCTACTCTGCTAGTCCCTACGAAATTAATTAATGTTTCTGCTACTCTGAATGTAAAAATTTAACAAACATGTAACTTAGTACTACTCCCTCCGTTCCAAAATAGATGACTCAACTTTATACTAACTTTAGTATAAAGTTGGGTCATCTATTTTGAAACGGAGGGAGTAGTATGTTGGCTTGATTTAGTGAATTATTAATCTATTACTGCAAATGAAAGTAGTAGTATTGTGTAGAAGAATAATGCACACCATGTCAGTGAGATGATTCTTTGAGGTATCGAATTAGCTGCTTGTCACTAAACTATAAGTTTACATCATAGATCCCAGGAAATACAGGATCTATTGCAAGGACTTGTGCAGCTTCAGCAGTTGGCCTCCATCTTGTCGGGGTAAGGTTAGTACTCATTGTTGTGTCCCCCAGACACATGTTATAGAATGTGCATGCTTTATATTGTATTATTTGATCTGAATGATTTTTCTTCATCGATATTCGCAGCCATTGGGTTTTCATGTGGATGACACAAAACTTAAGCGTGCTGGATTGGATTATTGGCCGTATCCTATATGTGGAGATACTCCATTTGTATGATTTGCAAATCAGTGATTTGAACCTGCTGGCTGCTGCTCTCAGCGGTGCATTCATGACCAATCTTTTGTCGAGTGTGTCTTTGAAGTGTAGCAAGTCTCAACCTTAACTATTTATACTAAGATATGTTGTCGTTAAGATTCATGACTCCTGGGATGAGTTCCGAGATTATTTCATGAAGCAGGTACAATAGTTTATCATTTGACATCAATGTAACTACTGCATATTTGTGAAGTTTTAACTATTGTGTTTCTTTGCATTAGGATGGGCAAAAAAGATTGTTGGCATTTACCAAAAGAGGCACCCACATTCATTCAGTGAGTAACTACTCCCTCTGGTTCTATCAAAGCGGTGTTTTGGACATCTGCATGGTCTCCAAATGCAACAATTTTCACCACTAATTTATGTTGTAGTATATTTACGAAACCCAACAAATATTATAACTCACTTTTAAGAAAAAATACACTATGTTTTACCATCTATTATAAACAGTTTAAAAGATGTTAGCACGCAATCTGTGTCCAAAATGACAACTTTTCCTGAACCGGATTTTTATATTAATCAAATCCATCTCCTTAAAGTAAATCGTTATATACTTAAATGTTTTCCATTGTTTCAAATACTTCGTATCATTTGGTCAACAGTCTCTGTAGGGATGGTAGTAGTTAGTGAACCATTTTTAAGAGCAGCTCTAGTAGAATCGGCATATCCACAGCCTCCAAAACCGGTTTGGAATGCCCTCCATAATTTTTTGGAGGCTGTGCGCATGCACAGAGTCGCCAAAAACGCGCCATATTTTTTTTCTTGAATTTTTTTGGGCAAGATCAACCTCAAACAATTATAAACTTGCAAAGTAAATGTTGCTAAATAGATTTCATTCATATATAGGGGCAGAAAATGAGTCACACTGCAGCTTAATACATATAGAAAATTAACTAAAGTAAAGTGTGGCGGGCGGCGGGAGGACTTGCCGGTGGTGGGCGTGCCGGCGTGGAATGAGGTATTGGCGGCCTCAATGGGCGGAAACGGGCTAAGGCCTCGTCCCACTCCAGCCATGTGCCATTGTCGGCTTTGGGGGCAGCCCCCTAAATGCAGTGCTCCCTCTTGGCATCCATCTTGCCGCCATGGCGATCTTGAAATACGCCCACCCGCTTTCTCGTCGTACACGACATCCTCCTCCTGCTTGATGGGTGGGGGTGGGGGGTGGGGGGCGCTTGCTCGAGCAGTGCCTCGTCCTCATCCTGCTTGATGCCGGCGGCCATGGGGTCTGGCCTTGTGAGATCTCCCATAAGGGAGATGTGGAGGGGGAGTGGAGAAGGGGAGGGGGAGGCGCCGGCCTCTTATAGCGTCGGGCGGCAGGAAAGGATGCAGGCGGGAGGAAATGGTGGCAGGAACGGGCGTGGCCAGCCATTAATGGGCAGTTGGGCAGACGGCGGGCAGCCATTAAGGGACCGGGAAACGCGGCTGCGACATTGGTATTGGCGCAGAAGAGAGGGGAAGAGAGAGGAAGGGAAATATGGAGTGTCCTCCAAAAATTTGTCGATTGAGGATTGTATGGCGAATCTGCTAGACTGGTATTTTAGCAGTTATTTGCCTATCGGGCTTTATTGGCGACTCTGCTAGAGTTGCTCTAACAGATACAACCTTAGGCACTATGTCTATTTTTTAAAGGAACACAAAGCATTCCATTATATAGAAGGGCTTTACAAATTGCCAGCAACAGCGTCTTTTACAAAGTCTGGAAGCTGGTGAAGCCAGATCTCACACAAGCTAGCTCGCAGTTTAGTGCCACATGCAGCTAACAGATGCGCAACTCCATTACAAGTTTGAGGACAAGACGCCACACATACATCATTGAAACCCACAGGCATCTATACTCTAATATTTTTTTAAATCGCTCCTAAAACTGATAGATCAAAGCCTTCAGTGGTTGCTGCATTCTTCAGTTGCACAGAATCTGTTTCTATCATCACTCGGTCGCAGCCTAGCTGAGTGACTGTGTTTATGACATAAAGCATTGCCAAAGCCTCTGAATGAAGCGCATCCGAGAATCTCTCCAGAATCCAGATTACTCGCACCAGCAGCCAGTGCCACACCACAAGCATCTATACTAACAAAGCCCCAACCTCAAGTATTTGTCTCCTTCAGGAAGGCGCCATCTGCGTTGATTTTCAGAGTTCCCAGTGGAGGTCTGGACCATCTTTCTTTTTGCTGCTGCTTCTGCACTTTCCCACTTTGTTGTACCTTAAAGAGATGCATACAAAGATAATCAATAGAATGACATTTCATCAGAAAATTTAATAGCATCTCCTGCATTTGCCCTATTTCTTTCATGCCACCATTGCCAAAGGAGCAGGCAAGATTTAAGTTTTCCCTCCTCATTGAGGTTCAAGATTTGCTCCATGCAGCTCAGTGCATCTGCAGAAGGAAGAATCTGCAGTCTAACATGCTCCAGCTGAGGTTTCCTCCGCACATCCTTAACCTTCTTACATTTAATGAAACAACGCCTGCCATCCTCATCGAATCAAAAACAAACAGGACAACGGGTTTCTACATGCATGCCTTTGTGCTGAAGCTTCATGCACAGGGGTAAGCTATCCGTACACAGACGCCATATGAAATGAAGAACTTTGTTTCTAAGGGGAAGTGACCACAGCTTCGGCCAGTCGAAACCACATGTTTCTTCATCTGCACTTGAGGAAGAAGTTAGCCCTGCAGTGGGTTCACAAGCTGCAGTAGCCATCGCAACTCTGTATGCAGATTTTACAGAAAATATACCTTTTTTATTTTATCAAAAGGCCATGCTATGATATCATCATTATGTTCATGAATTGTGATTTGCAAAATAATCTTTGCATCTTCAGGGAGGAAGGTTTGCCTTATTAGGTCTGCATCCCAGTTGTTTGTGGCAGGATCAATCAGTCTTTTACTTTAGTTACAACATGTCTGCCCGTTTGAGTGATGACTCTTCTAGTTCTTCCTCTTGGAATCCATGGGTCAGACCAAATATTGGTGTTGGTACCACTGCCAACTCTCCATATGATCCCCTTCTTGAGCAGGTTTACTCCCTCTAGTATACTAGGCCAAGTGTAAGGTGCCATCTGTGGGGTTGGCATGTAGAGTTGACCCATTTGGGTAATACTGTGCTGACAAAACCTGCGCACATAAGGAAGATGAGTTTTGAATAAGCCTCCATGCCTGTCTTGTATGCATAGCTAGATTGAAGGCGTGTAAGTCCCTAAAGCCCAGACCTCCAGTTTTCTTTGTCTTCATCAATATTTCCCAGCTGACCCAGTGTGTTTTATTCTCCTTGTCCATTTGACTCCACCAGTATCTATTGATCATAGTGCTCAGCTCGTCGCACAAGGACTTGGTTAGATCAAAGCAAGCCACGGAGTACACGGGGATTGCTTGTGCAACTGCTTTTACAAGGATTTCTTTCCCTCTTTTTGAAAGGAGTTTTTCCTTCCAGCCTTAGATCTTTTTCCACACACTCTTTAATATACTTAAAGGTCCTTTTCCTGGCCTTGCCCACATAGGATGGAACACCTAGATATTTTGAGGAAAGACCTTCCGAAGTAATCTGTAGAATACTTCTCATTTCCTCCTTTAGCCCTTGCCTTGTGTTTGCGCTGAATAGTGTTGTGGATTTGTCTTTGTTAATCATTTGGCCTGAAGAGGCTTCATAAGTATTCAATATTCTATTTACTTCATGAGCACTCTCAGCATTGGCCTCCATGAGTAGTAAATGACTCATTTACAAAGAGTAACTGACTTACACTGGGAGCTTCTCTACAGATCTTGATTCCCTTTAATGATCCTCTCATCTCAGCTTCATGTAACATGGCTGAGAACCCCTCTGCACAGATAAGAAACAAGTAGAGAGAGGGTCTCCTTGGCGCAGGCCCTTGGGGTGTAATAATTTCAGTTGTATCTTGGTTCACCTTGATTTGGTACCTAACAGTCGAGACGCACTATTATCAGTTTAATCCAGCCCATGTTGAAACCCAGCCTTTGCATCATGACTCTCAAAAATGTTCATTCAACATGGTCGTAGGCTTTGCTCATATCCAATTTAATAGCTGCATAGCCCATCAAGCCCCTTTTTCTCCTCCGCAGGAAGTGAGTTAGCTCATATGCCAATAGAATATTATCCAAGATTAGTCTCCCACGCACAAAGGTACTCTGGTTGGGGGAGGTGATGTCGGGAAGGATTACCTTGCGCCTGTTTGTGATTACCTTGGAGACCAGCTTATACGCCACGTTACACAGGCTTATTGGTCTCAGGTCTATGCTCACTGGGTTGGCATGCTTTGGAATTAGCACTGAGTGTATAGTTCCACCCGTCGCGCATTTCTCCTTCAATATCCGAAGAACCTCTTGTATGACGTGGTTCCCAACAGTTTGCATCCCAGTCTTTCAAATCTCCTGCCACCCTGCATAACATCACCTGAGTATTATGGTCCCCTCGCATGCCAGCGTTGGTCCAAACATTGTTGACCACGATCTCGCAATCTTCTTGCAACAACCTAGCTTCAAACTTGAAACTACGCGCCATTCTCCTGAAAAAATATGATCTCCCAGCTTCCTCTATTTGGATAGTTATAGGCCTATGGTCCGAATGATATGGATCTCTATTAGGACTTAAAGGTTAAGGAATCTTGCACATCAACTCCTCGAGGGCATAGTCTATCCAATCTTTCTTTAACGAACCGGCTAGCATCCCAACTAGAGTTAATTGCATAAAAGTACCACAATTGAGGCTAGCTTAACGGATCAGTACCACTTTTCAATTTTTTTGCAAGTCAGCACTGGTTTTGGGGTGAGGTGTTGCACATACTGGTTTTGATAGTGTTTCTGACGGATGGGGCACACATGAACAACCCGCTGAGTCATACATGGACCCACTTGTCAGTTCCATCTTCTTCCTCGTGTCCTCTCTCTCTCTCTCTCTCTCCCCAGTCCCCCGCCTCTCGAGCTCCTCGCTCCTGCAGCATCCGTTCTCGACGCCAAGCTCCCCGCATAGTCCCGCGCCTCCAGCACGCCACTCACAGCAGTGCAGCGATTCACGTCATGCAGGCCACCATGCCGCTGAGCGGCAAGCGCCCAGGCCTCACGCCAATTGCACGTACGTAGCAAGCTCCGGGTATCCTGATCGATCTGGCTAGCCAGTGGCTACTTAGCACATGGGATGCACGCACCGGCCCAGTACACGACCACAGTGGTTCCGATCCGTTAACCTTTTTTTTTGCGAGGTTCCGATCCGTTAACCTAACCCCAATTGTGGTACTTATATGCAATTAACTCTCCCAACTATGATTACGCCATGTATGTTTATCTCCCACATAGTGAATCTCTCAACCCACAGTGGTCCATCATTATCAAGGAAAAAGCCAGTGACCCATAGAAGTTGTATGTTGCTCATGACAGCTATCTGTGTTCATTTTTTTTTCCTTCATCCTTCATTCGTTCAGTATCATAAATGGGTTGTCGTGTCCTTTTCTTGTTGTTAACACTTCGACACCTAATTATTCATAATTGTGCATTTACATGAATCATGTTGAATTGTTGACACTTAAAATGTTTATATAATACTTGTCCACCCCTTGAAGTTCTTTCTGGGTCAGCCATCCCATAACCGATGTGTGCGGACAGATCAATGCAATGTAAACATACAAGTCATATTCTCTGAATAGATGATTGTATTTTGTTAGCTTATTGTCGACATGTTTCGTTCAGGATTTCTCATATAAGCCTGGGGACTGGCTAGTATTCGGGTCCGAGACAAAAGGGCTACCAGAGTCCGCCCTGGAAGACTGCTCCGGAGAAGCCCTGGGTGGTGGAACCATCCGAATTCCGATGGTGGAAACCTATGTCCGGTGCCTGAACCTCTCGGTGAGTGTTGGAGTAGCGCTGTACGAAGCAGCGAGGCAGCTGAACTACGAGCAGCTCCAGTACCAACCTGATCTCCCAGAGGAAGCGCAAGGACTGTTCCCAGCAGAGGATATCTATGGATGAAAATACTTTACCTGAGAATCAATCGATGAAACTACACATCAAGAGTTTCTTCAGCTGTATGCCCGGTGCCTGGTAATTTTGTTAGCATTTGATCTGGATTTTTTTTTTAATTTTTTTTGCGGGGTCTGGATCTTCTTCTTTTGCTTGCAGTCTCAACCAAAATGTGTACTGGACTTTCCAAAGACCAATTGGATGTATACACTTTGCGGTCAGGAGGTAATTAGACATGACAAGAAACTAGATGGGGGGTCTCTTCTAACCTCCAGTACACTGAGCTGCCTACTTGTCCTAAACCATTAAGGGGTTGTTTAAATTTGCATGACGCTTTATCATCTTGGCGTGGAAGGTTGGTGAAGAACTTTACTGCTATTTAAAACCTCTGTCAGATCACGGGCCAAATAGCGCCCACCCTGAGCAGCTGTCACGTTCAAGTGGTGAATTATTGGATCATCCATCGGTTGGTCTGCAGGATTATAAATGTCAAGGTCATCAGGAGCAGTTCCTCCATGCTCCTGCAGGATTTGATGACTGCGTATCCAGTGCCCTGCATTTAAACCTTTCAAGTTTGAATGTCCTTCATGTGCTGCCACAGTGAAAGGAGAAGAAAAAACTTCTCTCTGGCCTTCATATTTTGTCAGCTTTCCTGGTAAAAATGCATCCGAAAATCAAGAACTCCAAATAGAGATGATTACAGTGCGAGGGTCTAAGCAAAACGTTGACATAACACCAGATTCGATCTAAATCGCAAATGATTATGTTTACATTGGATCCCCGTGCATGATGGCACCCATGACCAATCTAGCACTGCGAATGTGCAATGACTACCTCCATTCTTCAGCAAGAATCTCAGGCTGTCATTAAAGTGTAGGGAACCCATTTCACCTCAACAAGAAACCGTACCAGGCGAACCTAGACTAGACACGGGCCACTGAACCTACCCGCGTGTTGCCACTGAACCCAGTCTACTGCGCCATTGCGTGTGGCTGTTTCGCTGTGCATGCACAGCCACAGGCCCACAGCACGGCAGGGCACAGGTAAAAAGACAATGCGCTGACACTGATGGACGCAGCCCCTCCTGTGTCGTTGTCGCATCTTTCAGGGTCAACTGGCCCAAAGGTGTACAGCACCGCATCCAATAATACTAGACATACAGGGTGATTGATACAAAACTTTACAGGAACAGAACGTGGCTTCATCTAACTGGCGCCCCCCTGATTTTCCCCCTGATTTTCACTGGTGGGCCTGCCCTTCTAATTAGATCTCTGCCAATCACACCCCAACAGCCCCGTAAACCCCCTGTAACTTCCTGTACGTCTAGCATTGCTCGCACCGCAACACGCCTCCCATTCCCCAGGTTCCAAACCCCAAGAAAGCCACCAGCCAATGCTTTTTCTCAGTTCTCACCGCAAAAGAGAAAGTGCAACAATGCTTGCTGCTGCATTCCGAAAACGCTAGCGAAAGGAGGATGCAAATTGTCCAGATCATGATCATCGGTTACATACATACACGGCCGCGAAGATTGCAGCTACAAAAAAAGGAGTACCAAACGCACATCAGCGAACGATTCTTGGCTGGTTTCTTCACCGTCTCTCTAAACCTAATAACGTTGGCAAATGATGCTAATCTGCGGAGCTAAGGATTTCAGGAACTACTGCTGCTGATGGTCGACGAGAATGACGGGTCATGGCTTCCGTTCCCCGGAATGATTGATGATGGATCGCCGGACTAGTTCACCCGGTCGAGGCTCTCGGCGACGGCGCGCATGCGGGGGCGCAGCTCCGGGTCGGGCTCGGTGCAGCCGAGCGCCACGTGGAACACGGCGAGGACCTGCTTCTTGGCGTGCACCTCGCCGAGCAGCGTCGGGTCCACCACCTCCGACAGCGGCCGCTCCTCCTTGAAGGCTCGCCGCACCCACGCCTCCAGCTCCAGCCCGCCCTCCCCCTCCGTCGGCTGCCGCCCGGTCACCGCCTCCAGCAGCAGCACCCCGAACGCGAACACGTCCCCTTTCTGCGTCGCCGCCGCGGCCGTGCCCCCCGGCGCGCGCAGCTCCGGCGCCACGTACGACAGCGCCGACAGGGCGCCGCTGCGGAGCGCGCACGCCGCGCTGCCGAGCTTCCTCGACTGCGCCGTCTTGTGCGCGCCGGCGACGAGGCGAGCGAGGCCGAAGCCGGAGACGTGCGGACGGAGCTCGTCGTCGAGCAGGATCTTGGACGACTTGATGCAGCCGTGCACGTACCGGCGAGGGCTGCACTCGTGCAGGTATGCCAGCCCCCTCGCCGCGCCCTGCACGATGGACAGCCTCACCGACCACGGCAATGGCGTTGGCGAAGCCGTCGGGCCACCTGATTCAAACATGCTATTCAGTGCCACTATCTCTGGATCAAATGCAACCTCTAGTCTAGCAGTTAACAAGACAAGATTTCGGCGGCACATTACCGTGGAGGGCGGAGTGGAGGGAGCCATTGCCGAGGTAGTCGTAGATGAGCAGCTTCTCGTCTGGGGCGTAGTAGTATGCGCGGAGGCGGGCGACGTTGGGATGGCGCGCGCGGCCGATGGCGGCAGCCTCGGCCTCGAAGGCACGGCGCCGGCGCCACCCGGACTCAGTGCCATCGCCGTCGTCGGGCTCGCTGAGACGGCGGACGGCCACGGCGGTGCCGCGGCCGGGGACGACCCTGTACACGATGCCGCCGCGGCTCTTCCCCACGACGTAGGCGGACGCCCGGAGCAGCTCCTCCAGCTCCATCCCGAAACCGTCGTCCACGGCCACGAACAGCTCCCCCTCCTCCCCGCCGCCGCGCCGCTCTTCAGTGCCGGCGAGCGTCACCGCCGCGCTCTTCTCCTTGGTCGACGACTCCTTCTCCTCGTCCCTGGTCGTCGCAGCGCACCGCCTCCGGCACTGCCACTGCAGCACTAGCCCTGCGACGATGGCCGCCACCACAATGACGGCAAGAATCGGCACCGTGGGCGACGACCGACGCTTCGGCGGCCTCCCAACCTGCGCCGCCGCACCAGGGTTCATGCCAGGGTTCGACTGCGGGATTCTTGGCTCATCCCTCTCCCCGGCGCACTCGATCTTGAGCGGGAACCCGCAGAGCCTCGGGTTGTCGTCGAAGGCGGTGGGGCCCTGGTTGACGAGCGAGCCCACCTGCGGGATCTCGCCGGCGAGGTCGTTCCCCCGGAGGTCAAGGCTGACAGCGACGGGAATGCCGCCGAACTCCGGCGGGATCCCGCCGACGAAATGGTTGTAGCTGAGGTTGAGCACGCCGGAGAGACGCGGAAGCCCCGCGATGGACGGCGGGAGCGTCCCGTTGAGCTGGTTGGAGGACAAATCGAGGCGGGACAAGGAGGCGAGCCTCCCAATCCCGGCGGGAATCTGGCCGGACAGGAAGTTGTGCGCCAGGTCTAGGGTGGTGAGCTTCTGCAGCGCGGAGATGGCGACCGGGATCTGGCCGGAGAGGCGGTTGGACGGCAGCGCCAGCGTCTCGAGCTCGGAGAGCAGGGAGAGCTCGGAGGGCAGGTAGCCCGCGAGCGAGAGGTTGGCGAGCTCGACGCCGGCGACCCGGCCCCCGCCGCCGTCGACGCAGGTGACGCCGGCCCAGCCGCAGGGGTCGGGGTCGGCGTCCCTCCAGGTGTCGAGACCGCTGCCAGGGTCATCGGTCACCGCGAACTTGAGCGCGAGAAGCGCCAGGCCGTCCGTGTTCAGCGCGGCCGCCGCCACGGCCACGGCCGCCAGCAGCACCGCCACCGCCGCCGCCCGCACGGCCGCCATTGCGACGGGAGAAAGAACTCGTATCTGCCCCTCGGAATGGCTCGCGCTAGACTACAACAAACAGCCCTGCCATTTCTTGGGAGTACGTGGGGTTGCAGCACGGAAGAGGGGGAGAAGAGGACAGCCGAGGGATTGGGGAACCGGGGAGACTGGGTTTAGGCCGGGGAGTGAGATTTTACTTGCGAAATGACGGAAATACCCACCTGGAGGATGATGTCCCTTCTGTTATTTGGGGCCTACGTGAGGGGCATTTCGGGGATGGAGATTCGAACCGCAGGGCACGGGGAGCTGCGCTGGAGGGGGAGGGGGAGGGGCGAGGTGGGCTTGGCTGGTGGATTCGATCGAAGCTCTGTGCTCGGGGCGACTTTTGCTAAAGGAGTAATTAAGCGTGTTGGCATGTGGGAAATCGCATGGATTAGTAGTTTATAATCCCCAGGGTTAACGTTGATATCATACTCCTACTAGTACTAGTATGCTTGTTCTGCTGGAGTGGTCGGGGTGATTGGCTACTCCTGAGGCTGTGCGCTGGGCCCCTGCTGGGTTCGAGCCTCTTCGTTTGAATTTATGCAGGCGCCGGCACATGGGACTGGGGCTGTGTGTGGGGTCCTGATTGAATTTGATTACTGGTTGATGGTGCCTGCTTACAGTCCCGTAAGGATTAAATAATTGGGGATGTTTCCGATTTTCAAATCTGTCACCAAGGCACTCCGTATTGGCTCTTAGAGCAGTCCAGCCCCTACACGCCCGTGGAATACGACATGTAAATCAAACGATCTTTAGTCCATGCGGTGACTTACAATGGGTATATACAACACAAGTGATCTAGGTCAATTAGAAATTAGTTTTTATCTTTATACTTGAATTTGGATCATAGTATAACATACCGGTCAGCCTCAAATGAACACATTTATAACCATAATTCTTACTTTTAAAACATTAAATACATACAAACACATGCACGTCAATCATCAATGTTAGTGCACACAAATACAAATTATTCACACTTAACAATACATAACAAAACCATAGCCCGAACATAAATATTGTCCATAGTGCATAACCAAAAATTAAAAACAAAGTTTAGTGAATTCCAGCCTGAATCTACATATACTCCACAAGATCATTGAGAGGTCGCGTATGCACCCGTTAATCTTATAGTTGTCGGTGCATCTTCAGAAAGTTCGTAACTATGCTCGGCCTCTTGTTCCGGGAGGCGGAGCCGAACACCGGGCTTCTCAAAATCATGTGTGTGCGCTGCTACTTCATCCTCATCCTCGACAATCATGATTGTAAGATTACGCAACATATCATGAGTTGTCAAAGTGTCTTTGCTCCCCACATCATTGCAACTCCACAAACAATGCCCCCGACGAGTTTGGAGCACTCTGAATGCCCTCTCCACATCCTTCCTTGCGAGTGCATGCAACCAACTAAACCTAGCATACCTGGGAATCCTCTCGTAACTCCAATTGCCAACACTTTTTCCGTGTCCTCCATAGTTGACTCTATCGGGTACTCTGGTCCAAACACATTCACCACAGTGCATGCAAATTGCATTGTGGTGTTCACGGTCTCTCCCATCCAGATTTCAATAATCAATTGCGTATGCGGCCTTACCATAAGCAAGCAGCCGTGCATTTCTGCAGAGGAGAGAAAGAAAGTTGTTCGCAACAATCCTCCTCGGCTTGAAGTTGTCATCAACCTTCTCCACGACACTCACGACGCGCAAAGAACAAATTCATGTTCATCTAAAAGCAATGTCGAAAGAAACCTTCATGGTATGTTGGGTCTACAGAGAAATAATCCGTGTACATAAGCCATGCACGGGCAATACTATCCCGGGGAACAACTCTCCGGCCCTCTATGGAACTTTGAAGTTGAGTACGTGATCCTCCGCCTTCTCCGTCTCCTCTTGGATGCTCATCATCATCATCATTTCAACATCTTTGTCGTCTGAATCCGGCGAGTCGATGAACTTGTTGAATATGAATTCGCCAAGGTTGGTGTTTCCATAGCCATCATTCCATGACAAATCCAACGGTGACCTAGAAGTGATCAAAAGAATAAAAATTCGACATGAACATTTCCACAGGCTGGACGGGTCCCCGACGCGGAAGAGCCTCTCAGACGGTAAACCTATACACGATCATGTTCGAGTCCCCTTGTGGCAGCTCGAGCTCGAACGATGTGGTCACATCGATCTAACGGTCATGGTGACACGACAATTATTGTTGCATACAGCCTTCCGGGATGCAAAGAAGGCATTGTTGGGGAACATTGCATGGAAAACAAAAAAAATCTACGCACACGCAAGATCTATCCATGGAGACGCATAGCAACGAGAGAAGAGAATGTGTCTACGTACCCTTGTAGACCGTAAGCCGAAGTGTTTATTAACGCGGTTGATGTAGTCGAACTTCTTTGCGATCCAACTGATCAAGTCCGAACATACGGCACCTCCGCGTTTAGCACACGTTCAGCTCGGTGACGTACTCGCCTTCTTGATCCAGCAAGACGGGCGAAGTAGTAGATGAGTTCCGGCAGCACGACAACGTGGTGACGGTGGTGCTGATGCTATCTTCGCAGGGATTCGCCTAAGCACTCCGAAAATATGACCGAAGGACGAAACTATGGAGAGGGGCGCCGCACACGGCTAAGAGATTGTTGTGTCCTTGTGTGGCGCCCCCCTCCCTCATATATATAGGTGGGGGAGAGGGGAGGCAGGCAGGAGCCGCCCCAAGGGTGGCCGAATCCCCCTTGGGCTCCTGCCCTTGGTCGCCCCCTTTTCCTTTGTTTGTGCGCGGGAGGAAGGCAGGAGGAGGTGGCGGCCCCCCTTTCCTTTCTCTCATGAGGAGGGAAAGGCGGGAGGGGCCAACCCTCCCCCTTTCCTTCCCCTAGGGCCGGTAGCCAGGGAGAGGGGCGCACCAGCCCCTTGTGGGCTGGTGTGTTCCCCCTTCGGTCCATTAAGCCCATATAGCCTGCCAGGGCTTCCCGAAACTCCTTCCGGTGATCCGATGATTACCCGGTACCACCCGAAACTCTTTCGGTGTCCAAAGAACATCGACCTATATATATATATAATATATATATATATCAATCTTTACCTCCGGACCATTCCGGAGCTCCTCGTCATGTCTGTGATCTCATCCGGGACTCCGAACAACATTCGATCACCAAACCATATAACTCATATAACATTATATCGTCAACGAACGTTAAGCGTGCAGACCTTACGGGTTCAAGAACTATGTAGACATGTCTGAGACACTGTAGCGACCCGACCTCAGATGGTCAAGTCTCTGCGCTTCAGTGTCATCCCTGGATCAGTAATGCTGACACACACGGTACTCAAAGGATTTATAACAGAGTAGCAATCACACACTATTACATCGAATGTCTCCAAAGAAAACTTATTACAATAATATGGCTTAAGGCCAACTAATGCGATAACAGCGGAAGGCTTGGAAGATAAGGTGAGTCCATCAACTCCAACGGCATAGCTGAGCTGCACGGCAACGACCTAACGAACCTTACTCCTTGTCTGAAAAGTCTGCAACATAATACGTTGCAGCCCGAAAACGGGTCAGCACATGGAATATGCTGGCAATATAACACAGTAGAGCAGAAACAGAATAATGCTATCACTACATGCATATATGGCTGGTGGAAAGCTGTATGGTTGTAGTTTTGCGAAAAGCCAATTTTTCCCTACAACAACGAAATAGATTTTAATTTTACTATCATGGTGGTTGAAACATCATTGAGAAGGTATCCCCAACTCAATCCTAATTAAAGTGAATTAACATCCCAACAGTATTAATTAAGCATGGTGAGATACATGTGATAACCCAAGTACTAGATACTCAAGAATTGTCCATAACCGGGGACACGGCTAACCATGATTAGATTGTACACTCTGCAGAGGTTTGCGCACTTTTCCCCACAAGACTCGATCGCCTCCGTTGGATTTCTCGCACTACATGGTGTTTGAGAAACGGATGACTGAGACACAATCTTTCAGAAACATTAACTCTCTACTCCGGGTAGACCATACCAAACCTACAAAACCCACTACCTGCTGATCTACCTCTTCAAGAGTTTCACGTAACTTACTCAACTATGCTAGAGCCCATAATAGCTTGTGGCTGCACACGGAAGTTTCTAGCATGAATCATCTCAGTTCCCTTTGAGCCTGGGTGGCGGTCCATAGGAAGATCACATGGGTACCCCGGGATTTCCAAAAAAACAGACAACACTGGGTTCCCAGGTGCCTCAATCCACCCAGTTGTTTGATTAAGTTGCCACCTTAAGTTGAACCATTAATTAACAATCTCACATCTGACATGAATTTCACTCAAACCCAAACCACGTCTACGAGCATAGCATAGCAATATAAGCAATACGTAGAAGTAATTCCCAAGGGTTTGAATATAATAGGGCAATAGGTTCTACTTCAGCAACTACTTCCCAACCCACAAGTTAATGACATCCTAATCATGCAATGTTTGAGGATTGGAACTAATGCATAAAAACTGGGTAATAATGGGATATGATCAAAGTGTTACTTGCCTTGCTGATGATCTGCGAATCCTAGAGACTCGTAGTAACACGCTTCACACTCCGGGAATTCTATCGCAAGCAAACAATAACATACATAAGTAACAAGCAACGATGCACAAGCAAAACTCAAATAAAAAAGAGGTTGACCAGAAAGTTCAAATTAAGAACTCCGGTTCGCAAAAAGAATCAAAACAAACGGAGCAACGAAACTCAAACGGCGAAAGAAAGAAGCTTCATTTACTAATCTGAAACTAGGTCAAATTTTACAATAGCAAAACTTGTTTCAGTTGGTTAAACGGAAAGAGGGTTTCAAGACGACACTCCAGGCGCTTGAATCGCCTGATTCCGTTAAACGAGCGAAAAGATAAACAGAAACTAAGATCGGATCAGAAATCACGATCAGAAAAATTGCGGAATAAATCCGATAAAAAAACTCACGAATAGACTAACGAACGAGCGTTCGTTAGTTGTTTCTAATGGGCAAGGAACCGTTCGTTAAAACGAACGTACGGACGAACGTCCGCTAACTGGAAGAACCGAAAAAAACCGGCGAATCCAAAAAAAACGTACCTAGGGTTTCTAAAAAAACCGAACGGTTTTATAAAAAACCGGCGGCGGGGCGCGGTGGCTACCTCTGGCGAGGCGGGGCAGCGGCTCGCGAGGGTGGCGGGGCTTGGCGGCGGCGGCGGCGGCTGCGGGCGGCAGGGTTGGCGGCGGCGGCGGCGGTGTTGGGGGGGGGGGGTGGCGACGTATATAAAGGGGCGGGGGCGGCGACTTGGAGGAGGGGGCAAGGCGCGGCGGCTGCGGAGTCCAACTCGGACTCCGGTCCGAGTGGCGGCGGCGGCGGCGGCCTGGCGTGGCTGGGCCTTAGGCCCAGTCGGCGCGGAACCTCTTTCTTTTTTTCTTTTTCTTTTTAAAAAAAACTTCGCAGACCGAAATAAAATCCTAGAAAAAAATAAATAAAAAACTAAAAATGCCAAAATAATTTTTCACCGTCTAAATAAAATATTTAGAACAAGATGAACATTTTCTTGGCCCTAAAATGCAATTTTGAAAAACATGCAATTTTTCTAATGCAAATAAAATCCAATAAAAATCAATTTAATGATTTTAATATTTTTTCTCCAATATTTCATTTATTTTGGAGAAGTCATATTATCTCCTCTCTTTAATTTTTAATGTGAAATATTTTTCGGAGAGAAATAATTAAAATCAAATCCTCTTTTCATTATTTGATAAAAGAATCAAATATGAAGACCGGGAAATCCCCAACTCTCTCCGAGGGTCCTTGAGCTGCTTAGGATTTCAAGGATTACAGAACGGAAAAGCAATAAAACATGAAACCTACCCCCCTTAAGATGAATCTCGCCCTCGAGATTCGGGTTGGCTAGAAAATAGGTATAGGTGGTCCTTGCGGAGATCATATTCTCGTTCCCAGGTAGCTTCATCCTCGGTATGGTGGCTCCACTGAACTTTACAAAACTTGATAACCTTACTGCGGGTGACTCTGCTAGCAAACTCAAGAATCTTAACTGGCTTCTCCTCGTAAGTCAAATCATTGTCCAACTGAATCGCCTCCAAGGGTACTGTATCTCTTAATGGTATTTCCGTCATCTCAGCATGACACTTCTTCAGCTGTGAAACGTGGAACACATCGTGGACTCCTGACAATCCCTCAGGTAACTCCAACTTGTAGGCGACTTCTCCCATCCGTTCCAAATGCGATACGGTCCTACAAATCTCGGGGCTAACTTTCCTTTAACTCTAAAATGTTTCACTCCTCGCAAGGGCGATACTTGCAGATATGCTCTATCTCCAATTTCGTAGGTTACTTCCTTGCGTTTTGAGTCTGCGTAACTCTTCTGCCTGGACTGAGCAATCTTCAGTCGGTCTCGGATCAGTTTTACCTTCTCCTCAGATTCTTTAATCAAGCCTGGTCCAAACAACTGTCGGTCTCCTACCTCATCCCACATCAGCACCTGCGTCCATACAGGGCTTCAAACGGTGCCATCTTCAAGCTGGCTTGGTAGCTATTATTGTATGAGAACTCTGCATACGGCAAATTATCATCCCAACTGGATCCATAATCCAGCGCACAAGCTGTCAACATGTCCTCCAAAATTTGATTGACTCTCAGTCTGTCCATCTATCTGCGGGTGAAACGTTGTACTAAACTCCAATCTCGTTCCCAAAGTCTGGTGTAACTGATGCCAAAACTTTGAAGTAAACTGTGTTCCTCGATCCGATACTATGGTCCTCGAAACTCCATGCAGACATATGATCCTGGACATATAGATCTTGGCCAACTTTGCACGTGTATTGGTGGTTTTCACTGGGATGAAGTGAGCTACTTTGGTCAAACGATCAACTACTACCCATATGGAATCATATCCTGCTTTAGTCCTGGGTAATCCGGTGATAAAGCCCATGCCAAGTTTATCCCACTTCCATTCGGGTATCGGCATAGGCTGTAATAGTCCTGCTGGCTTCTGATGTTTTGCCTTAACTCTCTGACATACATCACATACGGCTACATACTCGGCAATATCCTTCTTCATACCAGTCCACCAGAAACGTTCCTTCAAATCCAAATACATCTTGGTGTTTCCGGGGTGTATCGAGTATGGTGAGTCATGGGCCTCTTGAAGTATTAACTTCCTGATCTCCTAGTTGTTGGGCACATAAACTCGGTCCTCAAACCATAGGGTATCGTGCTCATCCTCACGAAAACCTTTGGCCTTTCCTTTGCCCATCTTCTCCTTTATCTCGGCAATCTCTTTATCATCTTTCTGAGCTTCCCGAATCTTGTCCAGCAATGTCGACTGAACCTCCATTGTGGCAATGAACCTTCTAGGTACAATCTCTAACCGAAGTTCCATGATGTCCTTTGCTAATTCCTTCAGCAGTCCTTTACTTTCAAGGGTATTAGCATAACTCTTCCGACTCAATGCGTCTGCTACGACATTGGCCTTTCCTGGATGATAGTGTAGCTTCATGTCATAATCCTTTATAAGCTCCAACCATCTCCTCTGCCTAAGGTTCAGCTCCTTCTGGGTGAAGATGTACTTCAAACTCTTGTGATCCATGTACACATCACAACGGTTTCCAATAAGGTAATGTCTCCAAGTCTTCAACGCATGCACTACGGCTGCTAGCTCCAAATCATGCGCGACATAATTCAACTCATGAGGTTTGAGTTGTCGTGAGGCATACGAAACAACTCTTCCGTCCTGCATAAGCACACATCCAAGTCCTAAGCGAGAGGCATCGCAATACACTTGGAACTCCTTATGTATATCTGGCAGTACTAGCACTGGGGCTGTAGTCAAACGTTCCTTCAACTCCTGGAAACTTGCTTCACAATCTTCTGTCCATTTAAACTTGGTATCCTTCTTCAACAGTTCAGTCATTGGTTTTGCAATCTTGGAAAAATTCTCAATGAATCTCCGATAGTATCCTGCGAGTCCAAGAAAACTGCGGATCTCGCTAACTGAGGTGGGTGCCAACCATTCAGTGACTTACTGAACCTTGCTGGGGTCTACTTCTATGTTGGGGAATGTTGCAGAAAACAAAAAAAATTCCTACGTTTTCACCAAGATCCATCTATGAGTTCATCTAGCAACGAGTGATCGGATGCATCTACATACCTTTGTAGATCGCGAGCGGAAGCGTTCAAAGAACGGGGATGAGGGAGTCGTACTCGTCGTGATCCAAATCACCGGAGATCCTAGCGCCGAACGGACGGCACCTCCGCGTTCAACACACGTACGGTCAGCGTGACGTCTCCTCCTTCTTGATCTAGCAAGGGGGAAGGAGAGGTTGATGAAGATCCAGCAGCACGATGGCGTGGTGGTGGATGCAGCAGTCACCGCAGCAGGGCTTCGCCGAGCTTCTGCGAGAGGGAGAGGTGTAGCAGGGGAGAGGGAGGCGCCAAGGCTTCAGGGTGCGGCTGCCCTCCCTCCCCCCCTTTATATAGGCCCCCTAGGGGGTGCGCCGGCCCTAGGAGATGGGATCTCCTAGGGGGCCGGCGGCCAAGGGGGTGGAGTGCCCCCCAAGGCAAGTGGAGGCGCCCCCTCCCCTAGGGTTCCCAACCCTAGGCGCATGGGGGCCCCAAGGGGGGGCGCACCAGCCCACTATGGGCTGGTTCCCTCCCCACTTCAGCCCATGGGGCCCTCCGGGATGGGTGGCCCCACCCGGTGGACCCCCGGGACCCTTCCGGTGGTCCCGGTACAATACCGTTGACCCCCGAAACTCTCCCGATGGCCGAAACTGCACTTCCTATATATAATTCTTCACCTCCGGACCATTCCGGAACTCCTCGTGACGTCCGGGATCTCATCCGGGACTCCGAACAACTTTCGGTTACTGCATACTCATATCTCTACAACCCTAGCGTCACCGAACCTTAAGTGTGTAGACCCTACGGGTTCGGGAGACATGTAGACATGACCGAGACGACTCTCCGGTCAATAACCAACAGCGGGATCTGGATACCCATGTTGGCTCCCACATGCTCCTCGATGATCTCATCGGATGAACCACGATGTCGAGGATTCAAGCAACCCCGTATACAATTCCCTTTGTCAATCGGTACGTTACTTGCCCGAGATTCGATCGTCGGTATCCCAATACCTCGTTCAATCTCGTTACCGGCAAGTCACTTTACTCGTACCGTAATGCATGATCCCGTGACCAGACACTTGGTCACTTTGAGCTCATTATGATGATGCATTACCGAGTGGGCCCAGAGATACCTCTCCGTCATACGGAGTGACAAATCCCAGTCTTGATCCGTGTCAACCCAACAGACACTTTCGGAGATACCCGTAGTATACCTTTATAGTCACCCAGTTACGTTGTGACGTTTGGTACACCCAAAGCACTCCTACGGTATCCGGGAGTTACACGATCTCATGGTCTAAGGAAAAGATACTTGACATTGGAAAAACTCTAGCAAACGAACTATACGATCTTGTGCTATGTTTAGGATTGGGTCTTGTCCATCACATCATTCTCCTAATGATGTGATCTCGTTATCAATGACATCCAATGTCCATAGTCAGGAAACCATGACTATCTGTTGATCAACGAGCTAGTCAACTAGAGGCTTACTAGGGACATGTTGGTGTCTATGTATTCACACATGTATTACGATTTCCGGATAACACAATTATAGCATGAATAAAAGACAATTATCATGAACAAGGAAATATAATAATAATCCTTTTATTATTGCCTCTAGGGCATATTTCCAACAGTCTCCCACTTGCACTAGAGTCAATAATCTAGTTACATTGTGATGAATCGAACACCCATAGAGTTCTGGTGTTGATCATGTTTTGCCCTAGGGAGAGGTTTAGTCAACGGATCTGCGACATTCAGATCCGTATGTACTTTACAAATATCTATGTCTCCATCTTGAACATTTTCACGAATGGAGTTGAAGCGACGCTTGATGTGCCTGGTCTTCTTGTGAAACCTGGGCTCCTTGGCAAGTGCAATAGCTCCAGTGTTGTCACAGAAGAGTTTGATCGGCCCCGATGCATTGGGTATGACTCCTAGGTCGGTGATGAACTCCTTCACCCAAATTGCTTCATGCGCTGCCTCCGAGGCTGCCATGTACTCCGCTTCACATGTAGATCCCGCCACGACGCTCTGCTTGCAGCTGCACCAGCTTACTGCTCCACCATTCAACATATACACGTATCCGGTTTGTGACTTAGAGTCATCCAGATCTGTGTCGAAGCTAGCGTCGACGTAACCCTTTACGACGAGCTCTTCGTCACCTCCATAAACGAGAAACATGTCCTTAGTCCTTTTCAGGTACTTTAGGATATTCTTGACCGCTGTCCAGTGTTCCTTGCCGGGATTACTTTGGTACCTTTGTACCAAACTTACGGCAAGGTTTACATCAAGCCTAGTACACAGCATGGCATACATAATAGACCCTATGGCCGAGGCATAGGGGATGACACTCATCTCTTCTATATCTTCTGCCGTGGTCGGACATTGAGCTGAGCTCAATTTCACACCTTGCAACACAGGCAAGAAACCCTTCTTAGACTGATCCATATTGAACTTCTTCAATATCTTATCAAGGTATGTGCTTTGTGAAAGACCTATGAGGCGTCTTGATCTATCTCTATAGATCTTGATGCCTAATATATAAGCAGCTTCTCCAAGGTCCTTCATTGAAAAACTTTTATTCAAGTAGGCCTTAATGCTGTCCAAAAGTTCTATATCATTTCCCATCAAAAGTATGTCATCTACATATAATATGAGAAATGCTACAGAGCTCCCACTCACTTTCTTGTAAACGCAGGCTTCTCCATAAGTCTGCATAAACCCAAACGCTTTGATCATCTCATCAAAGCGAATGTTCCAACTCCGAGATGCTTGCACCAGCCCATAAATCGAGCGTTGGAGCTTGCACACCTTGTCAGCATTCTTAGGATCGACAAAACCTTCCGGCTGCATCATATACAATTCTTCCTTAAGGAAACCATTAAGGAATGCCGTTTTGACGTCCATTTGCCATATCTCATAATCATAGAATGCGGCAATTGCTAACATGATTCGGACGGACTTCAGCTTCGCTACGGGTGAGAAAGTCTCATCGTAGTCAACCCCTTGAACTTGTCGATAACCCTTAGCGACAAGCCGAGCTTTATAGATGGTCACATTACCATCCGCGTCTGTCTTCTTCTTAAAGATCCATTTATTTTCTATGGCTCGCCGCTCAACGGGCAAGTCAGTCAAAGTCCATACTTCGTTTTCATACATGGATCCTATCTCGGATTTCATGGCTTCCAGCCATTTGTCGGAATCCGGGCCCGCCATCGCTTCTTCATAGTTCGAAGGTTCACCGTTGTCTAACAACATGATTTCCAAGACAGGGTTGCCGTACCACTCTGGTGCGGAACGTGTCCTTGTGGACCTACGAAGTTCAGTAGCAACTTGATCTGAAGTTTCATGATCATCATCATTAACTTCCTCTCTAGTCGGTGCAGGCACCTCAGGAACATTTTCTTGAGTTGCGCCACTTTCCGGTTCAAGAGGTAATACTTCATCAAGTTCTACTTTCCTCCCACTTACTTCTTTCGAGAGAAACTCTTTCTCTAGAAAGGATCCATTCTTGGCAACAAAGATCTTGCCTTCGGATCTGAGGTAGAAGGTATACCCAATAGTTTCTTTAGGGTATCCTATGAAGACGCATTTTTCCGACTTGGGTTCGAGCTTTTCAGGTTGAAGTTTCTTGACATAAGCATCGCATCCCCAAACTTTTAGAAACGACAGCTTAGGTTTCTTCCCAAACCATAATTCATACGGTGTCGTCTCAACGGATTTCGACGGAGCCCTATTTAAAGTGAATGCGGCAGTCTCTAAAGCATAGCCCCAAAATGATAGCGGTAAATCGGTAAGAGACATCATAGATCGCACCATATCTAATAGAGTGCGATTACGACGTTCGGACACACCATTACGCTGAGGTGTTCCAGGCGGCGTGAGTTGTGAAACTATTCCACATTTTCTTAAGTGTGTGCCAAATTCGTGACTCAAATATTCTCCCCCACGATCTGATCGCAAGAACTTGATTTTCCTGTCACGTTGATTCTCAACCTCACTCTGAAATTCCTTGAACTTTTCAAAGGTCTCAGACTTGTGTTTCATTAAATAGACATACCCATATCTACTCAAGTCATCAGTGAGGGTGAGAACATAACGATAGCCACCGCGAGCCTCAACACTCATTGGACCGCACACATCAGTATGTATGATTTCCAATAAGTTGGTTGCTCGCTCCATTGTTCCTGAGAACGGAGTCTTGGTCATTTTACCCATGAGGCATGGTTCGCACGTGTCAAATGATTCGTAATCAAGAGACTCTAAAAGTCCATCTGCATGGAGCTTCTTCATGCGTTTGACACCTATGTGACCAAGGCGGCAGTGCCACAAGTATGTGGGACTATCATTATCAACCCTACATCTTTTGGTATTCACACTATGAATATGTGTAGCATTACGCTCGAGATTCATTAAGAATAAACCATTCACCATCGGAGCATGACCATAAAACATATCTCTCATATAAATAGAACAACCATTATTCTCGGATTTAAATGAGTAGCCATCTCGTATTAAACGAGATCCTGATACAATGTTCATGCTCAAAGCTGGCACTAAATAACAATTATTGAGGTTTAAAACTAATCCCGTAGGTAAATGTAGAGGTAGCGTGCCGACGGCGATCACATCGACCTTGGAACCATTCCCGACGCGCATCGTCACCTCGTCCTTCGCCAGTCTCCGCTTATTCCGCAGCTCCTGCTTTGAGTTACAAATGTGAGCAACCGCACCGGTATCAAATACCCAGGAGCTACTACGAGTACTGGTAAGGTACACATCAATTACATGTATATCACATATACCTTTCGTGATGCCGGCCTTCTTGTCCGCTAAGTATTTGGGGCAGTTCCGCTTCCAGTGACCACTTCCCTTGCAATAAAAACACTCAGTCTCGGGCTTGGGTCCATTCTTTGGCTTCTTCCCGGCAGCTTGCTTACCGGGCGCGGCAACTCCCTTGCCGTCCTTCTTGAAGTTCTTCTTACCCTTGCCTTTCTTGAACTTAGTGGTTTTATTCACCATCAACACTTGATGTTTCTTTTTGACTTCTACCTCTGCTGATTTCAGCATTGCAAATACTTCAGGAATGGTCTTTTCCATCCCATGCATATTTAAGTTCATCACAAAGCTCTTGTAGCTCGGTGGAAGCGACTGAAGGATTCTGTCAATGACCGCGTCATCCGGGAGATTAACTCCCAGCTGAGTCAAGCGGTTATGTAACCCAGACATAGTGAGTATGTGCTCACTGACAGAACTGTTTTCCTCCATCTTACAGCTGAAGAACTTGTCGGAGACTTCATATCTCTCGACCCGGGCATGAGCTTGAAAAACCATTTTCAGCTCTTCGAACATCTCATATGCTCCGTGTCTCTCAAAACGCTTTTGGAGCCCCGGTTCTAAGCTGTAAAGCATGCCACACTGAACGAGGGAGTAATCATCAGCACGTGTCTGCCAAGCGTTCATAACGTCTTGTTCTGCAGGGAGAGCAGGTGCTTCACCTAGCGGTGCTTGTAGGACATAATCTTTCTTGGCAGCTATGAGGATGATCCTCAGGTTCCGGACCCAGTCCGTATAGTTGCTGCCATCGTCTTTCAGCTTGGTTTTCTCTAGGAACGCGTTGAAGTTGAGGACAACGTTGGCCATTTGATCTACAAGACATGTTGTAAAGATTTTAGACTAAGTTCATGATAATTAAGTTCATCTAATCAAATTATTCAATGAACTCCCACTCAGATAGACATCCCTCCAGTCATCTAAGTATAACATGATCCGAGTTAACTAGGCCGTGTCCGATCATCACGTGAGACGGACTAGTCAACATCGGTGAACATCTTCATGTTGATCGTATCTTCTATATGACTCATGCTCGACCTTTCGGTCTTCTGTGTTCTGAGGCCATGTCTATACATGCTAGGCTCGTCAAGTCAACCTAAGTGTTTGCATGTGTAAATCTGTCTTACACCCGTTGTATGTGAACGTTGGAATCTATCACACCCGATCATCACGTGGTGCTTCGAAACAACGAACTGTCGCAACGGCGCACAGTTAGGGGAAACACTTTCTTGAAATTATTATGAGGGATCATCTTATTTACTACCGTCGTTCTAAGTAAACAAGATGCAAAAACATGATAAACATCTCATGCAATCGAATAATAGTGACATGATATGGCCAATATCATATAGCTCCTGTGATCTCCATCTTGGGGCTCCATGATCATCTTGTCACCGGCATGACACCATGATCTCCATCATCGTGTCTCCATGAAGTTGCTCGCCAACTATTACTTCTACTACTATGGCTAACACGTTTAGCAATAAAGTAAAGTAATTTACATGGCGTTTCTCAATGACACGCAGGTCATACAAAAAATAAAGACAACTCCTATGGCTCCTGCCGGTTGTCATACTCATCGACATGCAAGTCGTGATTCCTATTACAAGAACATGATCTCATACATCACATATATCATTCATCATTCATCACAACTTTGCCATATCACATCACAAAACACTTGCTGCAAAAACAAGTTAGACGTCCTCTAATTGTTGTTGCAAGTTTTACGTGGCTGCAAGAGGGTTCTAGCAAGAACGTTTTCTTACCTACGTTAAAGCCACAACGTGATTTGTCAACTTCTATTTACCCTTCATAAGGACCCTTTTCGTCGAATCCGCTCCAACTAAAGTGGGAGAGACAGACACCCGCCAGCCACCTTATGCAACTAGTGCATGTCAGTCGGTGGAACCGGTCTCACGTAAGCGTACGTGTAAGGTTGGTCCGGGCCGCTTCATCCCACAATACCGCTGAAGCAAAATAAGACTAGTAGCGGCAAGAAAGTTGACAACATCTACGCCCACAACAAATTGTGTTCTACTCGTGCAAAGAGAACTACGCATAGACCTAGCTCATGATGCCACTGTTGGGGAACGTTGCAGAAAACAAAAAAATTTCCTACGTTTTCACCAAGATCCATCTATGAGTTCATCTAGCAACGAGTGATCGGATGCATCTACATACCTTTGTAGATCGCGAGCGGAAGCGTTCAAAGAACGGGGATGAGGGAGTCGTACTCGTCGTGATCCAAATCACCGGAGATCCTAGCGCCGAACGGACGGCACCTCCGCGTTCAACACACGTACGGTCAGCGTGACGTCTCCTCCTTCTTGATCCAGCAAGGGGGAAGGAGAGGTTGATGAAGATCCAGCAGCACGACGGCGTGGTGGTGGATGCAGCAGTCACCGCAGCAGGGCTTCACCGAGCTTCTGCGAGAGGGAGAGGTGTAGCAGGGGAGAGGGAGGCGCCAAGGCTTCAGGGTGCGGTTGCCCTCCCTCCCCCATTTATATAGGCCCCCCTAGGGGGTGCGCCGGCCCTAGGAGATGGGATCTCCTAGGGGGGCGGCGGCCAAGGGGGTGGAGTGCCCCCCAAGGCAAGTGGAGGCGCCCCCTCCCTAGGGTTCCCAACCCTAGGCGCATGGGGACCCCAAGGGAGGGGCGCACCAGCCCACTATGGGCTAGTTCCCTCCCCACTTCAGCCCATGGGGCCCTCCGGGATGGGTGGCCCCACCCGGTGGACCCCCGGGACCCTTCCGGTGGTCCCGGTACAATACCGCTGACCCCCGAAACTCTCCCGATGGCCGAAACTGCACTTCCTATATACAATTCTTCACCTCCGGACCATTCTAGAACTCCTCGTGACATCCGGGATCTCATCCGGGACTCCGAACAACTTTCGGGTTACTGCATACTCATATCTCTACAACCCTAGCGTCACCGAACCTTAAGTGTGTAGACCCTACGGGTTCGGGAGACATGTAGACATGACCGAGACGACTCTCCGGTCAATAACCAACAGCGGGATCTGGATACCCATGTTGGCTCCCACATGCTCCTCGATGATCTCATCGGATGAACCACGATGTCGAGGATTCAAGCAACCCCGTATACAATTCCCTTTGTCAATCGGTACGTTACTTGCCCGAGATTCGATCGTCGGTATCCCAATACCTCGTTCAATCTCGTTACCGGCAAGTCACTTTACTCGTACCGTAATGCATGATCCCGTGACCAGACACTTGGTCACTTTGAGCTCATTATGATGATGCATTACCGAGTGGGCCCAGAGATACCTCTCCGTCATATGGAGTGACAAATCCCAGTCTTGATCCGTGTCAACCCAACAGACACTTTCGGAGATACCCGTAGTATACCTTTATAGTCACCCAGTTACGTTGTGACGTTTGGTACACCCAAAGCACTCCTACGGAATCCGGGAGTTACACGATCTCATGGTCTAAGGAAGAGATACTTGACATTGGAAAAACTCTAGCAAACGAACTATACGATCGTGTGCTATGTTTAGGATTGGGTCTTGTCCATCACATCATTCTCCTAATGATGTGATCTCGTTATCAATGACATCCAATGTCCATAGTCAGGAAACCATGACTATCTGTTGATCAACGAGCTAGTCAACTAGAGGCTTACTAGGGACATGTTGGTGTCTATGCATTCACACATGTATTACGATTTCCGGATAACACAATTATAGCATGAATAAAAGACAATTATCATGAACAAGGAAATATAATAATAATCCTTTTATTATTGCCTCTAGGGCATATTTCCAACATTCTATACCTTCTCCTGATATAACATGTCCAAGGAATCCGACTTCCTTCAGCCAAAACTCGCATTTGCTAAACTTAGCATACAACTGGTGTTCCCTGAGCTTCTCGAGAACTAAACGCAAATGCTCTTTGTGCTCCTCCCGTTCTTCGAGTATACCATGATATCATCAATAAACACCACAACAAACTTGTCCAAATACTCCATGAACACCTTGTTCATCATGTTCATGAAATAGGCAGGGGCGTTAGTCAGTCCAAACGACATGACCGTGTACTCGTATAATCCATATCGCATTGTGAACGCCGTCTTTGATATGTCCTTCTCTCGTATCTTCAACTGATGATACCCCGATCGCAAATCGATCTTCAAAAACACTTTAGCTCCTTGCAACTGATCAAACATATCGTTGATCATCGGCAGTGGGTACTTGTTCTTAATCGTCACTTCATTCAATGCTTGATAATCAACAACCATCCTCAGGGATTTATCCTTCTTCTCAACCAAAAGTACTGGGGCTCCCCAAGGTGATGAACTTCTTCGGATATATCCTTTCTCCAATAACTCCTTGATCTGTTTCTTAATTTCTTCCAGATCATTTGCGGGCATCCGATAGGGTCTCTTGGATATTAGTCCTGTTCCTGGTAACAGCTCTATCAAAAACTCAATATCTCTGTCCGGTGGCATGCCTGGTAACTCCTCTGGGAAAACATCCGGGTAATCCTTCACTACAGGCATTTCCTCCTGAACAACTCCCGTAAGGGCATTCACTTGACTCCTCCTAGGCACATGCCTAGATACATACTTAATCCTTTTTCCTTCCGGGGTGGTGAGACAAATCGACTTACTAGCACAGTCAATGCTTCCTCCAAACTTTGACATCCAGTCCATACCCAATATCACGTCCAATCCTTGTGACTCCAAGATAATTAGGTCGGATGGAAAAACATGTGTACCAGTGGTTAAGGGTATCTGGTCACACCATCGGCTAGCCATATACTCTGCTCTGGGTGAACTCACTAAAAGAGGGGTCCTAAGGGTTTGGGTTGGTAGTTTAAACTTATCCACGAATCCCCTTGATATGTATGAATGTGATGCACCAGTATCAAAAAGAACAAGAGCGGTAAATGACTTAACCAAAAACTTACCTATTACCGCGTCTGGCTGCTCTTCAACCTCCTCCACGTTAACGTGGTTCACTTGTCCTTTGTTGAATGGATTGGGCTTCTTCCCAGTGCTTCCATTTCCATTTCCATTCCTTCCTTCGGGGCAATCATTGGCATAGTGCCCTGTCTTCCCGCACTTAAAACAGGTAACCCGACTTAAGTCTCTTTTGGCGGGAGTGGACGGGTTGGAGCGGTTCTGATTGTTGTTAGCTCCGTTCCCATTCCCATTCTTAGCACCACCGTGGTTATGTGATCCTCCTCCAGTGTGGTTGTGACCTCCATGGTTGTGAACAAGTCCTCCCGTGTTTGGGGTTAGGCAAGGCTTCTGCTGAGCTCCCGAGTTATACTTCCCTTGTCCATACTTTCTCTTGCGGCTCTCAATCTGCTGTTGTTTCCCTTCAATCATAAGAGCCTTATCTACCAACTCCTGGTAGTTGTTGAAGGTTGCTACCATCAACTGCATGCTCATCTCATCATTCAGCCCTTCCATAAACTTCTCCTGCCTCGCGGCATCTATGGCCACATCATTAGGGGCGTAGCGAGATAACTTGCTAAACTCATCCACGTACTGAGCCACAGTACGGTTCCCCTGGCGTAGGTTGTGGAACTCCCGCTTCTTCATCTGCATAGCTCCAGTGGAGACATGGGCTATGCGGAAAGCTTGCTGAAACTGGTCCCAAGTGACATTGGCTATAGGAAAAGTGGATGTGTAATTCTCCCACCATGAGGCTGCTGGTCCATCCAATTGATGTGCGGCAAAGTGCACCTTCTCAGCATCTGTGCAACCTGCGGTGTTCAACTCCCTTCCAATTCGGCGTAGCCAATCATCAGCAACTATAGACTCGGTGCTACTGGAAAACACCGGCGGTTGTAACCTTAGAAAACGGGCTAGGTTGTCCACCGGCGGTGGGTTGTTGTTGTTGTTGTTGTTGTTGCCCTGGTTCTGAACTAGTAATTGCATCAAGGCATTTTGCTGCTGGATCAACTGGGTGAGCTCTGGCGGGAAGGCAAAACCGGTGTCACGTCTCGGAGGCATTTGAGGGGTTTAGATGGGAGAGATTTAGAATAGAAGAGGTCTAATGAGAAAACACTACCCATATGCACATGAGACAAACACAATCATTTCACTCAATCAATCAAGCAAGGGCATACAAACGGTTTAGAACTATCACAAAAGTGCTCACTACTACTATATACATGGGGGAAATACTACTAATATATGGTAGTCATCTAGAAATTTTGATCGATGGAAGACTCCATGATGTCTGCTCCAGCTTCGTCTTCAAAGTCATCATCACTAGGGTAGGAGTCGGTGTCGTCGATGATGATGTAGTCCTCGTGGCGTATTTCCTTGGGTTCTTCTTCTTCTTCTATTGGTGTTGGTCCTCCCATGAATACTCCGATCTTCTTGACTAAGTCGTCATTCTTCTCTAGTAGGGTCTTGATTTCCTCCTCATATACATCACGGGTAAACTTGAGTTCTTCCTCCAGCTCGATGATCCTAGTCTTCGCCTTCTTCAAGTCCATCATGTCCGCACACATCTGGTTCTCCTGACATCGAATGTTCTGGTTTAACTCCTGGATGAAAGCTGCAATGGATCTATCCTTCTTAGTGCTGATTACTCCCCATTGCTCGTCTCGGCGCCCACATATTTGGTAAATAGTGTCCTTAAGCTCCCTGTTGTAAACTTCTCTAATGCATCCCATGGTGATGTGAGCTGCCATACTCTTTCCTAAACTCCAGGTTGGGGCGTCGAAGGAAAATTCTATGGGTTTAGAAGTTGGCGAGAACGTCCTTCCTGGAACTTGTACTTGAATCATCCAGTGCTCCTCTTCGGGTAAAGTGGCGTTGTACGTCCCGGTGAAGCTTGGTATTCCAATGTTCAAGTACCTAGTGACTTCCTTCAAGTGGCGTCCAAAAGGTGTGTCTTCATCCGGTTGTGCAAACTTGTTCTTCATCTCCGTCATCCTAAAGAGTAGAAAATGGAGAGGAGTTAGAAATGAGAAGAGAAGTGTGGCCTAGGGTTTATCTTAGTGGTCGTGTCCTACACTCAGCGTGTGCTCTGATACCATCTTGTAGCGACCCGACCTCAGATGGTCAAGTCTCTGTGCTTCAGTGTCATCCCTTGATCGGCAATGCTGACACACACAGTACTCGAAGGATTTATAAAAGAGTGGCAATCACACACTATTACATCGAATGTCTCCAAAGAGAACTTATTACAATAATATGGCTTAAGGCCATCTAATGCGATAACAGCGGAAGGCTTGGAAGATAAGGTGAGTCCATCAACTCCAACGGCATAGCTGAGCTGCACGGCAACGACCTAACGAACCTTACTCCTCGTCTGAAAAGTCTGCAACATAATACGTTGCAGCCCGAAAACAGGTCAGCACATGGAATATGCTGGCAATATAACACAGTAGAGCAGAAACAGAATAATGCTATCACTACATGCATATATGGCTGGTGGAAAGCTGTATGGTTGTAGTTTTGCGAAAAGCCAATTTTTCCCTACAACAACGAATAGATTTTAATTTTACTATCATGGTGGTTGAAACATCATTGAGAAGGTATCCCCAACTCAATCCCAATTAAAGTGAATTAACATCCCAACAGTATTAATTAAGCATGGTGAGATACATGTGATAACCCAAGTACTAGATACTCAAGAATTGTCCATAACCGGGGACACGGCTAACCATGATTAGATTGTACACTCTGCAGAGGTTTGCGCACTTTTCCCCACAAGACTCGATCGCCTCCGTTGGATTTCTCGCACTACATGGTGTTTGAGAAACGGATGACCGAGACACAGTCTTTCAGAAACGTTAACTCTCTACTCCGGGTAGACCATACCAAACCTACAAAACCCACTACCTGCTGATCTACCTCTTCAAGAGCTTCACGTAACTTACTCAACTATGCTAGAGCCCATAATAGCTTGTGGCTGCACATGGAAGTTTCTAGCATGAATCATCTCAGTTCCCTTTGAGCCTGGGTGGCGGTCCATAGGAAGATCACACGGGTACCCCGGGATTTCCAAAAAAACAGACAACACTGGGTTCCCCAGGTGCCTCAATCCACCCAGTTGTTTGATTAAGTTGCCACCTTAAGTTGAACCATTAATTAACAATCTCACATCTGACATGAATTTCACTCAAACCCAAACCACGTCTACGAGCATAGCATAGCAATATAAGCAATACGTAGAAGTAACTCCCAAGGGTTTGAATATAACAGGGCAATAGGTTCTACCTCAGCAACTACTTCCCAACCCACAAGTTAATGACATCCTAATCATGCAATGTTTGAGGATTGGAACTAATGCATAAAAACTGGGTAATAATGGGATATGATCAAAGTGTTACTTGCCTTGCTGACGATCTGCGAATCCTAGAGACTCGTAGTAACACGCTTCGCACTCCGGGAATTCTATCGCAAGCAAACAATAACATACATAAGTAACAAGCAACGATGCACAAGAAAAACTCAAATAAAAAAGAGGTTGACCAAAAAGTTCAAATTAAGAACTCCGGTTCGCAAAAAGAATCAAAACAAACGGAGCAACGAAACTCAAACGGCGAAAGAAAGAAGCTTCGTTTACTAATCTGAAACTAGGTCAAATTTTACAGTAGCAAAACTTGTTTGAGTTGGTTAAACGGAAAGAGGGTTTCGAGACGAAACTCCAGGCGCTTGAATCGCCTGATTCCGTTAAACGAGCGAAAAGATAAACAGAAACTAAGATCGGATCAGAAATCACGATCAAAAAAATCACGGAATAAATCTGATAAAAGAAAACTCATGAACAGACTAACGAACGAGCGTTCGTTAGTTGTTTCTAACGGGCGAGGAATCGTTCGTTAAAACGAACGTACGGACGAACGTCCGCTAACTGGAAGAACCGAAAAAAACCGGCGAATCCAAAAAAATGGATCTAGGGTTTCTAAAAAAACCGAATGTTTTTTA
The DNA here is from genome assembly GCF_018294505.1 of Triticum aestivum. Taxonomy (NCBI): domain Eukaryota; kingdom Viridiplantae; phylum Streptophyta; class Magnoliopsida; order Poales; family Poaceae; genus Triticum; species Triticum aestivum. The sequence continues at coordinate 228,152,672 of NC_057812.1, read as the reverse complement.
TAAAAAAACGGCGGTGGGGCGCGGTGGTTACCTCCGGCAAGAGGGCTCCGGCGAGGCGGGGCAGCGGCTCGCGAGGGCGGCGGGGCTCGGCGGCGGCGGCGAGCGCAGGCGGCGGCGGTTGCGCGAGGCGGCAGGGTTGGCGGCGGTGGTGGTGGTGTTGGGGGCGGGGGTGGCGGCGTATATAAAGGGGCGGGGGCGGCGACTTGGAGGAGGGGGCAAGACGCGGCGGCTGCGGAGTCCAACTTGGCTCCGGTCCGAGTGGCAGCGGCGGCGCGCGCGCGCAGGAGGCGGCGGCGGCGGTGGCGGTGGCCTGGCGCGGCTGGGCCTTAGGCCCAGTCGGCGCGGAACCTCTTCCTTTTTTTCTTTTTAAAAAAAAAACTCCGCCGACCAAAATAAAATCCTAGAAAAAAAATAAATAAAAAATAAAAAATGCCAAAACAATTTTTCACCGTCTAAATAAAATATTTAGAACAAGATGAACGTTTTCTTGGCCCTAAAATGCAATTTTGAAAAACATGCATTTTTTCTAATGCAAATAAAATCCGAATAAAATCCAATAAAAATCAATTTAATGATTTTAATATTTTTCCTCCAATATTTCTTTTATTTCAGAGAAGTCATATTATCTCCTCTCTTTAATTTTTAATGTGAAATGTTTTTCGGAGAGAAATAATTAAAATCAAATCCTCTTTTCATTATTTGATAAAAGAATCAAATATGAAGATCGGGAAATCCCCAACTCTCTCCGAGGGTCCTTGAGCTGCTTAGGATTTCGAGGATTACGGAACGGAAAAGCAATAAAACATGATATGCATGGATGATCTATGTATAAGATTCCAAATTGAAAATTTGGGATGTTACAGACACCTCTCCGGTCAATAACCAATAGCCGAACCTAGATGCCCATATTGGTTCCTACATATTCTATGAAGATCTTTATCGGTCGAACCTTATGACAACATACGCAATTCCCTTTGTCTATCAATATGTTAGTTGCCCGAGATTCGATCATGGGTATCATCATACCTAGTTCAATCTCATTACCGTCTCTTTACTCGTTTCGTAATGCATCATCCCACAACTAACTCATTAGTCACATTGTTTGCAAGGCTTATAGCGATGTGCATTACCGAGAGGGCCCAGAGATACCTCTCCGATACACGGAGTGACAAATCCCAATCTCGATTCACGCCAACTCAATAGACACCTTTGGAGACACCTGTAGAGCATCTTTATCATCACCCAGTTACGTTGTGACATTTGATAGCACACAAGGTATTCCTCCAGTATCTGGGAGTTGCATGATCTCATGGTCGAAGGAACATGTATTTGACATTAAGAAAGCAGTAGCAATAAACTGAACGATCATATGCTAAGCTAGTGGATGGGTCGTGTCCATCACATCATTCTCCTAATGATGTGATCCCGTTATCAAATGACAACTCATGTCTAGTAAATCTTATTGATTTACTATCTAAATCTTATTGATTTAATGTCATGTTTTCTTACTTTTGCTGCAATTTTACGATGCGGGTTTTGCCATGTGACATTCGTCACAGAATAAACCGTTTGGTTTGCTCTACGATGGTTATTTTTGCAGGTTTCACTTATGTCGTGTCAGTAACGAAGGCACTGTCCATCACTTATATTACTAGACACAATTGGATTAGTCTGTTGTCTGAGTACAATATGAAGCCCTGTGCTAAACTACAGTTTGGTTCAACAAACACGCCACAATTAGTCCTTCTCGCATTTAAAAGAAATGAAGAAAAAGACTGGATCTAGGTCATGGAGCCTAGTCAAGTTAGAAAGCTGATCATAGCACACCAGAGATGATCGCTGCTATCTCGCACATCGGTACCACCTTCAGCAACGGATCGAGCACCGACACCTTCTCCGACGGCACTTGCTCCAGCACTAACAGCGGCAGCAGCTCAGTCTGATCCACCTAAGGATTGGGCACCGGCTGCATCAGCGGATCAGGCTAATCTACCAGAGGATCAGGCATCGACACCCGGCACCAGCTCCACTAGGAGCACCATCTCCGGCACTACCGGTTGCACCGACACGAGCACCAGCAACGGCTCTGGCACCTGCACCAACACTTGAATTGCACTTGCATCTGATCCGGCCCGTGCAGTGGCAACAGAACCAACAGTGGCACCAGCAATAGACCGGTCTGCAGTTCGCACTGCATATACCAAAGTCCTTACAAAAACCGACATCTCCACCTTCTTGGTAAGCATTGGGCGCCCAAGTGCTTCGTTCTTTTTTCTTTCCATGTTGTTTCACATGATTCACTGTGTTGATCTAATTGTTTGTGTATGTCTTCTTGTTTGCAAACAGAGAATTCCTAGAGCAATGAGGGAGTAGTTCAACAATCCGGGCAACCGTGGCCAGGTTTCTCTCACCATGCGCAGCCTTGGTGTGAATGAACCTGCTCAATATACCGTAAGTACAAAGGATGGTCGCATGATGATTGATGCTAAAGGATGGTCAAGGTTCAAATCTAAATCAAATCTTGCGGCAGGGGATGATGTCAAAATCGAACTTTCTCGGCAAGGAGAGCTGGTCCAAATCAATTTTGAAATTCGTTAGTAGCAACACACAACTGCCGAACTGATCTATCCTCCGAGAGATTTTGATGTAATAATATGGCATGGTGAAACGAGTGTCCTGTGTGTATAAGTAGTATGACAGTATTATTTATCACGTAGGATATTGTGAAAGAATTGCAACTCTGATTGTTGGTTAGGAACTGTTGTTCGATTTTATTATAACAGTTGTCGTGCTTTATTCAATTTTTTGTATTCGCCTTGCCACAACATATAAAACCAGTGCCGTATCGATCGCTTGCAATATGAAATGCGTTGAGTTAGAACACATGGGCCCCAAAACATGCAGGCCCACCGGTCTGTGGCCTAAAGTCCAGAACCATGAGCCTGTCTGAGTATTATATTCTCAGCTGAACCCCCATATTATGTTATATATACATTCCCCTTGATTTTTCTTATGTATAAAGTTGTGATATAAAAGTTTTAATATTTCTTTACAGAGGGGTTATCTCTCTATCAAAAATATATTTGTGCGTAACTAGTTACTCCTGTTGGGGAACGCACTAATTTCAAAAAAATTCCTACGCACACGCAAGATCATGGTGATGCATAGCAACGAGAGGGGAGAGTATTTTCCACGTACCCTCGTAGACCGTAAGCGGAAGCGTTATGAGAACACGGTTGATGTAGTCGTACGTCTTCACGATCCGACCGATCTAAGTAACGAACGTACGACACCTCCAAGTTCAGCACACGTTCAGCTCGGTGATGTCCCACGAACTCCGATCCAGCAAGCTTCGAGGGAGAGTTCCGTCAGCACGATGGCATGATGACGGTGATGATGATGCTACCGATGTAGGGCTTCACCTAAGCACCGCTACGATATGACCGAGGTGGATTATGGTGGCGGGGGGCACCGCACACGGCTAAAAGATCAACTGATCAACTTGTGTGTCCTAAGTTGCCCCCTGCCCCCGTATATAAAGGAGCAAGGAGGGAGGCCGACCAGCCTTGGTGCGCCCCAAGGAGAGGAGGAATCATCTTCCTATTAGGAAGAGGATTCATCCTTTCGTAGTCCAACTAGGAAGAGGGAAGGGGGGAGGAAAGAAAGGGAGATGGAGAGGGAAAGAGGGCCCCCTAGTCCAATTCGGACTCCCCATGGGAGGGGGCGTGCCACCTCCTGGGCTGCTGCCCTCTCTCCCCCCTAAGGCCCACTAAGGCCCAATACTTTCCCGGGGGGGGGGGGGGGTTCCGGTAACCCCTCCAGCACTCCGATTTTCTCCGAAATCATCCGGAACACTTTCGGTGTCTGAATATAGCCGTCCAATATATCAATCTTTATGTCTTGACCATTTCGAGACTCCTCGTCATGTCCGTGATCACATCTGGGACTTCGAACTACCTTCGATACATCAAAACACATAAACTCATAATACTGATCATCACCGAACGTTAAGCGTGCGGACCCTATGGGTTCGAGAACTATGTAGACATGACTGAGACTCGTCTCTGGTCAATAACCAATACCGGAACCTGGATGCTCATATTGGCTCCAACATATTCTACGAAGATCTTTATCGGTCAAACCGCATAACAACATACGTTGTTCCCTTTGTCATCGGTATGTTACTTGCCCGAGATTCGATCGTCAGTATCATCATACCTAGTTCAATCTCGTTATCGGCAAGTCTCTTTACTCGTTCTGTAATGCATCATCCGCAAATAACTCATTAGTCACATTGCTTGCAAGGCTCATAGTGATGTACATTACTGAGACAGCCCAGAGATACCTCTTCGATAGACGGAGTGACAAATCCTAATCTCGATCTATGCCAACTCAACAAACACCATCGGAGACACCTGTAGAGCATCTTTATAATCACCCAGTTACGTTGTGAAGTTTGATAGCACACAAGGTGTTCCTCCGATATTCGGGAGTTGCATAATCTCATAGTCAGAGGAACATGTATAAGTCATGAAGAAAGCAGTAGCAATAAAACTGAACGATCATTATGTTAAGCTAACGGATGGGTCTTGTCCGTCACATCATTCTCTAATGATGTGATCCCATTCATCAAATGACAACACATGTCCATGGCTAGGAAACGTAACCATCTTTGATTAATGAGCTAGTCAAGTAGAGGCATACTAGGAACACTCTGTTTGTCTATGTATTCACACATGTACTAAGTTTCCGGTTAATACAATTCTAGCATAATAAAAATATATCATGATATAAGGAAATATAAATAACAACTTTATTATTGCCTCTAGGGCATATTTCCTTCAGTCTCCCACTTGCACTAGAGTCAATAATCTATTTACATCGTTATGTGATTTAACACCAATAGTTCACATCTTTATGTGATTAGTTCACATCTCCATGTGAATAAGACCCAAAGGGTTTACTAGAGTCAATAATCTAGTTCACATCGGTATGTGATTAACACCCAAAGAGTGATCATGTTTTGCTTGTGAGAGAAATTTAGTCAACGGGTCTGCCACATTCAGAGTCGTATGTATTTTGTAAATTTTCTATGTCTAGAATGCTTTGCATGGAGCTACTCTAGCTAATTGCTCCCACTTTCAATATGTATCTAGATCGAGACTTAGAGTCATCCAGATCGGTGTCAAAGCTTGCATCAACATAACTCTTTATGATGAACTCTTTATCACCTCCATAACCGAGAAACATTTCCTTATTCCACTAAGGATATTTTTGACTACTGTCCAGTGATCGACTCCTGGACCACTATTGTACCCTCTTACCAAACTTAGGGTAAGGTACACAATAGGTCTAGTACACAACATAGCACACTTTATAGAACCTATGACTGAGGCATAGGGAATGACCTTTCATTCTCTTTCTATTTTCTACCGTGGTCGGGTTTTGAGTCTTTACTCAACTTCACACCTTGCAACACAGGCAAGAACTCCTTCTTTGACTGTTCCATTTTGAACTACTTCAAAATCTTGTCAAGGTATGTACTCATTGAAAATATATCAAGAGTCTCGATCTATCTCTATAGATCTTGATGCTCAATATGTAAGTAGCTTCGTCGAGGTCTTTCTTTGAAAAACTCCTTTCAAACACTCCTTTATCCTTTCCAAAAAATTCTTCATTATTCCCGATCAACAATATGTCAATCACATATACTTATCAGAAATGTTGTAGTGCTCCTACTCACTTTCTTGTAAATACAGGCTTCACCGCAAGTCTGTATAAAACCATATGCTTTGATCACTTTATCAAAGCATATATTCCAACTCCGAGATGCTTGCGCCAGTCCATAGATGGATCACTGGAGCTTGCTCACTTTGTTAGCACCTTTAGGATCGACAAAACCTTGTGGTTGCATCATATACAACTCTTCTTTAAAAATCCATTAAGGAATGCAGTTTTGACATCCATTTGCCAGATTTCATAAAATGCGACAACTTCTAACATGATTCAGACAGATTTTTAAGCATCGATACGAGTGAGAAAATCTCATCGTGGTCAACACCTTGAACTTGTCGAAAAAAATTTGCGACAATTCGAGCTTTGTAGATAGTAACACTACTATCAGTGTTCGTCTTCCTCTTAAAGATCCATTTATTCTCAATGATTCTCCGATCATCGGGCAAGTCAATCAAAGTCCATACTTTGTTCTCATATATGGATCCCATCTCAGATTTCATGGCCTCAAGCCATTTTGTGGAATCTGGGCTCATCATCGCTTCCCCATAGTTCGTAGGTTCATCATGGTCTAGTAACATGACTTCCAGAACAGGATTACCGTACCTCTTTGGTGTGGACCGTACTCTAGTTGACCTACGAGGTTCGGTAGTAACTTGATTTGAAGTTTCATGATCATCATCATTAGCTTCCTCACTAATTGGTGTAGGAATCACTGGAACTGATTTCTGTGATGAACTACTTTCCAATTCGGGAGAAGGTACAATTACCTCATCAAGTTCTATTTTCCTCCGACTCACTTCTTTCGAGAGAAACTCCTTTTCTAGAAAGGATCCATTCTTAGCAACAAAATATCTTGCCTTCGGATCTGTGATAGAAGGTGTACCCAATAGTTTCTTTTGGGTATCCTATGAAGACACACTACTCCGATTTGGGTTCGAGCTTATCAGTTTGAAACCTTTTCACATAAGCATCGCAACCCCAAACTTTAAGAAACAACAGCTTTGGTTTCTTGCCAAACCATAGTTCATACGGTGTCATCTCAACGGATTTAGATGGTGCCCTATTTAACATGAATGCAGCTGTCTCTAATGCATAAACCCAAAATGATAGTGGTAAATTGATAACCCACAAGTACAGGGGATCAATTGTAGCCTCTTTCGATAAGTAAGAGTGTCGAACCCAACGAGGAGCTAAAGGTAGAACAAATATTCCCTCAAGTTCTATCGACCATCGATACAACTCTACGCACGCCTAACGTTCGCTTTACCTAGAACAAGTATGAAACTAGAAGTACTTTGTAGGTGTTTTTGGATAGGTTTGCAAGATAATAAAGAGCGCTCAAATAATAACTAGGGGCTGTTTTAGGTAAAGAAGTAATAAAGTTAGTATAGCGAGTGTGGAAAAGTGGTGTAGGAGTTGCGAAATTGTCCCTAAGAAATTGACTACTTTAATAGACCGATAACAAGTTTTATGTGGGAGAGGCCACTGCTAGCATGTCATCCCTGACTTGGAATTCTATGCACTTATGATTGGAACTATTAGCAAGCATCCGCAACTACTAACATTCATTAAGGTAAAATCCAACCATAGCATTAAGATATATTGGTCCCCCTTCAATCTTGTATGCATCAATTTGTATGCTAGGTTGAAGCTTCTGTCACTCTTGCCCTCCAATACATAGTCCTATCAACATACAACTTACCCTATGGTGTGATCCACGCGCGCGCTCATATGATGGGCACCAAAGTACAACAACATAACCACAAGCAAATTAAACCAATCATAGCAATTCACCAATCACTGGTAGGACAACGAAAATCTACTCAGACATCATAGGATGGCAACACGTCATTGGATAATAATATGAAGAATAAAGCACCATGTTCAAGTAGAGGGCACAGAGGGTTGCGGGAGAGTGGACCGCTGTAGATAGAGGGGGGAAGGTGATGGAGATGTTGGTGAAGATGGCAGAGGTGTTGGTGTAGATTGCGGTGATGATAATGGCCCCCGGCGGCGTTCCGGCGCCACCGGAAGCGAGGGGGAGAGAGCCCCCTTTCTTCTTCTTCTTCCTTGAACTTCTCCCTAGGTGGGAGAAGGGTTTCCCCTCTGGTCCATGGCCTCCATGGCATGGGAGGGGCGAGAGCCCCTCCGAGATTGGATCTGTTTCTCTGTCTCTCTCTGTTTCTGCGTTCCCTGATTCTGCCCTTTCACCATTTCTTAAATTTCCAGAGATTCGTAACTCTGATTGGGCTGAAATGTTAACACGATCTCTATCCGGATGTTAGCTTTCTTGCGGCGAAAGAAGGGCATCAACCACCTTACGGGGTGGCCACGAGGGCCTAGGGCGCGCCTGACCCCCTGGGGCACCCCCCCTGCCTCGTGGCCCCCTCGGGCATCGTCTCGCGTTAATTCTTCTTCCCAAAAATCATATATATTCCAAAAAAATCTCCGTCAATTTTTATCCCGTTTGGACTCCGTTTGATATGGATTTACTGTGAAACAAAAAACATGCAACAAACAGGAACTGGCACTGGGCACTGGATCAATATGTTAGTCGCAAAAAATAGTATAAAAAGTTGCCAAAAGTATATGAAAGTTGTATAATATTGGCATGGAACAATAAAAAATTATAGATACGACGGTGACATATCAACATCCCCAAGCTTAATTCCTGCTCGTCCTCGAGTAGGTAAATGATAAAAAAAAGATAATTTTTGATGTGGAATGCTACCTAGCATAATCTTGATCATGTAATCTAATCATGGCATGAATATTAAGACACGAGTGATTCAAGGCAATAGTCTATCATTTGACATTAATACAATAATACTTCAAGCATACTAATAAAGTAATCATGTCTTTTCAAAATAACAAGGCCAAAGAAAGTTATCCCTAAAAAATCATATGGTCTGGCTATGCTCCATCTTCACCACACAAAATGTTCAAATCATGCATAACCCCGATGACAAGCCAAGCAATTGTTTCATACTTTTGATGTTCTCAAACCTTTTCAACTTTCACGCAATACATGAGCGTGAGCCATGGACATAGCACTATAGGTGGAATAGAATATGATGGTGGAGGTTGTGTGGAGAAGACAAAAAGTAAGAAAGTCTCACATCGATGCGGCTAATCAATGGGCTATGGAGATGCCCATCAATTGATGTCAATGCAAGGAGTAGGGATTGCCATGCAACAGATGCACTAAGAGCTATAAGTGTATGAAAGCTCAAACTAAAAACTAAGTGGGTGTGCATCCAACTTGCTTACTCATGAAGACCTCGGGCATTTGAGGAAGCCCATCATCGGAATATACAAGCCAAGTTCTATAATGAAAAATTCCCACTAGTATATGAAAGTGATAACTCAAGAGACTCTCTATATGAAGAACATGGTGCTACTCTGAAGCACAAGTGTGGTAAAAGGATAGTAACATTGTCCCTTCTCTTCATTCTCTCATTTTTTTTATTTTTTTCTCTTTTTTTGTTTTTTGGTGGGTTTCTTTGGCCTCTCTTTTTGTGGGCTTCTTTGGCCTCTTTTATTTTTTTTGTAAAGTCCGGAGACTCATCCCAACTTGTGCGGGAATCATAGCTTCCATCATCCTTTCATCACATGGCACAATGCTCTAATAATGATGATCATCACACTTTTATTTACTTACAACTCAATATTACAACTCTTTACTAGAACAAAATATGACTCTGTATGAATGCCTCCGGCGGTGTACCGGGATGTGCAATGATCTAGCGTAGCAATGACATCAAAAAAGTACAAGCCATGAAAACATCGTGCTAGCTATCTTACGATCATGCAAAGCAATATGACAATAAATGCTCAAGTCATGTATATGATGACGATGGACGTTGCATGGCAATATATCTCGGAATGGCTATGGAAATGCCATAATAGGTGGGTATGGTGGCTATTTTGAGGAAGATATAAGGAGGCTTATGTGTGATAGAGTGTATCGTATCACGGGGTTTGGATGCACCGGCGAAGTTTGCACCAACTCTCGAGGTGAGAAAGGGCAATGCACGGTACCGAAGAGGCTAGCAATGATGGAAGGGTGAGAGTGTGTATAATCCATGGACTCAACATTAGTCGTAAAGAACTCACATACTTATTGCAAAAATCTATTAGTCATCGAAATAAAGTACTACGCGCATGCTCCTAGGGGGGTAGATTGGTAGTAGAAGACTGTCGCTCGTCCCCGACCGCCACTCATAAGGAAGACAATCAATAAATAAATCATGCTCCAACTTCATCACATAATGGTTCACCATACGTGCATGCTACGGGAATCTTAAACTTCAACACAAGTATTTCTACAATCCACAACTACCCACTAGCATGACTCTAATATCACCATCTTTATATCACAAAACTATTGCAAGGAATCAAACATATCATATTCAGTGATCTACAAGTTTTATGTAGGATTTTATGACTAACCATGTGAATGACCAGTTCCTGTCATCTCTCTAAATAGATATAAGTGAAGCAAGAGAGTTTAATTCTTTCTAAAAAAGATATGCCCACGCTCTAAAAAATATAAGTGAAGCAAAAGAGCATTCTACAAATGGCGGTTTTCTATGTGAAGAGAAACAGGCAATCCAGAATTCAAATGATATAAGTGAAGCACATGAAGCATTCTATAAAGCCATAGTTAAAAGATATAAGTGAAGTGCAATTAGCATTCTATAAATCAACCAAGGACTATCTCATAACAGCATGGTGCATCAAATAAAGTCAAAACTAAATGCAAAAGACGCTCCAAGATTTGCACATATCGCATGAACGAAACGAATCCGAAAACATACCGATACTTGTTGAAGAAAGACAGGATGCCTTCCGGGGCATCCCCATGCTTAGAAGCTTGAGTATCCTTGAATATTTACTTGGGGTGCCTTGGGCATCCCCAAGCTTGATCTCTTGCCTCTCCTCCTTCTTCTCACATCGAGACCTCCTCGATCTTCAAACACTTCATCCACACAAAACTCAACAGAAAACTCGGTAAGATCCGTTAGTGTAATAAAGCAAATCACTACTCTAAGTACTGTTGAAAACCAATTCATATTTTGTTTTTGCATTATAGCTACTGTAATATAACTTTTTCATCGCTTAATCCACTGATACAAATCGATAGTTTCATCAAAACAAGCAAACTATGCATCAAAAACAGAATCTGTCTAAAACAGAACAGTCTGTAATAATCTGAACATTCACCATACCTCTGGTACTCCAAAAATTCTACCAAAATTAGGAAAAATAAAAAAATTGTATATAAATACAGTGCTAAAATTTTCAGAACCGTTTGACGTTCCAGTAAAAAATGTAAAATCGCGCACTACAGCCAAAGTTTCTGCCCTGCACCGTACAAACCAACAAGTAATCTAAAACATCCTAAAGGCAAACCTTGGCACATTATTTTTATAATACAATGGAATTGTTCAAGGGGATAATTATTTTTGTTTAAAAGTTTCTGTAATCAAGATTCACAAAGTTTCCATGAGCATGAACAAAGTTCAAGGAGCTCCCCCACTTCAACAATGCTTGTCTCTCTCACTTTCACTTTCCTTTTTGAAAAGTTTTGGGTTCCCCTCTTTATTTTTTTGTTTTTAAACTACATGAAAGCACTCAACAGAAATAAATGACTCTCTAAAACTTCCGGGTTGTCTCCCTGGTAGCGCTTTCTTTAAAGCCATTAAGCTAGGCATATAGTGCTCAAGTAATGGATCCACCTGGATCCCCAAGGTATATCAAAGCCAATTTGAATTAGCAATGATTTGGCATTTAGTAGTGAGCACAAAGTAACATATATCATGTAATGACGAAGTCTAACTCTCTTCCTATGCATCGGCATGTCATAAAAGAACAATTCATGCACACAAAGTAAAGACCAATGCATAGTATAAACAGTTTCTTGCAATTTTTTCGTGGTGGGAACATAAAGAGGCGGAGATGTAGTTCCTCTCTCATAATAATTGCAAGTAGGAGCAGCAAGAACATGCATATTATATCTATCAAAATCATCATGTGTAATAGTAAAACGCAACCCATCAATATAATTCTTAATAAGGGTAAACTTCTCCGATATAGTGTAGTTGGGAGAATTCAAAAAGATAATAGGACTATCATGTGTGGGTGAAATAGCAACAATTTCATGTTTAACATAAGGAACTATAGCAAGTTCATCTCCATAAGCATAATTCATATTGGCATCTTGGCCACAAGCATAGCAAGCATCATCAAAAAGGGATATTTCAAAAGAATCAACGGGATCATAATAGTTATCATAGCAATCATTCTTCGGTAAGCACGAAGGGACATTAAACAATGTATGAATTGGAGGGTTACTCTCATTAGAAGGTGGGCACGGGTAGCTAATCCGTTCTTCTTCCTTTTGTTCTTCGCTCTCCTCATCATCTTTTTCATCCAATGAGCTCACAATTTCATCAATTTCTTCTTCCATAGACTCCTGCAAAATATTAGTCTCTTCTTGGACAGCGGAGACTCTCTCAATAAAATGATCAATATCGGAATTGAATTCATAATTCTCATAGCAATACTTAAGGATAGCTAAATTTTCAGGTCTATAAACTGAATCATCAAAATTTTCACACTCTTTAAACAAAGATTCAATTTCATAAGCACATATAAAAGCAACAAATTATTCTATTTGTTCCACGTCATAGTAATCATATATACCATTAGCATAAGAAGCCAAGGTTTTGTCATCATTAAATTTGCATGAAAAGGGAAGGTGTGGAGCCTTCATCCTAGAGCAACAAGTATAATCATATCTCAAGCATAGTTCCCGAGCATACCAATGCAACATATGAATTTGATCCCATAATAGTTTCCCTTTTTGAGTCAAGCGATAATCCCTAAAGTATTCATGTTGATCCAACGTGTCTCCCATTACTAAGTTGAATGGGGTTTTCTTAGGATTATCAAAGTAGTACATAATATCTTTCACATAATGAGCATCGAGGGTTTTAGGAGGTTCCCCATCTCCATGAGTAGCAAGTAAACCTAAGTTTTTTGGTATTTCGTGTTCCATATCCATAACTAAAGATAGAGAACAACTTAGAATAGCAAATACAAGTTACTTAGTGATAAAGCAAACAAGCACACACGAGAATATTCACCCCACACCATGACTCCCCGGCAACGGCGCCAGAAAAAGGTCTAGATAACCCACAAGTATAGGGGATCAATTGTAGCCTCTTTCGATAAGTAAGAGTGTCGAACCCAACGAGGAGCTAAAGGTAGAACAAATATTCCCTGAAGTTCTATCGACCACCGATACAACTCTACGCACGCTTAACTTCGCTTTACCTAGAACAAGTATGAAACTAGAAGTACTTTGTAGGTGTTTTTGGATATGTTTGCAATATAATAAAGAGCACTCAAATAAAAACTAGGGGCTGTTTTAGGTAAAGAAGCAATAAAGTTAGTATAGTGAGTGTGGAAAAGTGGTGGTAGGAGTTGCGAAATTGTCCCTAAGCAATTGACTACTTTACTAGACCGATAGCAAGTTTTATGTGGGAGAGGCCACTGCTAGCATGTCATACCTGACCTGGAATTCTATGCACTTATGATTTGAACTATTAGAAAGCATCCGCAACTACTAACGTTCATTAAGGTAAAACCCAACCATAGCATTAAGATATATTGGTCCCCCTTCAATCCCGTATGCATCAATTTCTATGCTAGGTTGAAGCTTCTGTCACTTTTGCCCTCCAATACATAGTCCTATCAACATACAACTAACCCTATGGTGTGATCCACGCGTGCGCTCATATGATGGGCACCAAAGTACAGGAACATAACCACAAGCAAATTAAACCAATCATAGCAATTCACCAATCAGCGGTAGGACAACGAAAATCTACTCAGACATCATAGGATGGCAACACATCATTGGATAATAATATGAAGCATAAAGCACCATGTTCAAGTAGAGGGTACATCGGGTTGCGGGATAGTGGACCGCTGTAGATAGAGGGGGGAAGGTGATGGAGATGTTGGTGAAGATGGCGGAGGTGTTGGTGTAGATTGCGGCGATGATGATGGCCCCCGACGGCGTTCCGGCGCCACCGGAAGCGAGGGGGAGAGAGCCCCCCTTCTTCTTCTTCTTCCTTGACCTTCTCCCTAGGTGGGAGAAGGGTTTCCCCTCTGGTCCATGGCCTACATGGCATGGGAGGGGCGAGAGCCCCTCCGAGATTGGATCTATCTCTCTGTCTCTCTCTTTTTCTGCGTTCCCTGATTCTGCCCTTTCACCATTTCTTAAATTCTCGGAGATCCGTAACTCCGATTGGGCTGAAATTTTAACACGATCTCTATCTGGATGTTAGCTTTCTTGCGGTGAAAGAAGGGCATTAACCGCCTTACGGGGTGGCTACAAGGGCCCAGGGCGCACCTGACCCCCTGGGGTGCGCCCCCTGCCTCGTGGCCCCCTCGGGCATCGTCTCGCGTTGATTATTCTTCCCAAAAATCACATATATTCCAAAAAAGTCTCCGTCAATTTTTATCCCGTTTGGACTCCGTTTGATACGGATTTACTGCGAAACAAAAAACATGCAACAAACAGGAACTGGCACTGGCACTGGATCGATATGTTAGTCCCAAAAAATAGTATAAAAAGTTGCCAAAAGTATATGAAAGTTGTATAATATTGGCATGGAACAATCAAAAATTATAGATACGACGGAGACGTATCATAAATCGGTAAGAGACTTCATAGATCGCACCATATCCAATAAAGTACGATTACAACGTTCGGACACACCATTATGCTGTGTTGTTCCAGGTGGTGTGAGTTGCGAAACTATTCCACATTGTTTCAAATGAAGACCAAACTCGTAACTCAAATATTCGCCTATGCGATCAGATCATAGAAACTTTATTTTATTGTTACGATGATTTTCCACTTCACTCTGAAATTCTTTGAACTTTTCAAATGTTTCAGACTTCTGTTTCATTAAGTAGATATACTCATATCTGCTCAAATCATCTGTGAAGGCCAGAAAATAACGTTACCCGCCGCGAGCCTCAACACTTATCGGGTCGCATACATCAGTATGTATTATTTCCAATAAGTCAGTTGATCACTCCATTGTTCCAAAGAACGGAGTCTTAGTCATCTTGCCCATGAGGCATGGTTCGCAAGCATCAAGTGATTCATAATCAAGTGATTCCAAAAGTCCATCAACATGGAGTTTCTTCATGCGCTTTACACCAATATGACCTAAACGGTAGTGCCACAAATAAGTTGCACTATCATTATTAACTTTGCATCTTTTGGCTTCAATATTATAAATATGTGTATCACTATGATCGAGATTCAATAAACCATTCACCTTGGGTGTATGACCACAGAAGGTTTTATTCATGTAAACAGAATAACAATTATTCTTTGACTTAAATGAATAACCGTATTGCAATAGACATGATCAAATCATATTCATACTTTACGCAAACACCAAATAACATTTATTTAGGTTTAACACTAATTTCAAAAGTATAGGGAGTGTGCGATGATGATCATATCAATCTTGTAACCACTTCCAACACACATCGTCACTTCACCCTTAGCAACTGAACTAGTATATCAAATACTAAGGGGTTGCTATAAACACTAGTAAAGTACACATCAATAACATGTATATCAGATATACCTTTGTTCACTTTGCCATCCTTCTTATCCGCCAAATACTTGGGGCAGTTCTGCTTCCAGTGACCAGTCCCTTTGCAGTACAAGCACTTAGTCTCAGGCTTAGGTCTAGACTTGGGCTTCTTCACTTGAGCAGCAACTTGCATGCCATTTTTCTTTAAGTTCCCCTTCTTCCCTTTGCCCTTTTCTTGAAACTAGTGGTCTTGTCAACCATCAACACTTGATGCTATTTCTTGATTTCTACCTTTGCCGATTTCAGCATCGCGAAGAGCTTGGGAATTACTTCCGTTATCCCTTGCATATTATAGTTCACCACGAAGTTCCAGTAACTTGGTGATAGTGACTAGAGAACTCTATTAATCACTATCTTATCTGGAAGATTAACTCCCACTTGATTTAAGCAATTGTAGTACTCAGACATTCTGAGCACATGCTCACTGGTTGAGCTATTCTCCTCCATCTTGTAGGCAAAGTACTTGTCGGAGGTCTCATACCTCTCGACATGGGCATGAGTCTGAAATCCCAATTTCAACTCTTGGAACATCTTATATGCTCTGTGGCATTCAAAACGTTTTTGACGTCCCGATTCTAAGCCATAAAGCATGTTGCACCAAACTATCAAGTAGTCATCATACCGAGCTTTGTCAAATGTTCATAACGTCTGTATCTGCTCCTGCAATAGGTCCGTCACCTAGCGGTGCATCAAGGACATAATACTTCTGTGTAGCAATGAGGATAACCCTCAGATCACGGAGCTAGTCCGCATCATTGCTACTAACATCTTTCAACCTATTTTTCTCTAGGAACATATCAAAAATAAATGGGGAGCTACATTGCAAGCTATTGATCTACAACACAGATATGCAAATACTATAAGGACTAAGTTCATGGTAAATTAAAGTTCAGTTTAATCATATTACTTAAGAACTCCCACTTAGATAGACATCCCTCTAGTCATCTAAATGATCATGTGATCCAAATCAACTGAACCATGTCCGATCATCATGTGAGATGGAGTAGTTTTCAATGGTGAACATCTCTATGTCGATCATATCTACTATATGATTCACGTTCAACCTTTCGGTCTCAGTGTTTCGAGGCCATATCTGCATATGCTAGGCTCGTCAAGTTTAACCTGAGTATTGTGCATGTGCAAAACTGGCTTGCACCCGTTGTATGTGAACGTAGAGCTTATCACACCCGATCATCACGTGGTGTCTCAGCACGAAGAACTGTCGCAACGGTGCATACTAAGGGAGAACACTTATACCTTGAATTTTTAGTAAGGGATCATCTTATAAAGCTACCGTCGTACTGAGCAAAATAAGATGCATAAAAGATAAACATCACATGCAATCAAAATATGTGACATGATATGGCCATCATCATCTTGTGCCTTTGATATCCATCTCCAAAGTACCGTCATGATCTCCATTGTCACCGGCATGACACTATGATCTCCATCATCTTGATCTTTATCAACGTGTCATCAGATGGTCGTCTGGCCAATTATTGCTTTTGCAACTATTGTCATCGCATAGCGATAAAGTAAAGCAATTATATGGCGATTGCATCTTATGCAATAAAGAGACAACCATAAGGCTCCTGCCAGTTGCCGATAACTTTAACAAAACATGATCATCTCATACAACAATTTATATCTCATCATGTCTTGACCATATCACATCACAACATGCCCTGCAAAAACAAGTTAGACGTCCTCTACTTTGTTGTTGCAAGTTTTACGTGGCTGCTACGGGCTGAGCAAGAACCGTTCTTACCTACACATAAAGAACCAAAACATAGTATAGTGATTGCTTTTTGATCTTCAGAAAGAACCCTGTTCATTGAAAAGGATTCAACTAAAGTTGGAGAAACATACACCCACTAGCCACCTTTGTGCGAAGCACGGCGGTAGAACCAGTCTCGCGTAAGCGTACGCGTAATGTCGGTCTAGGCCGCTTCATCCAACAATACCGCCGAATCAAGAATCAACTAGTAACGGCAAGCAATATGTATATATTCACTCCCACAACTCCTTTGTGTTCTACTCATGCATATAACATCTACGCATAGACCTGGCTCTGATGCCACTGTTGGGGAACGCAGTAATTTCAAAAACATTCCTACGCACACGCAAGATCATGGTGATGCATAGCAACGAGAGGGGAGAGTATTGTCCATGTACCCTTGTAGACCGTAAGCGGAAGCGTTATGAGAATGCGGTTGATGTAGTCATACGTATTCACAATCCGACCGATCCAAGTACCAAACGTACGACACCTCCGAGTTCAGCACATGTTTAGCTCGTTGACGTCCCAGGAACTCCGATCCAGCAGAGCTTCATGGGAGAGGTCCGTCAGCATGACGGCATGATGACGCTACCGACGCAGGGCTTCGCCTAAGCACCGCTACGATATGACCGAGGTGGATTATGGTGGAGGGGGGCACCGCACATGGCTAAAAGATCAACTGTTCAACTTGTGTGTCCTAGGGTGTCCCCCTACCCCTGTATATAAAGGAGCAACGGGGGAGGCTGGCCAGCCTTGGTGCGCCCCAAGGAGAGGAGGAATCCTCTTCCTACTAGGAAGAGGATTCATCCTCTTCCTACTAGGAAGAGGATTCATCCTTTCCTAGTCCAACTAGGAAGAGGGAAGGGGGAACGAAAGAAAGGGAGAGGGAGAGGGAAAGAGGGGTCGCGCCCCCTCCCCTAGTCCAATTCAGATTCCCCATGGGAGGGGATGCACCACCTCCTGGGATGCTGCCCTCTCTCTCCCCTAAGGCCCACTAAGGCCCAATACTTTCCCAGGGGGTTCCGGTAACCCCTCCGGCACTCCGGTTTTCTCCAAAATCATCCGGAACACTTTTGGTGTCCGAATATAGCCGTCCAATATATCAATCTTTATGTCTCGACCATTTCAAGACTCCTCGTCATGTCCGTGATCACATCCTGGACCTCGAACTACCTTCGATACATCAAAACACATAAACTCATAATACTGATCGTCACCGAATGTTAAGCGTGCAGACCCTACGGGTTCGAGAACTATGTAGACATGACCGGGACTCGTCTCTGGTTAATAACCAATAGCGGAACCTAGATGCTCATATTGGCTCCTACATATTTTACGAAGATCTTTATCGGTCAAACCGCATAACAACATACGATTTTCCCTTTGTCATCGGTATGTTACTTGCCCGAGATTCGATCGTCGGTATCATCATACCTAGTTCAATCTCGTTACCGGCAAGTCTCTTTACTCATTCCGTAATGCATCATCCGCAACTAACTCATTAGTCACATTGCTTGCAAGGATCATAGTGATGTACATTACCGAGAGGGCCCAGAGATACCTCTCCGATAGACGGAGTGACAAATCCTAATCTCAATCTATGCCAACTCAACAAACACCATCGGAGACACCTTTAGAGCATCTTTATAATCACCCAATTACATTGTGACGTTTGACAGCACACAAGGTGTTCCTCCGGTATTCAGGAGTTGCATAATCTCATAGTCAGAGGAACATGTATAAGTCATGAAGAAAGCAGTAGCAATAAAACTGAATGATCATTATGCTAAGCTAACGGATGGGTCTTGTCCATCACATCATTCTCTAATGATGTGATCTCGTTCATCAAATGACAACACATGTCCATGGCTAGGAAACGTAACCATCTTTGATTAACGAGCTAGTCAAGTAGAGGCATACTAGGAACACTCTGTTTGTCTATGTATTCACACATGTACTAAGTGTTCGGTTAATACAATTCTAGCATGAATAATAAACATATATCATGATATAAGGAAATATAAATAACAACTTTATTATTGCCTCTAGGGCATATTTCCTTCAACTCCTGCATTTCTACTTCCTTTCACTAATATGTGGGGCATCCGACAACGTGGTCCACGTGCCATGCACCAAATTAGAGTGCACAATTGCACGGTAGACTCACCCCGGTCGTAGCACGCAGTAATGCTCAATGAGCCATCAAATCACAAAACCCCCACCTTTCTAGCTTTAGCAGTAAGCTGGTCGAACAAAGCAATAATATTTCACTGGGCCTGAATCTCCTTCTCCCTCGTCTGTTGATACGTATCCATCGTATATACTTTTCCGAACACTTTTGGCCTTGTTTTGGACTCTAACTTGCATGATTTGAATGGAACTAACCGGGACTCACGATGTTTTCAGCAGAATTTCTATGGTGTTATTTTTGTGCGGAAATAAAAGTTCTAGGAATGACCTGAAACTTCACGGAGAATATTTTTGGAATTTATAAAAAATATTCACGAAAGAATCAACACCAGGGGGCCACACCCTATCCATGAGGGTGGGGGCGTGCCCACCCTCCTGGGGCGCCCCCTGTCTCGTGGGCCCCCTGAGGATCCACCGACCTCAACTCCAACTCTATATATTCATGTTCGAGGAGAAAAAAATCAGGGAGAAGGATTCATCGCATTTTACGTACGGAGCCGCCGCCAAGCCCTAATCTCTCTCGGGAGGGCTGATTTGGAGTCCATTTGGGGCTCCGGAGAGGGGAACCCATCGCCATCGTCATCATCAACCTTTCTCCATCGCCAATTTCATGATGCTCACCGCTGTGCGTGAGTAATTCCATCATAGGCTTGCTGGACGGTGATGGGTTGGATGAGATTTATCATGTAATCGAGTTAGTTTGGTTAGGGTTTGATCCCTAGTATCCATTATGTTCGGAGATTGATGTTGCTATGACTTTGCTATGCTTAATACTTGTCACTAGGGCCCGAGTGCCATGATTTTAGATCTGAACCTATTATGTTTTCATGAATATATGTGAGTTCTTGATCCTGTTTTGCAAGTCAATAGTCACCTACTATGTGTTATGATCCGGTAACCCCGAAGTGACAATAATCGGGACCACTCCCGGTGATGACTATAGTTTGAGGAGTTTATGTATTCACTATGTGTTAATGGTTTGTTCCGATACTCTATTAAAAGGAGGCCTTAATATCCCTTAGTTTTCAATAGGACCCTGCTGCCACGGGAGGGTAGGACGAAAGATGTCATGCAAGTTCTTTTCCATAAGCACGTATGACTATATTCGGAATACATGCCTACATTACATTGATGAACTGGAGCTAGTTGTGTGTCACCCTATGTTATAACTGTTGCATGACGAATCACATCCGACATAATTATCCATCACTGATCCATTTCCTATGAGCTTTTCACATGTTGATCTTTGCTTAGTTACTTTATCGTTGCCACTGTTACAATCACTACAAAACTGCTACTGTTACTTTTGCCACCGTTACCATTACTCCCATATTACTTTGCTACTAAATACTTTGCTATAGATATTAAGTCTTTCAGGTGCGGTTGAATTGACAACTCAACTGTTAATACTTGAGAATATTCTTTGGCTCCCCTTGTGTCGAATCAATAAATTTGGGTTGAATACTCTACCCTCAAAAACTGTTGTGATCCCCTATACTTGTGAGTTATATAGACTATTTTCTGGCGCCGTTGCCGGGGAGCATAGCTCTGTTCTTTGAGTCACTTGGGATTTATATCTGTTGATTACTACGGGGAACTTGAAAGATGAAAGAACCAAGATTTGTGCCTCAACTACGAGGGGAGGTAAGGAACTGCCATCTAGCTCTGCACTTGATTCACCTTCTGTTTTGAGTAAACTTGCGACACCTAACCCTGTTATTCACTCTGATATGTCACATGTTATTGATGATGCCACTTCTGCTACGCATGATGCTTATGATGAAACAACTTCTATGCTTGATAATACTGTGCCATCAGGTGAATTTCTTGATGAACAACTTGCTAGGGTTAGAGAGAATGAAATTATTGAAACTGATAATACTGATGAAAGTGATGATGAAGATTCTCCCCCTAGATATGAATTGCCTGTTGTGCCTGAGGGTTATGTTATGGATGAAGAAACTGCTAGAGATATTTTATCTTGCAATGATAGATATGATCTTAAGAAACTGTTAGCTAAGCTGAAAGAAAATTCTTTGAATGCTAGAATGAAATATGACCCTGCTTTTGCTACTTCACCTATCTGTATTTCTGATAAGGATTATGATTTCTCTGTTGATCCAGAGATAATTACTTTGGTTGAATCCGATTCTTTTTATGGCTATGAATCTGAAACTGTTGTGGCACATCTTACTAAATTGAATGATATAGCCACCCTACTCACTAATGAGGAAAAAAATCGTTACTACTATATCCTTAAGCTATTTCTGTTCTCAATAAAGGGTGATGCTACATGGTTTAATTCTCTTGATCTTGGTTGTGTGCGTAGTCCTCAGGATATGATTTATTACTTCTCTGCTAAATATTTCCTCGCTCATAAGAAACAAGTTGCCTTAAGGAAATATATAATTTTGTGCAAATTGGCCATTCCGAGATATATTGCCATGCAACTTTCCACCGTTTCGTTATTATGACACGCTTCATCATTGTCATATTGCTTTGCATGATCATGTAGTTGACATCGTATTTGTGGCAAAGCCACCGTTTATAATTCTTTCATACATGTCACTCATGAGTCATTGCATATCCTGGTACACTGCCGGAGGCATTCACATAGAGTCATATTTTGTTCTAAGTATTGAGTTGTAATTCTTGAGTTGTAAGTAAATAGAAGTGTGATGATCATCATTATTAGAGCATTGTCCCAAGTGAGGAAAGGATGATGGAGACTATGATTCCCCCACGAGTCGGGATGAGACTCCGGACGAAAAAAAGAGGCCATAAAAAAGAGAAAAGGCCCAAATAAAAAAAGGAGAAAAGAAAAAAAATGAAAACTGAGAGAAAAAGAGAGAAGGGACAATGTTACTATCCTTTTCCACACTTGTGCTTCAAAGTAGCACCATGATCTTCATGATAGGGAGTCTCCTATGTTGACACCTTCATATACTAGTGGGAATTTTACATTAGAACTTGGCTTGTATATTCCAATGATGGGCTTCCTCAAAATGCCCTAGGTCTTCGTGAGCAAGCAAGTTGGATGCACACCCACTTAGTTTCTTTTGTTGAGCTTCCATACACTTATAGCTCTAGTGCATCTGTTGCATGGCAATCCCTACTCACTCACATTTATATCTATTGATGGGCATCTCCATAGCCCGTTAATACGCCTAGTTGATGTGAGACTATCTTCTCCTTTTTGTCTTCTCCACAACCACCATTCTATTCCACCTATAGTGCTATGTCCATGACTCATGCTCATGTATTGCGTGAAGATTGAAAAAGTTTGAGAACACCAAAAGTACGAAACAATTGCTTAGCTTGTCATCGAGGTTGTGCATGATTTAAATATTTTGTGTGGTGAAGATAGAGCATAGCCAGACTATATGATTTTGTAGGGATAATTTTCTTTGGTCATGTTATTTTGAGAAGACAAATTGCTTTGACTAGTATGCTTGAAGTATTATTATTTTTATGTCAATATTAAACTTTTGTCTTGAATCTTTCGGATCTGAACATTCATGCCACAATAAAGAAAATTACATTGATAATTATGCTAGTAGCATTCCATATCAAAATTCTGTTTTTATCATTTACCTACTCGAGGACGAGCAGGAATTAAGCTTGGGGATGCTTGATACGTCTCCAATGTATCTATAATTTTTTATTGTTCCATGCTATTATATTATCTGTTTTGGATGTTTATGGGCTTTATTTTACACTTTTATATTATATTTGGGACTAACCTACAAACCAAGGCCCAGTGCAAATTGCTATTTTTTTGCCTATTTCAGTGTTTCGTAGAAAAGGAATATCAAACGGAATGAAACTTTCAGGAGAGTTATTTTTGGAACAAACGTGATCCAGAGGACTTGGAGTGGATGTCAAGCAATCAACGAGGAGGCCACGAGGAAGGGCGGTGTGCCCTCCACCCTCGTGGGCCCCTAGTGGCTCGGCCGACCTACTTCTTCCTCCTATATATATCCATATACCCCGAAAACATCCAGGAGCACCACGAAACCCTATTTCCACCGCCGCAACCTTTTGTACCCAAGAGATCTCTTGGGGCCTTTTCCGGAGCTCCGTCGGAGGGGGAATCGATCACAGAGGGCCTCTACATCAACTCCATGGCCTCTCCAGTGATGTGTGAGTAGTTTACTTCAGACCTTCGGGTCCATAGTTATTAGCTAGATGACTTCTTCTCTCTCTTTGGATCTCAATACAATGTTCTCCTCGATCTTCTTGGAGATCTATTCGATGTAACTCTTTTTGCAGTGTGTTTGTCGAGATCCGATGAATTGTGGGTTTATGATCAAGTTTATCTATGAACAATGTTTGGTTCTTCTCTAAAATCTTTTATGTATGATTAAGTTATCTTTGCAAGTCTCTTCGAATTATCAGTTTGGTTTGGCCTACTAGATTGATCTTTCTTGCAATGGGAGAAGTGCTTAGCTTTGGGTTCAATCTTGCGGTGTCCTTTCCCAGTGACAGCAGGGGCGGTAAGGCACGTATTGTATTGTTGCCATCGAGGATAAAAATATGGGGTTTATATCATATTGCTTGAGTTTATCCCTCTACATCATGTCATCTTGCCTAATGTGTTACTCTGTTCTTATAAACTTAATACTCTAGATGCATGTTGGATAGCAGTCGATGTGTGGAGTAATAGTAGTAGATGCAGAATTGTTTCGGTCTACTTGTCGCGGACGTGATGCCTACATACATGTTCATGCCTAGATATTCTCATAATTATGCACTTTTCTATCAATTGCTCGACAGTAATTTGTTCACCCACCGTAATACTTATGCTATCTTGAGAGAAGCCACTAGTGAAACCTATGGCCCCCGGGTCTATTTTCCACCATATAAGTTTCCAATCTATTTTACTTTGCAATCTTTACTTTCAATCTATATCATAAAAATGCCAAAAATATTTATCTTATTATTATTATCTCTATCAGATCTCACTCTCGTAAGTGACTGTGAAGGGCTTGACAACCCCTTTATCGCGTTGGTTGCGAGGTTCTTATTTGTTTGTGTAGGTACGAGGGACTTGCGTGTAGTCTCCTACTGGATTGATACCTTGGTTCTTAAAAACAGAGGGAAATACTTACGCTACTTTACTGCATCACCTTTTCCTCTTCAAGGGAAAACCAACGCAGTGCTCAAGAGGTAGCAGCCCACCGCCAGCGCCATGGATGAACAGGAGAGGGAGACGAAGGCGCTGGTGGGCTGGGCCTGCGCCTGTAGCGACCAGGCCGCAAGTGCATAGTGTCGTCTTCATTTTCTTTTTATTCTTTCTATTTCTTATTTATTTATTTAGCTACTGTCATGTACTTAGTTTAGGTACTAAACGATTTTAGTTAAAGTTGAAAAATAATTACCTACTGATATTTTGGATGTTGTCCAAAAAGTTTGGGGGGGGGGGGTATTCGGAACTGTTTGGAAATAAGTTCATATTTTAAAAGGCATAATAGGTGTTGCATGACCACTTTAATTATTTCCAGGGGGATTTAAATATCCATTTAATGTTGGTTCCTACATGTTAATTACCTAGTGAATATTTGCAACCGACCGAACATTTTTGTTTGACCGATTAAAGAAATAATAATTTGACTTTATTTTAACTTTGAATTTGAATCGGTTTCGAATCAACATGAGTTTATCAACAGTAACCGAGGTGACGTGGCATCATTAGCAGAGGTTCAATGTAGCTTAATTATCCGGGCGTCACAACTATATAATTTGGCACATGGTCACCTTCAACTTTCAACCTTGATGTACCTAATAAATCAATGTAAACAGTATCCGTAATAGTGGTAGCCATGGCCATATCAGAGAGAGAGAGAGAGATGTCACTAGTGAACCTATGGCCCCAAGTCTATTTTTCATTAATAAATTCTTCTACAAATTTGCTCTTTTATTTGCCTTACTGTTTTACCACCATATATCTTCATTTGCTTTTAATCTTATAACTAACAAGACAAGGGGCTTGACAACCTCTTGCCACACCGAGTGCAAGTTATTATTTTATTTGTGGGCATGTGTTGTTTATCTTGTTAGCTTAGAAGCTCCCAGTGATTCGATAAACCTTACTTCTTAATTGAGGAAAAACTTTGTTGATGTTCTATTTCACCCTTCCTCTTTAGAGAAAACCAACAACTCCTCTGGGAGTAGAAAGCACCACCAAATCAAAGTCAATCACTATTTTACCACTATATATCTTCATTTTATTTTAATATTATAACTAACAAGACAATGGGCTTGACAACCTCTTGTCACATTGAGTGCAAGTTTTTATTTTATTTGTGCGCAGGTGTTGTTTATCTTGTTAGCTTAGAAGCTCCCACTGATTTGATAAAACCTTTCTTCTTAACTAAGGGAAAACTTTGCTGTTGTTCTATTTCACGCTTCCATTTTGGGGAAAACCAACGATTCCTGCTGGAGTAGAAAGCACCATCAAATCAAAGACAATCATATCTTGTCGTCACCATTTTTCTACAATTCCAACAACTACATGTGTTGGCTAGAAATCCCACCATTGCCACTTCACAACCACACCCCTCACATAAGTTGTTGTTCATAGTTTGCACCGTCCAAGGCAAGCTGGCCGGAGTGAGGGCCGTCAAAGCCCACAAAGGAATCTTAAAATTGCATCTCACAACTTTACTAGTACGAGCCACCAGTATCAGCCACGATCTAGAGAGAGGAACCCTCTAGAAGACCCTTTGACGGCCACCGCAATTCGCAACTGGAGAGGGTAGCCGATGCCTCCACTGCAGACAGGTCCGAAGGAATCGGGACTCGCCGCACTTGCCAGAGACGTCAAAGACTCGGCCCGACCACACATGCACCGGCTTTGTAGACGTGCTCATGAGACTGAAAATCTCTTTGAGCGCGTCACCAGCGTTGCCATAGGAGTCGGCATAGGGTCACTCGCTGCTAGTGTTCCAAGACAGAACAAGTGGACGACCACCTTAGAGATAGCGTTGCAACCCTCCATGGACGAATCTGAGCGAGCCAAAGGTGACCCTAAGGAGAAACCGGCCAATAGGAGCAGCAGCATCCCTCCTAGACGCCTCCAGCCATGACGGGATGGATTAGCCGTTGGGAACCTCCGATTCGTTCGGAAGACGCGGGATGAGCGGGAAGATGACCCGACATCATCTCGGCCGCCGAGGCTTTGCCCAGTGGCACCGGCCGGTGACGGCGGGGAGGGGAAGGACGCGAGGTGTTGCATGTGGCGACGGCGTTGGGTGGCCACCCGAGTCGCCCTTGCGATCCTAGATCTCATCTCGCTTTACCTCGGACCAAGGAGATGGCATTGGCAAACCTCAAACTGGAAGCTCGGTGGAACACCAAAAATGTCGAGCAAATCGCCGGAAATCGAACTGTGTTAAGTGAAATTCATGCAAAATTAGTAAAGTTAAATTAAGGACCCTGATAAATGTCACACATGGGACACGAGCACGTGGCAACTTCGAACATTTTTTATGATAGGTTTAGTGACACAAGGATTGCAACTTTAGTTGTCAAGCATGACAACTTTCCTTTTGGATGGCAACTTTCAGTTTTTTTGTTTGTTTTTTATTTTCGGATGACAATTTTAGTTGTAAAAAGCTCAAAGCCGGATTGTTTCATGCCACACGTGTGACAGGGTAAATTTACATGATTGGATAATTAACAGTGCGCAGGTTAACTTTCATTCACTCCATTTGAACCGTTTCGTTGCTAACACTACAGTCTACAGCAGCACTGCTGGTCTTACACAGAGGAAGAAAGCAATTTACAGATCAAGATACTGTATGCCGGTTCTGAATAATCATCCAGATCAATTACCTCTTCCTCGATGATAGCGCCTATACAAAACCGCTTAATTAATTACAACGCCACGCGCGCAGCATGCATGTTAATCTTGGCCGCTGAAGTCGACGGTCTTGAAGGACTGGTGCAGGCGGCGGAGGACGGCCTCGTCGCGCCCCCACTCGGGGTTGGGCGCCGTGACGAAGTGCGCGTACAGCTTGTTCCGGGCGCACGTCACGGAGATGAGGCTGTGCGCGCCGGCGCCAGCCACCTCGTACTCGTAGTACACCTGCCCGTCCGCGTCCTTCCGCTCCGCCGATGTCACGTCGTCCGCCGACGAGATCTGGTCCTGCAGCCCGACGTCAGAGAGGGCGAGGTTGTCGAGCACGGCGCCGACGGGGGCCAGCTTGCGGAACCCGGAGAGGAAGGTGAGGTACTCCCGCTCGGAGCGCTTGCGCGGGTTGAAGAACTCGCTGTCCGTGCCGTTGGTGCCCTTCTCCACCTTTGACACCAGTCGCTCCTTCCACCCCTCGGGCACGTCGTACACGTACTCCGCCGCGTCCCTCTTGTTCGCGTTGCCGCCGTACCCGCCGTAGTTGGCCGCGCTCGCCGCCGTGCCGTAGTACACCTTGAACTCCGCCTCCGCGTGCGACGGCGCCGCGGGGGTCAGCAGGAGGAGACCGGCCGCGGCTGCCGCGGCCAGTGTGGCGGTGAGCGGCCTGGGAGCCGGGAGCCTCACAGTCTGTGGCGCTGGCTGCGAGGTGGCAGACGAGGAGGTGGAGGCGGCGGTGGTGAGGAGAGGAGAGGGGGAGAAGAGGGAAGCGAGCATGGTCATGGTGGACCTCGACGACGTGCGCGCGTACGCCCTGCGGTGGTGGGGGTGGTTTTTGCGCGCGATTTTGTGTGGTTTTGTCTCGCTGAGCGGATAGGAGATCGGCGAGGCTTATCCGGTGCGACGACGACATGGGCATTCCACCGACGAGGAGGGACAATCCTATCTGCCGCATCCTGCGACAGATCGTCGTTGATTCGCATAGCGCGAGCGACCTGAGCCGGCCCAATTATCAGTATATAACGGGCTACAGTACCGGACGGTTATGGCGACGTTCTAGAAGGTTCCAGTCCGTTTTTTATGGTTTTAGGAACCTTCTAGCCTTACTTTCAGGACATGAACCGTTTATGTCATTTTCTGTTTCTTTTTGGTTTTTTTCCTTTTTTTCTTTTCATTTTCGTTTTTTATTTTCTTTGTTTTTTCCCTTTGCTTTCTTCATTTTATTTTACTTTATTTTTATTTTTCAAAAAATCTTCAGAAATATGAAAAATGTTCAATTGTTTACAATTTTGTTCATTTTTAAAAAGATCATGTTTTGAAATTATATTCACAAATCCAAAAAATAGAATTTTAAAATTTGTTCACTACTTTGCAAAATGTTCCAAGATTAAAAAATGTTTAAAACTTCAATTCAAAAAAATCTTTGCATTTATTTGTTTTCCCGAATTGATAAAATGGTTAGGAATTTCAAAACATGTTCCCAAATAAAAAATATGTTCATGTTTTCAAAATTTATTCGCAAAATATAAAAATGTCTGGAAATCCCAAAAAAGGATCACCTTTGAAATTTGAGTCGCAAATTTATAAAATGGACGGGAATTTCACGTTCCAAACATGTTCACAAATAAAAAAAAATCATGTTTTCAAAATGTGTTTGTGAATTCAAAAAACTTTCAGGGAATATTAAAAAATGTTAGAATTATCAAAATTTGTTCGTAACTTCAAAAAATGTTTGATTTATTAAATTTGGTCTTGTTCTTCAAAAAATGTTTGCATTTTCAAAAAATTGTTCATAATTTAAAAAACGTTACCCCTTTGAAATTTGTTCCTTTTTCATTAAATGTTTGGGTTTCACAATTTTTTTGAATTTTTAATAATTTTTTAAGAAATTAGAAAATGGCTGTTTTCAAAAAAATATTTCCATTTTTCAAAAACAAAATCAAGTTTAAAATTTCCAAATAAGATTAATCTATTTGCGGCTTATAATTCATATTCACTCGGCTGCCATTTTAGACACCTAATCCTCTATTCTTAAATAGCTACAACACACTTATCTAATTTTTCTCTCCATGCAACAATGGCACATCACCAAGTCATGTATGGCTTCATAAGTTACTTTTTCCATTAATCTCTTCATGCAAACATACCACCTCATGCATGGTTTTTTTGTAGAAAGTTAATTCATGTAAGACATGTTTATGTTTGTTTTTGCATTAACTTTAGTCTTCTACCACTTTTTTTTGCCGGGGTTAAAAGGGATTTCATTACTCAACGCATGATGAGTTTGTTCCTACAAAGCAAAGGAACATCTGCAGGCGCAGAGCGCAACCATACTACAGTCCGGCCCTCCGAGATCCATACAATTTATAACAAAGTTCCTGCAACAACACGCAGGGCATTCGTCTAATCTCATTAATGATGGTGGCAAGAGGACGTCGTTTCGAACCCTAACACAGACTTGTGTTTATTTTGTGCTACTGAATGTTTTAAGTTTTGTTACTCTCGTTTACTTCGAGGTCGCTTGTTCAAACCCCATTGCCCATGCCTCCTTTTTCTGTGTTTTTTTCACTTCGCTAACGCGTTGGGCCGGCCAGGTGAGCCGCCCTGTGCGAAACACCGACTCTTTGCCGCAATGAGCGGCACATAGGAGGTAGCTGCCGCTTTCTCGCTTGTTGCTGTATCTTGCCTGTGCAGGCTTGCAGCCCAGAAAGGAGTCTGCGGTTTCCATATGTTGGGCTTGTCTCAGGGACAAGCCTATTTACGCATTTTCCATCAAATAGGCTGGGCTAGCACTTTTCGTCCGGTTCTATTTCCTTCTCTTCCTCGTTCCTGTGTCAACTCTTTGGTTTTTCCCTTTTTTATTTTTTATTTTCCTTATATTTTTATTTCAAAATTTTACTTTACAATCTTTATTATTAAAAATGTTTGGGAATTACAAGTAGTTTTCGAAATTTCAAAAACATTCATATTTTCGAAAATATTTGTGTTTTTGAAAAATTGTTCAGAATTTTAAAAATGTTCCTGCTTTCTAAATTTTCTAAAATTCAAAAACTATTCATGAATTTAAAAATGTTCGTGTTTTCTGATATATTGTTAAGAATTTCACAAAAAACAATTTCAAATTTTGTTCAACCTTGAAAAAACGATGATGTTTTGGAAAAATGTTTCAAAATTTCTAAAAAATTTCATGGTTTTCATAAAGATGTTTATAAATTTAAAACATGTTCCAGTTTGCAAAATTTGTTCACAAATTTAAGAACTGTTCATCTTTTTGAAAAAAATGGGAATTTCAAAAAATGATTTTGTTTCCCAAAAAACTTCTAGAATTTTTTAAAAAATACTATTCAAAAATCCATTGACGTTTTTACAAGGGTTAATTGGATTCATGCCACTGCAACTTTGGCTAGTTGGAAAAATGCCATTACAAAAACCAAAGTTGAAAATATCCCACTACAACTTTCACATATCTTTACATATGCCATTTTCATCATTACAACATATACTACCCTTGTAAATGCCTTTATACGGTGGCAGCCGGACGTTTGCTGGAGGCGGACATCGCGGATGGTGGGGCACGCAACGCGGCTGCTGATTTCAGAGCTCCGATTACTTGCCCATGGAGTCGCCGATCCCCGAGACGCCTTGACCTCGAGTTGATTCCGCCAAACGTCGACTTTGTGCTGCGTGTCCGCGCCCCGTCGTCGGCCTGGCGCTCCTCGACCGTGTCACTCATCGCCCCGACGAGCTTGCCATCTCTGCCCGTCGTCGGCCTTGCGCTCCTCGACCGTGTCACTCGTCGGCCCGACCTGCTCGAGCTCCAGCCCCATCGAAGCTCCGGCCCGGACACCACTACGACCTCCGCCCGTCGAAGCTCGCGTTCGTGCATTCTGTTTCCGGCCAGCGGCAGAATCGATAAGCCAAGGTTGTTGTGTGCGTGTGCCTGAGTCAATGAAGGCCAAGATTAATCTGGGTGTGTTTGGTAGTCGTGCGCTACAGTACCTGCATTGCATACCCTTCTCCACCTCGCCTGGCTCTGGAAAAACAGCCTCATATGCGACATCTGCGAGTTGTTTGGTGATGTATACTACACAACCTTCTTCTTGTAGACGTTGTTGGGCCTCCAAGTGCAGAGGTTTGTAGGACAATAGCAAATTTCTCTCAAGTGGATGACCTAAGGTTTATCAATCTGTAGGAGGCGTAGGATGAAGATGGTCTCTCTCAAGCAACCCTACAACCAAATAACAAAGAGTCTCTTGTGTCCCCAACACACCCAATACAATGGTAAATTGTATAGATGCACTAGTCCGGCGAAGAGATGGTGATACAAGTGGTATATGGATAGTAGATAAATGTATTTGTAATCTGAAATTATAAAAACAACAAGATAATGAATGATAAAAGTGAGCGTAAACGGTATTGCAATGATAGTAAACCAGGCCTAGGGTTCATACTTTCGCTAGTGTAAGTCCTCTCAACAATAATAACATAATTGGATCACATAACTATCCCTCAACATGCAACAAAGAGTCACTCCAAAGTCACTAATAGCGGAGAACGAATGAAGAGATTATGGTAAGGTACGAAACCACCTCAAAGTTATTCTTTTCAATCAATCCGTTGGGCTATTTCTATAGGTGTCACAAACAACCCTAGAGTTCGTACTAGAATAACACCTTAAGACACAAATCAACCAAAACCCTAATGTCACCTAGATACTCCAATGTCACCTCAAGTATCCGCGGGTATGATTATATGATATGCGTCACACAATCTCAGATTCATCTATTCAACCAACACAAAAGGACCTCAAAGAGTGCCCCAAAGTTTCTACCGGAGAATCACGACGAAAACATGTGCCAACCCCTATGCATAGGTTCATGGGCGGAACCCGCAAGTTGATCACCAAAACATACATCAAGTGAATCACGTGGTATCCCATTGTCACCACAGATATGCACGGCAAGACATACATCAAGTGTTCTCAAATCTTTAAAGACTCAATCCGATAAGATTACTTCAAAGGGGAAACTCAATTCATTACAAGAAAGTAGAGGGGGGAAGAAACATCATAGGATCCAAATATAATAGCAAAGCTCGCGATACATCAAGATCGTATCACCTCAAGAACACGAGAGAGAGAGAGAGAGAGAGAGAGAGAGAGATCAAACACATAGCTACTGGTACATACCCTCAGCCCCGAGGGAGAACTACTCCATCCTCGTCATGGAGAGCACCGAGATGATGAAGATGGCCACCGGAGAGGGATTCCCCCTCCGGCAGGGTGCCAGAACGGGTCTAGATTGGTTTTCGGTGGCTACGGAGGCTTATGGCGGCGGAACTCCCGATCTATTGTGCTCTCGGATGTTTTTAGGGTATATGGAGATATATAGGCGGAAGAAGTACGTCAGGGGGCCACGAGGGGCTCACGAGGGTGGAGGGCGCGCCCAGGGGGTGGGCGCGCCCCCTGCCTCGTGACCTCCTCGTAGGTTCCCCGGCGTGCACTCCAGGTCTTCTGGCCTTCTTTCCTTCCAAAAATGAGTTCCGTGAAGTTTCAGGTCAATTGGACTCCGTTTGATTTCCTTTTCTTCGAAACCCTAAAACAGGGTAAAAACAGAAACTGGCACTGGGCTCTGGGTTAATAGGTTAGTCCCAAAAATGATTTAAAAGTGTATAATAAAGCCCATAAACATTCAAAACAGTAGATAATATAGCATGGAGCAATCAAAAATTATAGATATGTTGGAGACGTATCAGCATCCCCAAGCTTAATTCCTGCTCGTCCTCGAGTAGGTAAATGATAAAAACAGAATTTTTGATGCGGAGTGCTACTTGGCATAATTTCAATGTAATTCTTCTTAATTGTGGCATGAATATTCAGATCCGAAAGATTCAAGATAAAAGTTCATATTGACATGAAAATGATAATACTTCAAGCATACTAACTAAGCAATTATGTCTTCTCAAAATAACATGGCTAAAGAAAGTTATCCCTACAAAATCATATAGTCTGGCTATGCTCTATCTTCACCACAAAAAATATTTAAATCATGCACAACCCCAATGACAAGCCAAGCAATTGTTTCATACTTTTGATGTTCTCAAACTTTTTCAATCTTCACGCAATACATGAGCGTGAGCCATGGACATAGCACTATAGGTGGAATAGAATGGTGGTTGTGGAGAAGACAAAAAGGAGAAGATAGTCTCACATCAACTAGGCGTATCAAAAGGCTATGGAGATGCCCATTAATAGATATCAATGTGAGTGAGTAGGGATTTCCATGCAACGGATGCACTAGAGCTATAAGTATATGAAAGCTCAACAAAAAGAACTAAGTGGGTGTGCATCCAACTCGCTTGCTCACGAAGACCTAGGGCATTTTGAGGAACCCCATCATTGGAATATACAAGCCAAGTTCTACAATGAAAGATTCCCACTAGTATATGGAAGTGACAACATAGGAGACTCTCTATCATGAAGATCATGGTGCTACTTTGAAGCACAAGTGTGGTAAAAGGATAGTAGCATTGCCCCTTCTCTCTTTCTCTCTCATTTTTTTTATTTTTTGGGCCTTATCTTTTTTATGGCCTCTTTTCTTTTTTTTATTTGGGCTTCTTTGGCCTCTTTTATTTATTTATTTTCGTCCGAAGTCTCATCCCGACTTGTGGGGGAATCATAGTCTCCATCATCCTTTCCTCACTGGGACAATGCTCTAATAATGATGATCATCACACTTTTATTTACTTAAAACTCAAGAATTACAACTCGATACTTAGAACAAGATATGACTCTATATGAATGCCTCCAGCGGTGTACCGAGATGTGCAATGATGCATGAGTGACATGTATGAATAATTATGAATGGTGGCTTTGCCATAAATACGATGTCAACTACATAATTATGCAAAGCAATATGACAATGATGAAGCGTGTCATAATAAACGGAATGGTGGAAAGTTGCATGGCAATATATCTCGGGATGGCTATGGAAATGCCATAATAGGTAGGTATGGTGGCTGTTTTGAGGAAGGTAAATGGTGGGTTTATGGTACCGGCGAAAGGTGCACGGTACTAGAGAGGCTAGCAAGGGTGGAAGGGTGAGAGTGCGTATAGTCCATGGACTCAACATTAGTCATAAAGAACTCATATACTTATTGCAAAAATCTACAAATTATCAAAACAAAGTACTACGCGCATGCTCCTAGGGGGATATATTGGTAGGAAAATACCATCGCTCGTCCCCGACCGCCACTCATAAGGAGGACAATCAATAAATAAATCATGCTCCGACTTCATCACATAACGGTTCACCATACGTGCATGCTACGGGAATCACAAGCTTTAACACAAGTATCTCTTCAAATTCACAAGTACTCAACTAGCATGACTCTAATATCATCATCTCCATATCTCAAAACAATCATCAAGCATCAAACTTCTCTTAGTATTCAACACACTCATAAGAAAATTTTACTAATCTTGAATACCTAGCATATTAGGATTTTAAGCAAATTACCATGCTATTTAAGACTCTCAAAATAATCTAAGTGAAGTATGAGAGTTCATCTATTTATTCAAAATAAAACTACCACCATGCTCTAAAAGATATAAATGAAGCACTAGAGCAAACGACAAACTACTCCTGAAGATGTAAGTGAAGATCAATGAGTAGTCGAATAATTATGCAACTATGTGAAGGTTCTCTAATATTTAATAATTTCAGATCTTGGTATTATATTCAAACATCAAGCAAAGCAAAATAAAATGACATTCTACAAATATCAAACATTATGTGAAGAAGCAAAAAACTTAGGATCAACCGATACTAACCGATAGTTGTTGAAGAAGAAAGGTGGGATGCCAACCGGGGCATCCCCAAGCTTAGACGCTTGAGACTTTTTGAAATATTATTTTGGGGTGCCTTGGGTATCCCCAAGCTTGAGATTTTGTGTCTCCTTAATTCCTCTCATATCAAGGTCTCCCTAAATCTCAAAAGCTTCATCCACACAAAACTCAACAAGGACTCGTGAGATAAGTTAGTATAAACCATTGCAAAACCTTATCATACTCTACTGTAGCAAATCACTAAAATTATTATTCAACATTGCATACTAAATGCCTCTGCATATTTAATAGTCCTATCCTCAAATAGAATCATTAAAGAAGCAAACATATGCAAACAATGCAAATATAACAGCAATCTGCCTAAACAGGATAGTCTGTAAAGAATGATGCAATATCCATACCTCTCTAGCTCCAAAAATTATGAAAGAAAATTCCCACTGTAGTAAATTTATTAGATCTTAATATGCAAAAGGTTTCGACATTTTATCACATTCTGACTTTTCTATGGAATTATTGCAACAGCGGTAAACTTTCTGTTTTCAAACAGCAACATGTATACTTGTAACATAGGCATAGTAAAGGATATCAATGCCACTTTTATTGAAATAAAAGATGCAAAACATTGTTCTAAATAACAGCAAGCAAATCTTAACAAAATAAATTAACGCTCCAAGCAAAATACATATAATGTGGCGAATAAAAATATAGCTCCAAGTAAAGTTATCAATGAACGAAGACGAAAGAGGGGATGCCTTCCGGGGCATACCCAAGCTTAAGCTCTTGGATATCCTTAAATATTACCTTGGGGTGCCTTGGGCATCCCCAAGCTTAGGCTCTTGCCACTCCTTATTCCATAGTCCATCGAATCCTTACCAAAAACTTGAAAACTTCACAACACAAAACTTAACAGAAAACTCGTAAGCTCCATCAGTACTCCCTCCATTCCATAATGTAGTGCTTCATATATCCCCGTGCTTCAACTTTGACCATAAATTTAACTACCAAGACCGATTGTGGCAGGAGAAAAAATTATATCAGTGAATTCGTATTCGAAAGAAGTTTTTAATTATGTAACTTTTTCTCCCGCCGCAATCGGTCTCGTACGTTAAATTTATGGTCAAAGTTCAACCTCGGGAAGTGCGGGCGCACTATATTTTGGAATGGAGGGAGTATAAGAAAACAAAAGACCACTTCAAGGTACTGTAATGAACTCATTCTTTATTTATATTGGTGTTAAACCTACTGTATTCCAACTTCTCTATGGTTTATAAACTATTTTACTAGCCATAGATTCATCAAAATAAGCAAACAACACATCGAAAACAGAATCTGTCAAAAACAGAACAGTCTGTAGTAATCTGGATCAAACGTATACTTCTGGAACTCATAAAATTCTCAAATAAATTTCTGGACCTGACGAATGTATCTATTAATCATCTGCAAAAATAATTAACTAAATATCACTCTCCAAATAAAAATGGCAGCAATTCTCATGAGCGCTAAAGTTTCTGTTTTCTACAGCAAGATCAAAAAGACTTTTCCCAAGTCTTCCCAACGGTTCTACTTGGCACAAACACTAATTAAAACATAAAAACTCAATCATAATAGAGGCTAGATAAGTTATTTATTACTAAACAGGAGCAAAAAGCAAGTAACAAAAATAAAGTTGGGTTGCCTCCCAACAAGCGCTATCGTTTAACACCCCTAGCTAGGCATGATGATTTCAATGATGCTCACATAAAGGATAAGAATTGTAACATAAAGAGAGCATCATGAAGAATATGATGCATAGGGATTTTGTGAGCAAACAATTTATGGGAACAATAATCAACTTGCATAGGAAAGCAAAACAAGCACAACTTCAAAACTTTAAGCACATAGAGAGGAAACTTGATATTATTGCAATTCCTACAAGCATATATTCCTCCCTCATAATAATTTTCAGTAGTATCATGAATGAATTCAACAATATAACTATCACATAAAGCATTCTTTTCATGATCTACAAGCATAGAAAATTTACTACTCTCCACACAAGCAAAATTCTTCTCATGAATAATAGTGGGAGCAAACTCAACAAAATAACTATCATGTGATTGAAAATTAAGATCAAGATGACAAGGTTCATTGTTATTATTATTCTTTAAAGCATACGTGTCATTGAAATAATCATCATAGATAGGAGGCATGCTTTCATCATAATAAATTTTCTCATCAAAACTTGGGGGACAAAAAATATCATCTTCATCAATTATAGCTTCCCCAAGCTTGTGGCTTTGCATATCATTAGCATCATGGATATTCAAGGAATTCATACTAACAACATTGCAATAATGCTCATCATCCAAATATTTAGTGCCAAACATTTTATAGATTTCTTCTTCTAGCACTTGAGCACAATTATCCTTTCCATCATACTCACGAAAGATATTAAAAAGGTGAAGCGTATGAGACAAACTCAATTCCATTTTTTATAGTTTTCTTTTATAAACTAAACTAGTGATAAAACAAGAAACTAAAAGAATTGATTGCAAGATCTAAAGATATACCTTCAAGCACTCACCTCCCCGGCAACGGCGCCAGAAAAGAGC
Source organism: Triticum aestivum (assembly GCF_018294505.1). NCBI lineage: Eukaryota > Viridiplantae > Streptophyta > Magnoliopsida > Poales > Poaceae > Triticum > Triticum aestivum. The sequence continues at coordinate 228,114,985 of NC_057812.1, read as the reverse complement.
TTGATGTCTACTACACAACCTTCTTCTTGTAGACGTTGTTGGGCCTCCAAGTGCAGAGGTTTGTAGGACAGTAGCAAATTTCCCTCAAGTGGATGACCTAAGGTTTATCAATCCGTAGGAGGCGTGGGATGAAGATGGTCTCTCTCAAGCAACCCTGCAACCAAATAACAAAGAGTCTCTTGTGTCCCCAACACACCCAATACAATAGTAAATTGTATAGGTGCACTAGTTTGGCGAAGAGATGGTGATACAAGTGGTATATGGATAGTAGATAAAGGTATTTGTAATCTGAAATTATAAAAACAGCAAGGTAACAAATGATAAAAGTGAGCATAAACGGTATTGCAATGATAGTAAACAAGGCCTAGGGTTCATACTTTCGCTAGTGTAAGTCCTGTCAACAATAATAACATAATTGGATCACATAACTATCCCTCAACATGCAACAAAGAGTCACTCCTAAGTCACTAATAGCGGAGAACGAACGAAGAGATTATGGTAGGGTACGAAACCACCTCAAAGTTATTCTTTCCGAGCAATCCGTTGGGCTATTCCTATAGGTGTCACAAACAGCCCTAGAGTTCGTACTAGAATAACACCTTAAGACACAAATCAACCAAAACCCTAGTGTCACCTAGATACTCCAATGTCACCTCAAGTATCCGTGGGTATGATTATATGATATGCGTGTCACAATCTCAGATTCATCTATTCAACCAACACAAAAGGACCTCAAAGAGTGCCCCAAAGTTTCTACCGGAGAATCACGACGAAAACGTGTGCCAACCCCTATGCACAGGTTCATGGGCGGAACCCGCAAGTTGATCACCAAAACATACATCAAGTGAATCACGTGGTATCCCATTGTCACCACAGATACGCACGGCAAGACATACATCAAGTGTTCTCAAATCTTTAAAGACTCAATCCGATAAGATTACTTCAAAGGGGAAACTCAATTCATTACAAGAAAGTAGAGGGGGGAAGAAACATCATATGATCCAAATATAATAGCAAAGCTCGCGATACATCAAGATCGTATCACCTCAAGAACACGAGAGAGAGAGAGATCAAACACATAGCTACTGGTACATACCCTCAGCCCCGAGGGAGAACTACTCCCTCCTCGTCATGGAGAGCACCGGGATGATGAAGATGGCCACCGGAGAGGGATTCCCCCTCCGGCAGGGTGCCGGAACAGGTCTAGATTGGTTTTTGGTGGCTACGGAGGCTTCTGGCGGCGGAACTCCCGATCTGTTGTGCTCTCGGATGTTTTTAGGGTATATGGAGATATATAGGCGGAAGAAGTACGTCAGGGGGGCCACGAGGGGCTCACGAGGGTGGAGGGCGCCCCCAGGGGGGTGGGTGCCCCCCTGCCTCGTGACCACCTCGTAGGTTCCCCGACGTGCACTCCAAGTCTTCTGGGCTTCTTTCCTTCCAAAAATGAGTTCCGTGAAGTTTTAGGTCAATTGGACTCCGTTTGATTTTCCTTTTCTTCGAAACCCTAAAACAGGGTAAAAACAGAAACTGGCACTGGGCTCTGGGTCAATAGGTTAGTCGCAAAAATGATATAAAAGTGTATAATAAAGCCCATAAACATTCAAAACAGTAGATAATATAGCATGGAGCAATCAAAAATTATAGATACGTTGGAGACGTATCATTTGGTTGCGTGTATATGGATTTCCTGCATTAGGAAATCAACTTTGGCACATTGTTTAGTTGCCTGCATTGTCTCGGCGCATGCAACTACACACTGTTTGGTTGCCCGCATGGGTATGATTAAGAGATAGCACTTGCACTTAGCACACAGGGTTAAGATCTAGCAGAGAAAGGGGGAGAAGAAATGCAGTGTGCGCTGGACCATGGCGACTGCAGTGAATAGTGGTCGTGGCACCATGTTCGACATGACGAGCATGGAGTCGTGGACGAGCGACCCCGTCGGCGGCACGATGAGTGACACCGTCGGCGAACTAGTTGCGGTGCTCGCGCAAAGACAATGGACAGAGGAGAAGAATGCAGTGCTCGCGCCATGGTATCTTCAGTGTAGTGGACGAGAGAGGAGGCCAAGATGATCGACGTCGGAAACGACTCCAGTGTAGTAGGGCGAGAGAGAGGAGGCGAAGATGATTGACCCCTTCAGTGGCGCGGCGAACTGCAGTGTTCACGGAGGGAGAGGACACAAGAAAACAGTGTGCGCGCCATTGCAGTGTTAGTGCAGTAGGAAGACGACAGAGAGTAGGCCGAGATGAGCGACGCCGGAAACAACTCTAGTGTAGTAGCACGCGGACAAGGAGATCAAGGGGAAGGGCTTCGGCATGGAGAGGGACGAATAGGAGGGCTCTAAGGAGAGGACAGAGGAGCTCGACATGGCGGCGTCAGTGCAGTAGACTGCTGTTCAAAGAGAGATGAAGCTACGATCATCGAAACCAAAAACTTACAACACGAATGTTGTAAGGAACTACGAGATTAGGCTGCTGGTCAAATGAAATTTCAAATGATCGATCGTGTGTGACGAATCTTACAAAATTCGTTCAGAATAGCTCCAAACGGGAACACGAGATTAAGAAATTACGGCCGACGAAACTACGATCCGATCACCTGAACGGAACCATAGCATCGAGGTGCATCTTTTTCGTGTAGAGCTGAAAGGACATGCGGTGCCCCCATGTGTGGTTTTGGTAATTGATGACAATCTCTATGGACTAACGGTTGCCTTGAGTTATATTTGAAGCATTTGTCCATAGGATTGTCTTGAAGTCCATGTGTTGGTTTCAAGGAGTTTATGAGATGGACAAAGTGCTTTTCAAGGAATTATCCAAAGATTGGTCATGTGTGAGTTGAGATGGCCAAAGTGCTTTTCAAGGAATTATCCAAAGATTGGTCATGTGTGAGTTGAGATGGCCAAAGTGTTTTTCAAGGAATTATCCAAAGATTGGTCATGTGTGAGTTGAGCTTATTGCAAGCATGTCTTGAAGAAGAAGATTGTGTGATCATTCATGTTTACCTTCAAGACATCATCCAAATAAAGAGAGTTGGAAAGATTCAATGTTGATCAAGACTAAGTCAAGAGTGAATCAAGTTGATCAACTCACAAAGCGTAGAAGAAGTACCGAGAGGGATCAAGTGATCCTATCGCATGGTAAGCATTGTCCATTATGCTTTGTGTACTAACCCATGATCTACATGAGAGTTCTTTGTGGGGTTAGGTATGTTTCCATGGTCTTGCGTCAAGAGGAAGATCTCATACAACCCATGGAGGATGACATCAAGTGGTGATCGTCATCAAGTTTGCAGTGTGCAAGTTCAAGTGGAGCAACTCGAAGAGTGGCTCACCCATAATGGAGTATGGGGGAGCAATCAAGCTTGAAGCTTGCTGTCCATTGTGGTGTTAATGGAATTGTGAAGATGTGCCAAAGAGTGGCTCACCCATAGTGGAGTATGGGGGAGCAATCAACTAGTCTTCATCGAGCCAACACAATCAAGAAAGGTGGTCCAACTTGAGGAAGTCAAGATCGTCATCATCTAGCTCAAGTGGACTATGTGCAAGGCAAAGGTTTGCCCTTGATAGGTTTTCTATTTTACCGGTCTCATAGTGGTAGTTGGGAGACCGGGTTGTAGGATCGATTGCCGTACTATCAAGGGGGGCTCTCTAGGGAGTAGCTTGATCGTATCATTCGTCGAGAGCTCAAACCATTGCATCCTTGCATCATATTTCTTGGTTCTTGTTTGGTTCCATTTGTGAGTCTTAGAGCTTATGGTCATCTTGATGACAAGCTTGAGTTCATCGAAAACGGAGTTCGCATGCATCTTCTATGATGTTTTCGGTGTTGGAGGTTTTACCGGTCTTTTCTGAGGAAGGGTTCTCACCATTTTATTATGGTCCTTTTCTCATTTGCTTCTTATTGATATTTCTCTCAAGATTGTGTTAGCCCTTTCGTTAGCTTTCCAACAAACTTGGTTTCGTTGAATTCGGAGCTCGTATGCGAAAGTTGTGGCTGTTTTGATATTGCCTGTTTTACACAGAGAGGTTGTACCGCCCCATGGAGAGGTTGTACCGCTTGACCGGTACAACCGGTGTTTGGAGCGGTTGTACCGCTCCAGAATTGGTCCGGAGGTTGTACCGGTCATGTACCGCTCTACCACCGGACTGGTCTCTGTTGTGGTGCGGTTGTTGGGCGGTTGTGGGCGGTTGTACCGCTTATTGCCTGTTACCGGTTGTACCGGTGCTCATAGAGGTTGTACCGCTCCTATGTTATTCTGTACATAACGGGCAGATTCGTGGGGACCTATTTAAGGGGGTCTTCTTCCCAATGGTTCCCTATCTCTTGAGCTTGTTTTTGCCCCCATTGTTGACCTTCTTTGAGCTTGCTAACTCTCACTCCCTCCATGGATTCTTGCTAGTTTTTGAGGGAAAAGAGAGAGGAGATCTAGATCCACATTTCCACCAATCACTTTCTCCTCTATGTGAGGGGAACCCCTTGGATCTAGATCTTGGAGTTCTTGGTGTTCTCCGTCTTGTTCTTCCTCTCATTTCCCTCCCTAGCATTAGTTGCTCCGGTGGGATTTGAGAGAGAAGGACTTGGGCACTCCGTGTGCCCTTGCCATTGCATTTGGTGCATCGGTTTGAGTTCTCCACGGTGATACGTGGAAGTGAAGTTTGAGAAGCTTATTACTCTTGGGTGTTTGGGCACCCTAGAGCTTGTTCCTCTTGGGTGCCTTGGCGCCCTAGACGGTTGGTGTTGTTCGGAGCTCAATCATTGTGGTGTAAAGCTCCGGGCAAGCGTCGGGGTCTCCAATTAGGTTGTGGAGATCGCCCCGAGCAATTTGACGGGTACCGGTGACCGCCCCCAAGGGTTGCCAAAGTGTACGGGTTTGGTGACCGCCCCCAAGGGTTGCCATTTGTACGGGTTCGGTGACCGCCCTCAAGGGTCCCTTAGTGGAATCACGGCATCTTGCATTGTGCGAGGGCGTGAGGAGATTACGGTGGCCCTAGTGGCTTCTTGGGGAGCATTGTGCCTCCACACCGCTCCAAACGGAGATTAGCATCCGCAAGGGTGTGAACTTCGGGATACATCGTCGTCTCCGCGTGCCTCGGTTATCTCTTACCCGAGCTCTTTACTTATGCACTTTACTTTGTGATAGCCATATTATTTCTTGTCATATATCTTGCTATCACATAGTTGCTTATCTTGATTAGCATAAGTTGTTGGTGCACATAGGTGAGCCTAGTTGTTTTAGGTTTTGTGCTTGACAAATTAACCGCTAGGTTTATTCCGCATTTGTTCAAGCCTAAACCGTAATTATTTTAAAACGTCTATTCACCTCCCCCTCTAGGCGACATCCACGATCTTTCAATTGGTATCAGAGCCTCGTCTCTCTTTATTAAGCTTTACCGCCTAGAGAGTAAAGATGTCGACTAGGGGATTAGGATTCTCTGACACTCTTAGTTTCGATGGCACAAATTTTGATGTTTGGGTAATTCGCATGCTTAATCTCTTTAGGGTCATGGATCCAAATTTAGAGAGAATTGTAGATATTGGTTTTTCTCCTCGAAAGGATCCCCAAATATTATCTTTAGAGGATGAGAAAAACTCTTATCTCGATTCTCAAGCTTCTAATGTGCTTTTCGATGCTTTGAGCAATGTAGTTATATTTCAACTCATGCCGTTCCGGGATGCTCATGAGTTGTGGACAAAGCTTCAAGATAAATATGGCGTGTCCAAGTTTTGTGGGGATGATTGTTCTCCCTCCACATCCGGCCGTGTTGCCTTCTCAACTTCTTCTACTTTGCCTACATGTGGATTGCCACAAGGTAATGCTATGGTGAGTAGTGTTGGTCATTGCAATGATGATAGTGTGCTTATCGTTGATGACTCTTCTTCACTATCTTGTTGCAATGCTCCATCTTTGGACTTTAGCACTTCGAGCACTCCAAATGTCTCACATGCTTGTGTTGATAGTCCTTGCATATCATGTAGAAATTGCTTGACTAAATCACATGATGATATGCTTGCTATGCCTTGTTGCCATGATAAAAAATGTATCTATTTCCTCGAGTTGTTATGCTAACAATGTAGAGGAAACCCAACACTCCATGGAACAAGATGTGGTCTTAAACGGTGCTTCAAGAGATCCTACATCATCATCGACCGCTTTTTTCCTTATGGCTAAGGCTTCAAAGGTATCTCCCACTTTGAATCCCAATATATCTTGTGATGATATTGATGATGTCAAGAATGATGATGATGTTGATTATGATGAAGAGAATGATAATGTTGCCTCCTTAAAAATTAAAGGGGAAATGGTTTTTAAAGCTCTTCATAGAAATAAAATTGCTCGTTCCAACTTCATGGAAATTATGTCCATTGCCATTGAGGGCAAGAAATATATTGAGGAGTTGGAATCTCATCTCGAGGAGCATGAGGTCGCCATTGAGAAAATGGAAGGTCATGAGAGTGATTACGCTAATGAGATTGCGGACCTCTCTCAAGCTCTTGAACTTGAACAAACCACCAAGGAATCTCTTGAGGAGACTATTGCTCTAGAATTATCTAGAGTGAGGGAATCTCGTGATAGAGCTCTTGAGGTGGCCAATGATTTTGAAACTAAAAATGAGGAGCTTGAAGTTGTGCATGCTAAACTCCTTGAGGACTTTGAGCACCTCGAAAATGGCTCAAGGGTCATTAAGAGTGAGCTCATCAAACTCACCGAGTCTCATGCTCAACTTAAAGCTTCATATTCAAAAGAGCTTGCCAAGTTGTCTTCTCCTGTTGTTTCTAATGATTATGCTTGTGCTACTAACTCTATCTCTTGTGAAGCATCCATATTAAAGGAGAATGTTGAGCTAAGGGCTCAACTTGAGTTGCTACCTAGCAACTATGGGATGTTGGAAGAAAATTATGTAAAGCTCACAAGCTCTCATGATGATCTTCTAGTATCCCATAATGTGCTAAAGATAGCTCATGAGGCCATGCTTGCTAAGGTAACATCTAGTGAGCCTCATGTGGATACTAGCACTACTTTCGGTCAAAATGCTATATTGCCTTGTGCTAGTCCTCACAATTCATCCATGCATAACATTGGTACATCTTGTGATGAATTGCTTTCCTTGCCTTGTTGCTCTAATGATGAAGCTTATACTTTCTCTAGTACTTGTGTTGAGACTAACCATGTAGAGGAAATCAAAGAGCTCAAGGACCAAGTCACTTCTTTGAAGAAAGACTTGGAAAAGAGTCATGAAGGGAAATTTACTCTCAACAACATCTTGAGCGTGCAAAAATCCCCCAATGACAAAGGTGGACTTGGGTTCAACTCCAACAAGAAGAAGAAGTCCAAGGTGAACAAAAGGAAGGGCCAAGAACAAGTCAAGAATTCGGCCAAGATTGTTTGCTTCAAGTGCAAAGTAGAAGGGCGTCATGTTAGATCTTGCCCATTGAAGAAGAAGCCCATTAGTGACAAGCAACAAGGGAAGAGGCCACAAGTACACTCTCATTCTCAACCTCAAGTTGAAGGAAAGCCTCTTCCCAAGAAGACTCAAGCTTATGCTTCTCAAGTTGAGAAATCAAGTGAGAAGAAAGTGAAGAGTAGACGTTGCTACCTATGTCGCGAGAAAGGTCACCTCGCCTCTTCATGCACTAGTGGTAACTTATCCAACCAATTATTATTGATGATGTTTATTCTCTTGGGAAGGATAAGGTCGGCAATGTGGTTGCCAAGTTTGTTGGTACTCAAAGTGGTTTGAAGCAAAGAACCATTTGGGTAGCCAAGCCTATTGTGACTAACCTCTTAGGACCCAACTTGGTTGGGGACCACCAAGCTCAAACTTGATCAATAGGTGATGTTGGAGGTCATTGGAGACTTGGCTACATTATGAAGAATTAAGGGTACTTCATCATTCTTATTGTCTCAAGCCAAGTCAATTGAATCATCAAGATTATATCTTATATCCAATGTGCCTCCTTGCGGTAACTTGTACCTCAATTGCTTACATTGAAAGTTACTTGCCCCCTTGCATGTTTTGGTTTTGTTCCTTGCATGTGTTTGTATATGTTGTGCTTCCAACTTGATTATCTTGAGCAATCAAGTATATGTGTGTTGGTTTGCACATCATGTACGTGTGTGTCATGCGTTGAGCCTTTTGCATCTTGTTTATTTCTTAGTTGGCTCTTGTGAGGAGATTAATGGAATATCCCATTATGGGGGAGTGATGTGCTTTGTGCACTTCACAATCCTATAAAGGTGGGTACATGGGGAATACCACTTAGTATTGATATTGCAAGCTTGTCTAGTCACTATGTGGTATGTCTTCTCATGAGAAATTCAAATTCTAAATAGTCCATTAATTATCTCTTGTTGGATCCTTTAATTGCCTCTTTTCTATCTTTAATTGGTATCACATTATGGGGGAGTAATATGCTATGTGTATATTACTAGCCTAGAAAATGTGTACATTTGAGATATTGTCATCTAGAGTTGATATTGTAAATTATCTTGTTCCTAGGTGGCATGTTAGCTCTACAAGTTGCAATTTGCTTTTTGTATGGTGTGAAGATGATGTTGGATATCCTTGCTATCTACCATCGGGAATTATTTCCATTTACTTCTTGTCTTTTGACAATTGGTACTCACTTTTGTGGTAGAATTTATTGATCATCTTTACATTGGCTTTTGTTTTTTATTTGCCATTTCTCTCGCCAAGGATTGTATCATCTCCCTTTGTCTTCCATACCACTTGTGGATCTTGTTTAGTGTTTTCTAGATATAGTGAAAGTGGTGATCCCACCTTGTGCATTTTGTATTCAAATGCAAATTCTCTCAATGCACTAGTCTTGGGGGAGCTATCCTACTTTCTATAAAACACTCGTCTTGCGATCCTTATCAAGTGTGTGTTGGTGGAAGGCAAGCCGTTTTCATTTTGGTACTTTGTGCCATCATGAAACTTTGTAGAGAGCTTGGTTTGTTTGGAACCATCCTCTCTTTTGGGAGTTTGATACCTTTTTTTGAGTGTATCAATGGACATCTCATTCCTTGATGTATATTTTATGGATATCCTCCAAGTGATGTTTTATTCATTTGGTATCTTTTCTTCACTTGGTTTTTCTTTGTCATTTGGTATCGGTTCTTGTAAGTCTTGAGCGTGCATATTAACTTCATGTAGTATCTTTGGCATGCTTTCTTTCTTCGACCCAATATATAGGGGAAACTCCACCAAGTCTCAAATTGGATCAGATGTGCATGAATTTCATTTCCTTTTCTATATGCACATATTTATGTGGAGTTTGTCCTTTGTATTGTTGGTGTTTCTAACTCTTTGGTCCCAATGAGTTTGGGTACCATTTTGTTTGTGTTGTTGTTCTAGGAACAATTGGAGTTACATTGGATGCTCGGCTCATTCACAAGGAAGGTGTTGTCATCATGTGCTTATTGGAGTCGAGCTAGGATGATCAATGAACTACTATCTACCTTCAATTGGTATCTACTACATACTTCCAATGTTAACTCGGTAACAAGTATCTTCATATTCTTCATGCACACATTTCTTGCATCAACCTTGTGTAGGTTGTATCATGGCATGTTATTCATTCATTCTTGTGATACGTGTTCCCTTTCTCAAAGCATCCCAATAATGATCTCTTGTTGCTAGTTGTGATGTCTGATGGGTGTGTGGTAGGAATTCATTTATATACAATAAGACCATATCTAGCCATGTGCTATGCTTCCAAGCAAATATCTTATTGGTATATGTATGACCTCCCTTTGGATATCTTGTTCCTCGTGTTGTAACTACTTTGGGTGTACATCCTTCTTTGTAGATATATATCATCATGATTTCGTCTACCTAGAATCTTATACACTTGAGATAAGTTGCATATCTAGTTGATATCCTTTCTTTCACGTCCACCTTGTCTTTCTTATGTTATTTCTTTGGTGGCTCCGTGAAAGCTTTTGCCTTGAGTGCGTGTCTTCTATCGTTGCATCTTGATGCACTCTTGTGGGTGAAGATTATTTTCCTCATGCTTATCTTTACGAGGCTTTTGCCATCTTAATTGGTATCCCTCGTCTTGATGAGGCTTTCATCTTCTATCTTCACGACGGGTTGTCACAAGCATATGTTCTTTATATGCTTATTAGTAAGCTTGTGAACCCATTTGTAGTTGTGTGTGGGAATGATAGGCCTTGCACCATGTGCCTCATTCTTTCAAGACTTTATTGATGCTTAATGCTCATCCGTACTTTAGTCTTCTCAAGTGTTTTGCCTTGACTCACACACATCATTTTGGTTGAGCCCTTTCTTAAGTTGCCTCTTTTACTTGTTGCTCAACCATGTGTTTGTTGCAAGTACTAGGTTTAGTTTCCTATATGCTCGCTTGCACTTGTTGTAAGTTTCTATTGATTTTGGGGGAGCTGTGATCCTATTTTGTGCACTTTGTATCCAAATACAAAAATTCTTATGTGTGCACAAATCATGGGGAGCTTCTCTAGTTTCTTTAGAACACTCCTTTGCTCATATCATAATATCCTTTATTCATGTATCTCGTAGGATCTTTGGTCTAGTTGGTTGAATTGATACCCGTTGATTGCTTGCTTCAATTGGTACCTTTTGTTTGCTTGATTGCTTGTGTCTCTCTTTGTTATGTCCTTGTGGCATATCATTCCTTTAGCAATCTTGGTGCCTCAATATAGTTGGTCTTCCTCCAAGTATTACCATTGGATATGTGTATTGCATTCCACTCTCTTTTGAGAAATACACAATTTATATTGGCCTTCTAAGTTTTCGCCCATTTTGGCAATCGATGCCAATGGGGGAGAAGTTTCAGAGAGTTTTCTGGATAAGTTTAGAGAGTTTTTTCTTCTTGCTTTGGTTTTGTACCTAAGCATTTGCATCTCATAAACATGCATTTTTGGTTGTTGCGTTGCATGGTGATAAATAATTCATTATATAAACTCTCTTGAAAATGATTGTCATCAATTACCCAAATGGGGGAGATTGAAAGGACATGCGGTGCCCCCATGTGTGGTTTTGGTAATTGATGACAATCTCTATGGACTAACGGTTGCCTTGAGTTATATTTGAAGCATTTGTTCATAGGATTGTCTTGAAGTCCATGTGTTGGTTTCAAGGAGTTTATGAGATGGCCAAAGTGCTTTTCAAGGAATTATCCAAAGATTGGTCATGTGTGAGTTGAGATGGCCAAAGTGGTTTTCAAGGAATTATCCAAAGATTTGGTCATGTGTGAGTTGAGATGGCCAAAGTGCTTTTCAAGGAATTATCCAAAGATTGGTCATGTGTGAGTTGAGCTTATTACAAGCATGTCTTGAAGGAGAAGATTGTGTGATCATTCATGTTTACCTTCAAGACATCATCCAAATGAAGAGAGTTGGAAAGATTCAATGTTGATCAAGACTAAGTCAAGAGTGAATCAAGTTGATCAACTCACAAAGCGTAGAAGAAGTACCGAGAGGGATCAAGTGATCCTATGGTATGGTAAGCATTGTCCATTACGCTTTGTGTACTAACACATGGTCTACATGAGAGTTCTTTGTGGGGTTAGGTATGTTTCCATGGTCTTGCGTCAAGAGGAAGATCTCATACAACCCATGGAGGATGACATCAAGTGGTGATCGTCATCAAGTTTGCAGTGTGCAAGTTCAAGTGGAGCAACTCGAAGAGTGGCTCACCCATAATGGAGTATGGGGGAGCAATCAAGCTTGAAGCTTGCTGTCCATTGTGGTGTCAATGGAATTGTGAAGATGTGCCAAAGAGTGGCTCACCCATAGTGGAGTATGGGGGAGCAATCAACTAGTCTTCATCGAGCCAACACAATCAAGAAAGGTGGTCCAACTTGAGGAAGTCAAGATCGTCATCATCTAGCTCAAGTGGACTATGTGCAAGGCAAATGTTTGCCCTTGATAGGTTTTCTATTTTACCGGTCTCATAGTGGTAGTTGGGAGACCGGGTTGTAGAACCGATTGCCGTACTATCAAGGGGGGCTCTCTAGGGAGTAGCTTGATCATATCCTTCGTTGAGAGCTCAAACCATTGCATCCTTGCATCATATTTCTTGGTTCCTGTTTGGTTCCATTTGTGAGTCTTAGAGCTTATGGTCATCTTTATGACAAGCTTGAGTTCATCGAAAATGGAGTTCGCATGCATCTTCTATGATGTTTTCGGTGTTGGAGGTTTTACCGGTCTTTTCCGAGGAAGGGTTCTCACCATTTTATTATGGTCCTTTTCTCATTTGCTTCTTATTGATATTTCTCTCAAGATTGTGTTAGCCCTTGTCGTTAGCTTTCCTACAAACTTGGTTTCGTTGAATTCGGAGCTCGTATGCGAAAGTTGTGGCTGTTTTGATATTGCCCGTTTTACATAGAGAGGTTGTGCCGCCCCATGGAGAGGTTGTACCACTTGACTGGTACAATCGGTGTTTGGAGCGGTTGTACCGCTCCAGAATTGGTCCGGAGGTTGTACCGGTCATGTACCGCTCTACCACCGGACTGGTCTCTATTGTGGTGCGGTTGTTGGGCGGTTGTGGGGCGGTTGTACCGCGTATTACCTGTTACCGGTTGTACCGGTGCTCATAGAGGTTGTACCGCTCCTATGTTATTCTGTACATAACGGGCAGATTCGTGGGGACCTATTTAAGTGGGTCTTCTTCCCAAATGGTTCCCTATCTCTTGAGCTTGTTTTTGCCCCCATTGTTGACCTTATTTGAGCTTGCTAACTCTCACTCCCTCCATGGATTCTTGCTAGTTTTTGAGGGAAAAGAGAGAGGAGATCTAGATCCACATTTCCACCAATCACTTTCTCCTCTATGTGAGGGGAACCCCTTAAATCTAGATCTTGGAGTTCTTGGTGTTCTCCGTCTTGTTCTTCCTTCATTTCCCTCCCTAGCATTAGTTGCTCCGGTGGGATTTGAGAGAGAAGGACTTGGGCACTCCGTGTGCTCTTGCCATTGCATTGGGTGCATCGGTTTGAGTTCTCCACGGTGATACGTGGAAGTGAAGTTTGAGAAGCTTATTACTCTTGGGTGTTTGGGCACCCTAGAGCTTGTTCCTCTTGGGTGCCTTGGCACCCTAGACGGTTGGTGTTGTTTGAAGCTCAATCATTGTGGTGTAAAGCTCCGGGCAAGTGTCGGGGTCTCCAATTAGGTTGTGGAGATCGCCCCGAGCAATTTGACGGATACCGGTGACCGCCCCCAAGGGTTGCCAAAGTGTACGGGTTCGGTGACCGCCCCCAAGGGTTGCCATTTGTACGGGTTCGGTGACCGCCCTCAAGGGTCCCTTAGTGGAATCACGACATCTTGCATTGTGCGAGGGCGTGAGGAGATTACGGTGGCCCTAGTGGCTTCTTGGGGAGCATTGTGCCTCCACACCGCTCCAAACGGAGATTAGCATCCGCAAGGGTGTGAACTTCGGGATACATCGTCGTCTCCGCGTGCCTTGGTTATCTCTTACCCGAGCTCTTTACTTATACACTTTACTTTGTGATAGCCATATTGTTTCTTGCCATATATCTTGCTATCACATAGTTGCTTATCTTGATTAGCATAAGTTATTGGTGCACATAGGTGAGCCTAGTTGTTTTAGTTTTTGTGCTTGACAAATTAACCGCTAGGTTTATTCCGCATTTGTTCAAGCCTAAATCGTAATTATTTTAAAACGCCTATTCACCCCCCCCCCCGCTCTAGGCGACATCCACGATCTTTCAAGAGCTTACCTCGAACCGAAGCACCGTTGTGTAGATCAGAGGGATAATGAAGAGAGAAGATTAGAGAGAAGCTTATTGGAGGTTGAAGAAGACCTCATGTAATCACCTCCCATCCCTCACATCTCTACTTATGCAAGGGCCCGCTCGTTTGCGCTCGTCTCGGCCTGGCTCACAAGAAAATACTGATCTGAGCGTTTCCAGTGAGCCAGGCCCAGAGATGCTTTAAGTTTCGTATTATAGGGTCCCAACAGTAAAATCAGATAATCAAATAGCCTATTTCCTTCCCGCACAGGTGGGCCTCAGGCAACCAAACACATCCTTTATGTATGTGCGCATCTTGCCGGTGCTAGTTGCATGCAGGTTCAATTAGGAGCGGAAGTTAGCTTGCTAGCTGTGTACGCCGGAAGTACTCGGTGCCGTGGGGCTGGACAAATAGAAATCAACTTTTCCAGTGTAACAGTTCGGTGGGCATATGGGGCAAATTTGACAATTTTGATCTATAGATGAAATCATTTCACAAAATGAACTGCTTATAAATTTTTTTCACTCACCTGACTTTTTGAGTGGCGTCCGACACGAAGGCGTCACACTACAATGTGCAATGCCTAACTGACAGGCGCTACACGCCTGGCCAGCGTCGCATCCCGGACTGCCTGAAAATTACTAAGTCAATGTGCAGAGCCTAAGAGATAGGCGCCACACTACATAGTGTAGCGCCTAGCTTCTAGGCGTTGCACTAGTGGTTGCATGCCACACTACACAGTGTAGCGCCTAGCTTCTAGGCGTTGCACTAGTGGTTGCACACTACACAGTGTAGCGCCTAGCTTCTAGGCGTAGCACTAGTGGTTGCTAGTGCTACGCCTAGAAGCTAGGCGCTACACTGTGTAGTGTGGCGCCTAGCTCTCAGACGCTGTAGTAATTTTCGGATCACGCGGGTGCGATGCTGGCTAGGCGTGCAAGGTCAGTCAGTCAGGCGCTACATAGTTTAGTGTGGCGCCTTCGTGTCGGGCGCCATTCAAAAAGGTCATTTGAGTGAAAAAATTTAGAAACAATTTATTTTATGAAATGATTTCATCCACATGTTAAAATTGTCAAATTTGCCGGCACATGGGTAGCATAGTCGGTACGGAAATACACACTGAAATACAAGTCTTTATTGAGCCGTTATCCTATTAAGTGAAGAAAATGGCATATGTAGATGTATGAGAAAGTTGTAGTGGCATATTTCCAACTTCAGTTTTTGTAATGGTATTTTTCCTACTTGTGAAAGTTGCAGTGGCATGAATCCAATCAACCATTATTTACAAACATTCACAAATTTGAAAAAAAAACTATATTGTCAAAAAAATGTTCACGTTTAAAACTGGTATAGAGGCCCACTCACTACAGTTAGGTTGTAGAGTACTTTCGGTACAATTACAAAACTGGTAACATGGCCCGCTTGCTACAACAGCTAGTCCCCGGTCGCGCTTATGCGTGGCGATTTTTTTAGGTGGATGATAGGCGCCGGCGCGCCGGCCCAAACTTTGGGCTGGTCTCACCCCAGCCATACGATGCGAGCTGCGGGGCCGTTAGATTCCGCCCGACGCCCAGCTCACCCCGCGCCCTTGCCCTTCCTCCCGCTCGTGTCCGTTGACCAAATCTACAGATGGTCCCCCGCCGCGACGCCGCTCCTCCTCGACCAGATTAGTCGCCGCACCGTCGACCCCAGCACCAAAAAGGACTCATCTCTTGCTCGCCGGCCACCCGTGCCACCTGCACTCATCCCTCGGCCGCCACATGACATTGACGCCTGCAGCTCGCCCATCGACCGGTTCCAGCTCTAGTCGCCATGGTTGCAACATCCCTGAGGCACCGCCGGCGCCTCCGCTCTTCACCATCGTTCAGGTCGAACCACCTTGTCCTCGGTAAAAACACAAACTTCATTAGTTTGCGAGTACTAGCAAAATCACATGCTGGTTGTAGCAAAAAAATCATTGAATCCAGCAAAAAGAACCACCATCACGTCAACCACTGCAAAAATTCTCATGTATCTTCCCAGCAAAAATTCTTATGGTTCCAACATTTTTTTTGCCGGTTCCAGCAAAACACATCTCGACGCCGTCCCGTTGCATCACTGAGCGATAGAGGTTGCAACCTTTTCTCCGTTCGCTTCCAGCAAAAAAACTATATGGTAGTAGCACCGTACGTCGACGTCTTCACCCCGGCAACTGCTGGTTGCAGCAAAAAAAGAAGATGGTTCCAGCATCTCCAGGATCCAGTTCCAGCAAAAGAACTCTTGGGTAGTAGCACCGTACCTCGCCTTTTTCACCCCACGGCGGTTGCTGATTGCAACAAAAATGGACGATGGTTCCAGCTCCAGAGAACAGCGCTTCCAGCATATTGTGTGGCCGGTTGCAGCTTTCCGGTCAGTGAGGTCCTGGCCTTGCCGGTTGAAGCTCATCGCTTGAACGGCTCCAGCACCACCACCATCGTCTGGGATGCAGCTCTCACGGAAGGAAATCGGAAGCTAGCCATGGTGACTAGCGCGTTCGGCTGTGGTGACCATGGAGAGGAGTGCTCGAAGCCAGCCATGACGTTCGCTCGCAGCTGCCGCAAGGTTGCTTGCAGTGGCCAGGGCGCATCGCGCGCCAGCTTTTTGTGCCCCTCCTCATCTTATTTTGCTGCAGGGAAGAAGGGGATGGGCAGAGGAGGAGATGGAAGGGAGAGAAGAAACATGGCGCTAGGAGGGGTGTGGCTGAAGGTAGGGGATGGAGTGTGAGGGGAAAAGATAAGTCAGGAAGGAGCGGTCTGCCTGGGTCCACTAAATACACGCGTCTCGCGCAGGGGGCTGATTGCGTGGGCGCACGACGCTAGCATGGTGTCGCGTCCGACGGAAAATTCGTACGATGTGCCGTTCTCCAACGATTCCCATTTTTATGTGAAATGCGTCAAATAGGACGTCCTCCTATTCAGCTCGTTGCGCACGGAACAAGGAGCAATCGAGGAGCTCCTAACCGGCGCCTTCAGCGTCAGTTGGAGTTTCTGGCGCCCACGTAGCACCTGGTATGGGCCAGCCCATCACGAGGCAATTCAGTGAATCGCTCGCCAGCTCACGCTTGCGTAAGCTTCGTTCTCTTTAAAAAAAACTATGCTTCGTTCTTTCACTAAAAAAACGTACTCTTCGTCCTCCACTCAAAAAAAAACATACGAAAAAAAGTTCATCCGTTTCCAAAAATAAGTTCATCGTTTTTTATAATAGTTCATCAAATTTGAAAAACGTTCACCAATTTTGAAAAAAGTCATCAATTTTCAAAAAACGTTCACAAGTAAAAAAAATCATCGATTTCCTAAAATAACTCATCAAATTTGAAAAAAGTTCATCAATTTTGAAAAAAAGTTCACCGATTTTGAAAAACGTTCATTGATTTTCGAAGAACGTTCACAAGTAAAAAATCATCCGTTTTCTAAAATAGTTCATCAAATTTGAAAAAAGTTCATCAATTTTGAAAAAAGTTCACTGATTTTGAAAAAAGTTTATCGATTTTCAAAAAACATTCACAAGTAAAAAAATCATCGGTTTTCTAAAATAGTTCATGAAATTTGAAAAAAGTACATCGATTTTGAAAAAAAGTTCACCAATTTTGAAAAAAGTTCATCGATTTTTAGAAGACGTTCACATAGTTCACCAAATTTGAAAAAAAAAGAGTTCACCGATATCGGGTTTGAAAAAAGTGCATCAAAAATGAAAAGGTTCATCGATTTTTGAAAAAGTTTAACAGATTTGAAAAAAGGATTGTCAAATTCGATGAACTTTTTCCGTTGAATTAGAAAAAGGAAAGAGAAAAAGAAAAAAGGAAGAAAGAACAAAATGATAAAAAGGTTGCAGATCACCACATCGGTGGAATTGGTCTAGTTGGCTATCAAAGCTAGCTTGCACGAGGACGTGGGGGGTTCGCATCCTGCCGGTCGCTCTTTTTTGCGCTAGTTTAAAACAGAAAAGGAAGGGAGTATGGGCCAGCCCAGCTCGGCGTGGGGGGTGTGCGCCCGTTTGCATAGATCGAAGGAACGGGCGCAGAGCGCGCCGTTTAGGGTTTGCCGAGCAATCGCGCACCTCAGTTTATTCATACGGACGGTTTTTCTTTTTGAAACTCACTCCAAGCTTTATTTAGGTTTCCCACATGGGGATTTCGTCTGAGACAACATGCAAAATAAAATCTAGGGGCACATGCAGCCACACCTTGCAAACATTATTCGATGCTGCTTCCTTAGCTAGCAGATGAGCAACATCATTAGCCTCTCGCCTTACCCAAGCAATCCTCTAGCATTCCATCGAGGCCAACAGCTACCTCACTTCTTCGATAATTGGCCCTATCGGTGATAGATCCTTCTGCTCGCTCTGGAGCTTGCTGACGATCGACTTGCAATCCATCTCAATGTGTAGCTTTGTAATATGCAGATCGTTCGCCATCTGGACAGCTCTCCTACATGCCAGGAGCTCGCACCGCTCCGGATCCCTCCCCAGTGGGAGGGCGTGGCATGCACCACCCATATATGCTCCATCATGATTCCTGAAAATCATCCCAGCTCCACCGATTTCGCCCCCTTGGTTGTAGCACCATCCACATTAAGCTTGATCCAGCCCTCGTCCGGAGGTCTCCATTTTTCCTTTACAACCGGTTTATCATGCTTGCTCTTTCGCCCATGGATCACCTGCCATTCTGACATCAAGTTAAAAACCCTTTGCGCTATCGGCTCCGGCTCTTCAATCCTCTGTCCATCACGAGCATTGTTCCTGGCAAGCCAGAGTGCATATGTGCCCTGCACCATAACAGCCCGCTCATCATCCGAGGCCTCCGCGAACCACGACAGTAGCCACCTTGACAATGCACTCTGGGAACAGATTGACTCCGGTGGGATCTCCACGGTACTCCCAACTTCGAATGCATTATCGCCCAAAATTTCTTTGAGTGATATCAACCCCAAAATCTATGCATGTTCGTTTCCTCACGCCCACACGCCGTACAGAACACACCCGCTTTTATCTTCCTCCTAAGAAGCTCTGCACCCACTGCAGGCCGTTTCGTATCAGACGCTACATGTGAATTTTCACTTTGCCCGGCGCAACTGTGTCCCAAAGGCTCAACCAGAACTTATGATCAGCCACAGATGATGAGGATTCCGGCCGTCCAGCTCTCACCCGCTTCTGGCTCATACGAAGATGATATGCTGACCGGACTGAAAAATTCCGTTTTGGTGTAATTTCAGGCCTGGTAATCCTGGACCACCGGACCACCGACTGGAATTTGCAGTATCTCTAGAGCTTCATCTGATGCAAACATTTCCATCACCACGCTTTCGTTCCATGAGCGGTCATCACTTTCAAGCAGGTCCCCCACACATGTATAACCGGCGATATAACGTTAGCCCAGTGGCTTAAAACTTCCATTCCTCGGCAGCCAATTGTCGTGGTGAATCTTTATATGCGATCCGTCTCCTATCCGCCAAATCAGACCATCGTTGAGCACGTCACGACCGTGTAAAATGCTCCGGAACATGTATGAACCCCCGTCTGGGCATGTGGCATTTAAGATCGACCCGTCAGGGAAATACCTCGCCTTTAAAACCCGGCCACACAAAGATTCCGGCACCTGAAGCAAACGCCAAGCTTGTCTAGCAAGCATAGCTTGATTGAAGGCTTCCGGGTCTCTAAAGCCAAGTCCCCCTTCCTGCTTTCTCATGCACATCCTATCCCATCCGACCCAGTGCACTTTCTTATTACCATCTGTTTCACCCCACCAGAAGTTTGAAGAAATTGAAGACAGGTTCCCGCACATTTTCTTTGTGAGTTGGAAACAACTCATGGTAAAAGTTGGTGTTGACTGAAGACCGGATTTGACAAGCACCTCTCTTGCCATCTTAGATAAGCCTTGCCCCTTCCATCCTAAAACCTTTCCTTTCGCACTATCCTTGACGTATTTGAAAGTACCGTCCTTAGATCTCCCCACCACCGTGGGTAGTCCCAAGTACCGCTCACTCAGCGCCTCCTCCGACATTTGCAACACATGTTTGAGTTCCTATTTGTCACCGTCCAGTGTACCCTTGCCGAAGAACACCGCTGACTTTTGGAGGTTTACCTTTTGCCCCGAGGCCACTTCATAATCAAGCAAAATATGGCGCAGAGCGTCAAAGTTCTCTCTAGACCCCTCCACAAACACCACACTATCGTCGGCAAAGAGTAAATGACTTACAGTTGGTCCACCTCTCCCAAATGAGACCCCTTTGATATTCTTCTCCCTTTGGGCATTGATACGTCTCCAACGTATCTATAATTTTTGATTGCTCCATGCTATATTATCTACTATTTTGGGCAATATTGGGCTTTATTATCCACTTTTATATTATTTTTGGGACTAACCTATTAACCGGAGGCCCAGCCCAGATTTGTTGTTTTATGCCTATTTTAGTGTTTTGAAGAAAAGGAATATCAGACGGAGTCGAAACGGAACGAAATCAACCGGAGAAGTTATTTTTGGAAGGAAACACACATGATGGACTTGGACCCCACGTCAGAAGATACGAGAGCTACCCACGAGGGTGGGGGGCACGCCCCCTGCCTCGTGGGGCCCCCATGGCTCCCCTAACGTGCTTCTTCTGCCTATATAACTTCATATACCCTAAAACTTCCAGAACGCAAGATAGATCGGGAGTTCCGCCACCAGAAGCCTCCGTAGCCACCAAAAGTCAATCGGGGCCCTGTTCCGGCACCCTGCCAGAGGGGGAACCCTCACCGGTGGCCATCTTCATCATCCCGGCACTCTCCATGACAAGGAGGGAGTAGTTCTCCCTCGGGGCTGAGGGTATGTACCAGTAGCTATGTGTTTGATCTCTCTCTCTCTCTCTCTCTCTCTCTCTCTCTCTCGTGTTCTTGAGATGTTACGATCTTGATGTATCGTGAGCTTTGCTATTATATTTGGATCCTATGATGTTTCTTCCCCCCTCTACTCTCTTGTAATGAATCGAGTTTCCCCTTTGAAGTAATCTTATCGGATTGAGTCTTTAAAGATTTGAGAACACTTGATGTATGTCTTGCCGTGGATATCTGTGGTGACAATGGGATACCGCGTGCCACTTGATGTATGTTAAGGTGACCAACTTGCGGGTTCATGAACCTATGCATAGGGGTTGGCACACGTTTTCGTCGTGATTCTCCGGTAGATCTTTGGGGCACTCTTTGAGGTCCTTTGTGTTGGTTGAATAGATGAATCTGAGATTGTGTGATGCATATCGTATAATCATGCCCACGGATACTTGAGGTGACATTGGAGTATCTAGGTGACATTAGGGTTTTGGTTGATTTGTATCTTAAGGTGTTATTCTAGTACGAACTCTAGGGCTGTTTGTGACACTTATAGGAATAGCCCAACGGATTGATTGGAAAGAATAACTTTGAGGTGGTTTCGTACCCTACCATAATATCTTCGTTCGTTCTCCGCTATTAGTGACTTTGGAGTGACTCTTTGTTGCATGTTGAGGGATAGTTTTATGATCCAATTATGTTAGTATTGTTGAGAGGACTTGCACTAGTGAAAGTATGAACCCTAGGCCTTGTTTCCACACATTGCAATACCGTTTACGCTCACTTTTATCATTCATTACCTTGCTGTTTTTATTATTTCAGATTACAAAAACTATTATCTACTATCCATATTACTTGTATCACCATCTCTTCGCCGAACTAGTGCACCTATACAATTTACCATTGTATTGGGTGTGTTGGGGACACAAGAGACTCTTTGTTATTTGGTTGCAGGGTTGCTTGAGAGAGACCATCTTCATCCTATGCCTCCTACGGATTGATAAACCTTAGGTCATCCACTTGAGGGAAATTTGCTACTGTCCTACAAACCTATGCACTTGCAGGCCCAACAACGTCTACAAGAAGAAGGTTGTGTAGTAGACATCAAGCTCTTTTCTGGCGCCGTTGCCGGAGAGGTGAGTGCTTGAAGGTATATCTTTAGATCTTGCAATAGAGTCTTTTAGTTTCTTATTTTATCACTAGTTTAGTTTATAAAAGAAAACTATAAAAAAATGGAATTGAGTTTGTCTCATACGCTTCACCTTTTTAATATCTTTCGTGAGTATGATGGAAAGGATAATTGTGCTCAAGTGCTAGAAGAAGAAATCTATGAAATGTTTGGCACTAAATATTTGAATGATAAGCATGATTGCAATGTTGTTAGTATGAATTCCTTGAATATCCATGATGCTAATGATATGCAAAGTCACAAGCTTGGGGAAGCTACGTTTGATGAAGATGATATTTTTTGTCCCCCAAGTTTTGATGAGCAAATTTATTATAATGAAAGCATGCCTCCTATCTATGATGATTATTGTGATGATACGTATGCTTTAAAGAATAATAATAACAATGAAACTTGTCATCTTGATTTCAATTTTCAATCCTATGATAGTTACTTTGTTGAGTTTGCTCCCACTACTATTAATGAGAAGAATTTTGCTTGTGTGGAGAGTGATAAAATTTCTATGCTTATGCATCATGAAAATAATGCTTTAGGTGCTGGTTATATTGTTGAATTCATTCCTGATGCTACTGAAAATTATTATGAGGGAGGAATATATGCTTGTAGGAGTTGCAATAATATCAAGTTTCCTCTCTATGTGCTTAAAGTTTTGAAGTTATGCTTGTTTTACCTTCCTATGCAAGTTGATTCTTGTTCCCATAAGTTGTTTGCTCACAAAATCCCTATGCATAGGAAGTGGGTTAGGCTTAAATGTGCTAGTCATATTCTTCATGATGCTCTCTTTATGTTACAATCCTTATCCTTTATGTGAGCATCTTTGAAATCATCATGCCTAGCTAGGGGCATTAAACGATAGCGCTTGTCGGGAGGCAACCCAACTTTATTTTTGTTCCTTGCTTTTTGTACCCGTTTAATAATACATAATCCATCTAGCCTCTGTTTAGATGTGGTTTTAGGCTTTTAATTAGTGTTTGTGCCAAGTAGAACCTTTGGGAAGACTTGGGGAAAGTCTTGTTGATCACGCTGTAAAAAACAGAAACTTTAGCGCTCACGAAAATTGCTGCCATTTTTATTTGCAGAGTTCTATTTAGCTATTTTTTTGCAGATGATTAATAGATAAATTCCTCAGGTCCAGAAATTTATTTGAGAATTTTATAAGTTCCAGAAGTATACGTTTGATCTAGATTACTACAGACTGTTCTGTTTTTGACAGATTCTGTTTTCGATGTGTTGTTTGCTTATTTTGATGAATCTATGAGTAGTATCAGAGGGTCTGAACCATAGAGAAGTTGAAATACAGTAGGTTTAATACCAATATAAATAAAGAATGAGTTCATTACAGTACCTTGAAGTGGTGATTTATTTTCTTATACTAACGGAGCTTACGAGTTTTCTGTTAAGTTTTGTGTTGTGAAGTTTTCAAGTTTTGGGTAAGGATTCGATGGACTATGGAATAAGGAGTGGCAAGAGCCTAAGCTTGGGGATGCACAAGGCACCCCAAGGTAATATTCAAGGATATCCAAGAGCCTAAGCTTGGGGATGCCCCGGAAGGCATCCCCTCTTTCGTCTTCGTTCATCGGTAACTTTACTTGGAGCTATATTTTTATTCGCCACATGATATGTGTTTTGCTTGGAGCGTCAATTTATTTTGTTAGGATTTGCTTGCTGTTATTTATAACAATGTTTTGCATCTTTTATTTCAATAAAAGTGGCATTGATAGCCTTTACTATGCCTATTTTACTAGTATACATGTTGCTGTTTGAAAACAGAAAGTTTACCGCTGTTGCAATAATTCCCTAGAAAAGTCAGAATGTGATAAAATGTTGAAACCTTTTGAATATTAAGCTCTGATAAATTTACTACAGTGGGAATTTTATTTCATAATTTTTGGAGCTAGGGAAGTATGGATGTTGCAGCATTCTTTACAGAGTATCCTGTTTAGGCAGATTGCTGTTATGTTTGCATTGTTTGCATATGTTTGCTTCTTTAGTGATTCTATTTGAGGATAGGACTATCAAATATGCAGAGGCATTTAGTATGCAATGTTGAATAATAATTTTGGCGATTTGCTACAGTAGAGTATGATAAGGTTTTTGCAATGGTTTATGCTAACTTATCTCACGAGTCCTTGTTGAGTTTTGTGTGGATGAAGCTTTTGAGATTTAGGGAGACCGTGATATGAGAGGAATTAAGGAGACACAAAAGCTCAACCTTGGGGATGCCCAAGGCACCCCAAGATAATATTTCAAGAAGTCTCAAGCATCTAAGCTTGGGGATGCCCCGGTTGGCATCCCACTTTTCTTCTTCAACAACTATCGGTTAGTACCGGTTGATCCTAAGTTTTTGCTTCTTCACATGATGTTTGCCATTTTTAGAGTGTCATTTTATTTTGCTTTGCTTGCTGTTTGAATAGAATACCAAGATCTGAAATTATTAATGTTAGAGAGTCTTCACATAGTTGCATAATTATTCGACTACTCATTGATCTTCACTTATATCTTTCGGAGTAGTTTGTCATTTGCTCTAGTGCTTCACTTATATCTTTTAGAGCACGGTGGTAGTTTTATTTTGAAGAACTAGATGAACTCTCATGCTTCACTTATATTATTTTGAGAGTCTTAAATAGCATGGTAATTTGCTTAAAATCCTAATATGCTAGGTATACAAGATTAATAATAAAATTCTCTTATGAGTGTGTTGAATACTAAGAGAAGTTTGATACTTGATAATTGTTTTGAGATATGGAGATGGTGATATTAGAGTCATGCTAGTTGAGTAGTTGTGAATTTGATAAATACTTGTGTTGAAGTTTGTGATTCCCGTAGCATGCACGTATGGTGAACCGTTATGTAATGAAGTCGGAGCATGATTTATTTATTGATTGTCTTCCTTATGAGTGGCGGTCGGGGACGAGCGATGGTCTTTTCCTACCAATCTATCCCCCTAGGAGCATGCGCGTAGTACTTTGTTTCGACAACTAATAGATTTTTGCAATAAGTATGTGAGTTCTTTATGACTAATGTTGAGTCCATGGATTATACGCACTCTCACCCTTCCACCATTGCTAGCCTCTCTAGTACCGTGCAACTTTCGCCGGTACCATAAACCCACCATATACCTTCCTCAAAACAGCCACGATACCTACCTATTATGGCATTTCCATAGCTCTTCCGAGATATATTGCCATGCAACTTTCCACCGTTCCATTATTATGACATGCTTCATCATTGTCATATTGCTAGCATGAGCATGCAGTTGACATTGTATTTGTGGCAAAGCCACCGTTCATAATTCTTTCATACTTGTCACTCTTGATTCATTGCATATCCCGGTACACCACCAGAGGCATCCATATAGAGTCATACTTTGTTCTAGTATCGAGTTGTATCATCGAGTTGTAAATAAATAGAAGTGTGATGATCATCATTCAATAGAGCATTGTCCCCAAAAAAAGGCCAAAAAAGAAGAAGAGAAAGGCCAAATAAAAAAATAATAATAAAGGGACAATGCTACTATCCTTTATCACACTTGTGCTTCAAAGTAGCACCATGATCTTCATGATAGAGAGTCTCCTATGTTGTCACTTTCATATACTAGTGGGAATCTTTCATTATAGAACTTGGCTTGTATATTCCAATGATGGGCTTCCTCAAAATGCCCTAGGTCTTCATGAGCAAGCGAGTTGGATGCACACCCACTAGTTTCTTTTGTTGAGCTTTCATACATTTATAGCTCTAGTGCATTCGTTGCATGGCAATCCCTACTCACTCACATTGATATCTATTGATGGGCATCTCCATAGCCCGTTGATACGCCTAGTCGATGTGAGACTATCTTCTACCTTTTTGTCTTCTCCACAACCACCATTCTATTCCACCTATAGTGCTATGTCCATGGCTCACGCTCATGTATTGCGTGAAGATTGAAAAAGTTTGAGAACATCGAAAGTATGAAACAATTGCTTGGCTTGTCATCGGGGTTGTGCATGATTTAAATATTTTGTGTGGTGAAGATGGAGCATAGCCAGACTATATGATTTTGTAGGGATAACTTTCTTTGGCCATGTTATTTTGACAAGACATGATTGCTTAGTTAGTATGCTTGAAGTATTATAATTTTTATGTCAATATTAAATTTTTGTCTTGAATCTTATGGATCTGAATATTCATGCCACAATTAAGAATAATTACATTGAAATTATGCCAACTAGCATTCCGCATCAAAAATTATCTTTTTATCATTTACCTACTCGAGGATGAGCAAGAATTAAGCTTGGGGATGCTTGATACGTCTCCAACGTATCTATAATTTTTGATTGCTCCATGCTATATTATCTACTGTTTTGGGCAATATTGGGCTTTATTATCCACTTTTATATTATTTTTGGGACTAACCTATTAACCGGAGGCCCAGTCCAGATTTGCTGTTTTATGCCTATTTCAGTGTTTTGAAGAAAAGGAATATCAGACGGAGTCGAAACGGAACGAAATCAACTGGAGAAGTTATTTTTTGAAGGAAACACACCTGATGGACTTGGACCCCATGTCAGAAGATACGGGAGCTGCCCACGAGGGTGGGGGGCGCGCCCCCTGCCTCGTGGGGCCCCCGTGGCTCCCCTGACGTGCTTCTTCTGCCTATATAACTCCATATACCCTAAAACTTCCAGAACGCAAGATAGATCGGGAGTTCCGCCACCAGAAGCCTCCGTAGCCACCAAAAGTCAATCGGGACCCTATTCCGGCACCCTGCCGGAGGGGGGAACCCTCATCGGTGGCCATCTTCATCATCCCGACACTCTCCATGACGAGGAGGGAGTAGTTCTCCCTCGGGGTTGAGGGTATGTACCAGTAGCTATGTGTTTGATCTCTCTCTCTCTCTCTCTCTCGTGTTCTTGAGATGTTACGATCTTGATGTATCGCGAGCTTTGCTATTATATTTGGATCCTATGATGTTTCTTCCCCCCTCTACTCTCTTGTAATGAATCGAGTTTCCCCTTTGAAGTAATCTTATCGGATTGAGTCTTTAAAGATTTGAGAACACTTGATGTATGTCTTTCCGTGGATATCTGTAGTGACAATGGGATACCGCGTGCCACTTGATGTATGTTAAGGTGACCAACTTGCGGGTTCATGAACCTATGCATAGGGGTTGGCACACGTTTTCGTCGTGATTCTCCGGTAGATCTTTGGGGCACTCTTTGAGGTCCTTTGTGTTGGTTGAATAGATGAATCTGAGACTGTGTGATGCATATCGTATAATCATGCCCACGGATACTTGAGGTGACATTGGAGTATCTAGGTTACATTAGGGTTTTGGTTGATTTGTATCTTAAGGTGTTATTCTAGTACGAACTTTAGGGCTGTTTGTGACACTTATAGGAATAGCCCAATGGATTGATTGGAAAGAATAACTTTGAGGTGGTTTCGTACCCTACCATAATCTCTTCGTTCGTTCTCTGCTATTAGTGACTTTGGAGTGACTCTTTGTTGCATGTTGAGGGATGGTTTTATGATCCAATTATGTTAGTATTGTTGAGAGGACTTGCACTAGTGAAAGTATGAACCCTAGGCCTTGTTTCCACACATTGCAATACCGTTTACGCTCACTTTTATCATTCGTTACCTTGCTGTTTTTATTATTTCAGATTACAAAAACTATTATCTACTATCCATATTGCAGTTGTATCACCATCTCTTCACCGAACTAGTGCACCTATACAATTTACCATTGTATTGGGTGTGTTGGGGACACAAGAGACTCTTTGTTATTTGGTTGCAGGGTTGCTTGAGAGAGACCATCTTCATCCTACGCCTCCTACGGATTGATAAACCTTAGGTCATCCACTTGAGGGAAATTTGCTACTGTCCTACAAACCTGTGCACTTGCAGGCCCAACAACATCTCCAAGAAGAAGGTTGTGTAGTAGACATCAGGCATTTTCCAGTAACGCAGAAAAGCCTTCGACGCAAAGCAAGAACAGGTACCGGGAGAGAGGATCACCTTGCCGGAGACCTCTGGTGGGACTAAACCTTTCCGATAGACCCCCATTCAACCTTACTGAAAAAGTTGTTGATTTCACACACCTCATAATCATCTCTGTCCAGTGATCAGATAAGCCAAATTTCAACATCATTTTTTCTAAAAAATCCCACTCAACGCGATCGTACGACTTCATCATATCCAATTTGACAGCACACTTAGGTTTTCTCCTCTTCCTTTTCCTGATAGCATGCACACATTCATACGCCACAAGGACATTGTCTGTTATCAGTCTACCAGGCACGAATGCACTCTGCTCCTCTGATATCAAGAACGGTAGGACCACCTTGAGGCGATTGGCCAGTGCCTTCGCCGCAATCTTGTAGAGTACATTGCACAGACTAATGGGTCGGAACTAAGACAGTAGCTGCGGCGCCTTTACTTTGGGGATCAACACAAGGATCGTGTCGTCGAAACCATTCAGAGCCGCCGTGCTTGCAAGGAACTCACGAACAACCGCACACACATCCTCTTTCACCAGGGCCCAGTGGCGTTGGTAAAACATGGCCGGGAGGCCGTCCGGTCCCAGTGCTTTCGTTGGACCCATTTGAAAGAGGGCCTGCTCGATCTCTTCATCAGTGAAAGGAGCCCCGAGCTTAGCATTCATCTCAGCAGTGACAGCTGCTTGAATATGTTGTAGAACTCGATCTCCATTTGCGGCACCTTCGGAGGCAAACAGATTAGCATAGAAGTGCGCAGCCATGCTTCTCATCCCATCATCGTCCATACACAAAGTCCCATCTTCTCTCCTAAGGGTCTTAACTGTGTTTTTCCTCTTGCGATGTGACTTCCGATTTTGGGTCTCCCTCAGAAAGCCAATCAACCCTCGAGCGCTGCTTGTAATACACCTCCTCCCTCTCATAGAGCTCATGCAACTGATCTTCAGTCTCCCTAATCTCCTGCCTATACCCCGTGCAGGCCGCCCTCTCCTTTGCATCCACGAGCTGAGCCTTTAGATGAACTATTTGCTTTTTTATAGAACCAAAAACCCTTCGACTCCACCTTTGCATGGCCCTTGTCGCATCCCTCAGAGTATTAAATGTTGTTGCTAGCCGCCCCTCCTGCTGATTGGTTGCATGAGCATCTCCCCATGCAGCAGCAACCATGGCGTCGTACTCCTCGTGCTTCGCCCATGCTGCTTCATAGCTGAACGGCCTCTGTCCACGTGCGCTAGATTCTCCCGCCGAGATAAAGGCCTTGATGACCAGTGCTTGATGATCTGATTCCTTCGTCATCACGTGTTGCACCTCAATCATCGGGAACAGGTGCGCAAACTCTCCATTACACGTTGCTCGGTCCAGCCATACCTGTATGTTGTCACCATGCTCCCTATTATTATCTCATGTATATGGGTACCCGGAGAACCCGAGATCCGCTAGCCCGCAGTCAGATAGGCAGTCTTCAAAAAGTTCCATTTGTCTTCGCGATCGAGGGTTGCCACCCTACTGTTCATCCTGACAAAGTGCTTATTTAAAGTCTCCTGCACACAGCCAAGGGAGGTTGTCTTGAGCTCGAAGATATCGCAAAATCTCCCAAATTTTCGTTCTCTTTTCGACGCATGGCTCCACATAGATTCCAGTGAACCTAAAGGAAACACCGCCAGACACGATCGCCGCATCAATGTAATACTGGCACCACGGATGCACAGTTACTTCCAGATGGTCCCTCCACCA
Organism: Triticum aestivum; assembly: GCF_018294505.1. Taxonomy (NCBI): domain Eukaryota; kingdom Viridiplantae; phylum Streptophyta; class Magnoliopsida; order Poales; family Poaceae; genus Triticum; species Triticum aestivum. Next base: position 228,085,539 of record NC_057812.1, on the reverse strand, counting down.
CAACGCTAGGCCTCCACTCTTACCCTTACAATCCACCGCAACACCCTTGTTGAATCCCAGACTCCATTTTAGCCTATCCACAGCCCCCGCTCTCTTTTTGGTTTCAGATAAAAAGACCACCGCTGGGTTGTGCGACCTAACCAGGTCCCGAAGTTTGCCCACTGCCGAGTCCAACCCCAATCATCGGCAGTTCTAGGCCAAGATGATCATCGCTCCCGGCGGCCCTACTCCCTGGAAGGGTCCGCCGATATATCAGCATGCTCCTCGATGCGATCAAACACAGATGAGTTCTTTTGTCTAGTATCTCTGATAAAGGATTCTTCACCATCTTGCTTATCCCCCTCCCCTTTGGGCACCCACATCTGCCTCGGCCTCCTCTTCCTTGAATTTGGGGTGCTATGGGGGCTGTCCTCCCTCCTCCTTCTCTCCTCAAGCTCATTACTATACTTCCTGACATAGTGCCCTCTCCTCCTCTCAGTAGGGTAGTGTGGACGATATCCATATTTATCATCTCCACCTCTACTAGATGAACCCCTCTCCCATTGGCCTCGCACGCCAAACTGATCACGTTCAAGCCCTCTCTGCCTTTGCTGCTCCTTAAGTTGCTCCCTCAAATCTCTCTCTTTCTTCCTTTCTATCTCATGCCTAAGGTCGCGTTCATCTGGCCACTCTCTTCTAGGACCCGATTCTGCCCGCAGTGCGTGCATTCACCGGTCGGTCGAAATCTGCGTTTAGGTTACGCTTAACAGGTGCATCCCGCCCTTGAGCATGGCTGTCCTGCTCTCTGTTATTACCGTTCGATTGTGAGCTCATGAAACTACTGCTCGTATTAGTGTTGTTCCTTCCCCCCTTGGTGTCATTCTTGGAGCCCGTGCTCCTTCCTGGTGAAGCTCTCAGCCATCCCCCCATTTTCTCTGCCTTGTTGATAGGGGGATCACATCGTCCATTCACATGCACCAATCTTCCACACTCAAAGCAGAAGTGCGGAATTTTTTCATAATGAAAATCAAACCAGGTGCCCACCTTATCTTCTTGCGAGGTTTTGAGGACAAATCCACGTACCAAGGGTTCAAACAGTGAAATCCTAGCCCTGATCCGTAGCTGATTTCCTCTAGCCATGCCATCCTTATCAACATCCACTTTCACAACTTCGCCAAGCCAATTGCCCAGCGCTTTGCCAAATGTCTCCGTTATTTTGCATGGTGGGAGGTCCGAGACTCTTACCCACACATCTGTCTTATCAAAAACCATCTCCGATGGCCTTACATTGCTCTCATATTCCTTCAGCGCCAGCACATTGAAATCATATTGCCATGGCCCGCTGTTCATAGCATGCTTCCAATCCCCTTCACTCCCAAAGTGGACAGCGAAGATGTTGTCGCTCATGTCACGGAACCTTGCTTCATGATGGAGTCCCCAAGCCCTATGCATCGTTTTCTCTAGCACCGTCCTATTTAGGGGTCGTGGGGAGAAGGCCTTCCCCACCGTCGACCACTTTAAACTCTTGGGCAAGATCTGATCTGGTTCCTCGAAGACGAAACCCTCTGCCTCCTTGTCCAGCAAAACCATGCCTCCCAGTCTTGCTGAGAGGCTTGCGGCAGGATCCGGCGTCTTGCACGTGATCAGGGATTCGGAGGAACCCCCGCTTGTAGCTTTCCCCGGGGTCGCCGTCGCCACCGGGTGCGCCTTTGTCGTTGGAGTCGCCGCAGCTTTCTCCTCCGCCTTCTCCCCCATGGCAGCGTCGTGTAGAGAAGACAGCCTGCACCAGTCCGTGCCGAGGGAAGCGCAGTCACCGCCCCAAGCACCACCGTATCCACACCACCCCCACCGTCAAAAACCCTAACCCTAGCGCTGGGCAGAGATCGCCAAGCAATCGCCTCCCAGTCGCCCGTAGCGTTTCGTGCGTGGTGGACCCCGTTACTGAGCCATGCAAATCGCGGGCTTCATACGGACGGTTAGTGGGCTTCATTCCGTTGGACTATTAGTGCATGTGCATTTGTCGTTGATCTGGACTATTTTTTTTTGCTAATTCAGAATATATTCGTGAATTTAGAAAAATGTTGATGATTTTTAAAAATGATTGCAAATTCAAAAAAATATGAATTTGCGAATTTTACGTGATTTTGAAATGTTCATGAATTCAAAAAGGGTCGGTGAATTTGAAAACTATTCACAAATTTGAAAATTCTTGTGATTTAAAATTTTCATGATTTCAAAACTGGTCGTGAATTCAAAAAATGTATGCAATTTTGAAAATGGTTGTGAATTCAGAAATTGTTCGATGGTCTGAAAAATGATTTTGAATTTAAAAGGTGTTCGCGGACTGAATAAGTGCCCATCAATTCAAAACATGTTCGTAATTCATGTTCACGAATTTAAAGAATGTTCATGAATTCAAAAAATATCTGCTAATTCAAAAGAAATCATGAAATAAAAAAAACACTCATGAATTCATAAAATGTTTGCTATTTCAAATTTAGTCAGTGAATTTAAAGAGCATTCATGAATATCAGAAATGTACATGAAATCAAAAACTTTTACCTAATTTGAAATATGTTTCCGAATTTTTAAAATAGAAAAAAAACCACACAAAAGTGAAAGAAAAACACACGAAATAAAATTAAAAACCGATTTGTGAAGGTTCTTGAACCATCCCAAAGCTCCAAAAGAGGAGACTCTAGTTGGGCCAGCTCAATTGCGGAGTGCAACACATGTATTGGTGCGTGTTTCCTTGCTATCCACCGCAGTACGTAAAAATAGGGAAACACGGTTTTTGGGCGAGACTTTTGGGGGTGGTTTGGTTCATGCTCCGGAGAATAAATTGTGTGGCGTGAGACCTCCCTCGGATGTGTGTGGATATTATTGGTTGGAGGGCACAAATTTTGGATGTCTCCTTGGCACTAGAGCCGACGGTCTGGCAGTCAACTCATTAACCTGGCTTAGGCCGGTGAAATGGGACGCGTGGGTTTGAAGGAAATATGTCCTAGAGGCAATAATAAAGTTGTTATTTATATTTCCTTGTATCATGATAAATGTTTATTATTCATGCTAGAATTGTATTAACTGGAAACTTAGTACATGTGTGGATACATAGACACACAGAGTATCCCTAGTAAGCCTCTACTTGACTAGCTCGCTAATCAAATGTGGTTAAGTTTCCTAGCCATGGACATGTGTTGTCATTTGATGAACGGGATCACATCATTAGAGAATGATGTGATGGACAAGACCCATCCGTTATCTTACCATAATGATCGTTTAGTTTTTCTGCTATTGCTTTCTTCATGACTTATACATGTTCCTCAGACTATGAGATTATGCAACTCCCAAATACCGGAGGAACACCTTGTGTGCTATCAAATGTCACAACATAACTGAGTGATTATAAAGATGCTCTAAAGGTGTCTCCGATGGTGTTTGTTGAGTTGGCATAGATCAAGATTAGGATTTGTCACTCCGTGTATCGGAGAGGTATCTCTGGGCCCTCTCGATAATGCACATCACTATGAGCCTTGCAAGCAATGTGACTAACGAGTTAGTCACGGGATGATGCATTACAGAACGAGTAAAGAGACTTTTCGGTGATGGGATTGAACTAGGTATAATGATAACGACGATCGAATCTCGGGCGAGTAACATACCGATGACAAAGGGAACAACGTATGTTGTTATGCGGTTTGACCGATAAAGATCTTCGTAGAATATGTAGGAACCAATATGAGCATCCAGGTTCTGCTATTGGTTATTGACCGAAGATGAGTCTTGGTCATGTCTACATAGTTCTCGAACCCATAGGGTCCGCACGCTTAACGTTCAGTGACGATCGGTATTATGAGTTTATGTGTTTTGATGTACCGAAGGTAGTTCGGAGTCCCGAATGTGATTACGGACATGACGAGGAGTCTCGAAGTGGTAGAGACATAAATATTGATATATTGTACGACTACATTCAGACACCGGAATGGTTCGGGTCGTTTCGGATAAGTTTCGGAGTACCGGGGGTTACCGGACCCCCCCCTCCTGGGAAGTTCATGGGCCTTCATGGGCCTTAGTGGAAAGGAGAGAAGGGACACAAGGGAGGCCGCGCCTCCCCCCATGGCCAGTCCGAATTGTACTAGGGAGGGGGGCGCCCTCTTTCCTTCTCCCCTCTCCTCCTTCCCTCTCTCTCCATCTCTTGGAAAGGAAGGGGACTCCAACTAGGATTGGGAATCCTAGTTGGACTCCCCATGGCACGTGCCCCCCTTGGGCCGGCCACCTATCATCCCCGTTTATATATGTGGGGGGAGGCACCCCAAAGGCACACCAAGTCTTCTCTTAGCCGTGTGCGCTGCCCCCCTCCACAGTTACACACCTCGGTCATATCGTCGTAGTGCTTCGGTGAAGCCCTGCGCTGGTAACTTCATCATCACCGTCTCCACGCCTTCGTGCTGACAGAACTCTCCCTTTTATTCAACTGGATCAAGAGATCGAGGGACGTCATCGAGCTGAACATGTGCTGAACACGGAGGTGCCGTACATTCGGTGCTAGGATCGGTTGGATCGCGGAGACGTTCGACTACATCAACCACGTTACTAAGTGCTTCCACTTTCGGTCTATGAGGGTACGTACATACACTCTCCCCTCTCGTTGCTACGCATCTCCTAGATAGATTATGCGTGATCGTAGGAAAATTTTGAAATACTGCGTTCCCCAACAATGGCATCTGAGCCAGTTCTATGCGTAGATGTTATATGCACGAGTAGAACACAAAGAGTTGTGGGCGATAATAATCATACCGCTTACCAGCAATGTCTTACTTTGATTCAATGGTATTGTTGGATGAAGCGGCCCGGACCGACATTACATGAGACTGATTCTACTGACGTGCTTCGCACACTGGTGGCTAGCGGGTGTCTGTTTCTCCAACTTTAGTTGAATCAAGTTTGACTACGCCCGGTCCTTGTTGAAGGTTAAAACAACACACTTGACAAAAACTCGTTGTGGTTTTGATGCGTAGGTAAGAACGGTTCTTGCTAGAAGCCCGTAGCAGCCGCGTAAAACTTGCAACAACAAAGTAGAGGACGTCTAACTTGTTTTTGCAGGACATGTTGTGATGTGATATGGTCAAGACGTGATGAGATATAAATTGTTGTATGAGATGATCATGTTTTTTAATAGATCTCGGCAACTGGTAGGAGCCATATGGTTGTCTCTTTATTGTATGAAATGCAATCACCGTGTAATTGCTTTACTTTATCACTAAGCGGTAGCGATAGTCGTAGAAGTAATAGTTGGCGAGACGACAATGATGCTACAATGGAGATCAAGGTGTCAAGCCGGTGACGATGGTGATCATGACGGTGCTTTGGAGATGGAAATCAAAGGCACAAGATGATGATGGCCATATCATATCACTTATTTTGATTGCATGTGATGTTTATCCTTTATGCATCTTATTTTCTTAGTACGGCGGTAGCATTATAAGATGATATCTCAGTAAATTTCAAGGTATAAGTGTTCTCCCTGAGTATGCACCGTTGCTACAGTTCGTCGTGCCAAGACACCACATGATGATTGGGTGTGATAACTCTACATTCACATACAACGGGTGCAAGCCAGTTTTGCACACAGAAAATACTTGGGTTAAACTTGACGAGCCTAGCATATGCAGATATGGCCTTGAAACACTGAAGACCAAAAGTTCAAACGTGAATCATATAGTAGATATGATCAACATAGTGATGTTCACCATTGAAAACTACTCCATCTCACATGATGATCAGACATGGTTTAGTTGATATGGATCACGTGATCATTTAGATGACTATAGAGATGTCTATCTAAGTGGGAGTTCTTAAGTAATATGATTAATTGAACTTTAATTTATCATGAACTTAGTACCTGATAGTATTTTGCATGTATATGTTGTTGTAAGATCAATGGCCCGTGCTACCGTTCCTTTGAATTTTAATGCGTTCCTAGAGAAAGCTAAGTTGAAAGATGATGGTAGCAACTACACAGACTGGGTCCATAACTTGAGGATTATCCTCATTGCTGCATAGAAGAATTACATCCTGGAAGCACCGCTAGGTGCAAAGCCCGCCGCAGGAGCAACTCTCGATGTTATGAACGTCTGGCAGAGCAAAGCTGATGACTACTCGATAGTTCAGTGTGCCATGCTTTATGGCTTAGAATCGGGACTTCAATGACGTTTTGAATGTCATGGACAATATGAGATGCTCCAGGAGTTGAAGTTAATATTTCAAGCAAATGCCCAGATTGAGAGATATGAAGTCTCTAATAAATTCTACAACTGCAAGATGGAGGAGAATAGTTCTGTCAGTGAAGATATACTCAGAATGTCTGGGTACCACAACCACTTGACTCAACTGGGAGTTAATCTTCCTGATGATAGTGTCATTGGTAGAGTTCTTCAATCACTCCCACCAAGCTACAAAAGCTTCGTGATGAACTATAATATGCAAGGGATGGATAAGACAATTCCCGAGCTCTTCGCAATGCTAAAGGCTGTGGAGGTAGAAATCAAGAAGGAGCATCAAGTGTTGATGGTTAACAAGACCACTAGTTTCAAGAAGAAGGGCAAAGAGAAGAAAGGGAACTTCAAGAAGAACGGCAAACAAGTTGCTGCTCAAGTGAAGAACCCCAAGTCTGGACCTAAGCCTGAGACTGAGAGCTTCTACCGCAAAGGGACTAGTCACTTGAAGCGGAACTGCCCCAAGTATTTGGCGGATAAGAAGGATGGCAAAGTGAAAGGTATATTTGATATACATGTTATTGATGTGTACCTTACTAATGCTCGTAGTAGCGCCTGGGTATTTGATATTGGTTCTGTTGCTCATATTTACAACTTGAAACAGGGGCTACGGATTAAACGAAGATTGGTTAAGGACGAGGTGACGATGCGCATGGGAAATGGTTCCAAAGTCGATGTGATCGCCGTCGGCACGCTACCTCTACATCTACCTTCTGGATTAGTATTAGACCTGAATAATTGTTATTTGGTGCCTGCTTTAAGCATGCACATTATATCTGGATCTTGTTTGATGTGAGACGGTTATTCATTTAAATCAGAGAATAATGGTTGTTCTATTTATATGAATAATATCTTTTATGGTCATGCACCCTTGATGAGTGGTCTATTTTTGTTGAATATCGATAGTGGTGGTACACATATTCATAGTATTGAAGCCAAAAGATACAAGTTTAATAATGATAGTGCAACTTATTTGTGGCACTACCGTTTATGTCATATTGGTGTAAAGCGCATGAAGAAACTCCATTCTGATGGACTTTTGGAATCACTTGATGCTTACGAACCATGCCTCATGGGCGAGATGAGTAAGACTCCATTCTCCGAAACAATGGAGCGAGCAACAGACTTATTGGAAATAATACATACTGATGTATGCGTCTGATGAGTGTTGACGCTCACGGCGGGTATCGTTATTTTCTGACCTTCACAAATGATTTGAGCAGATATGGGTATATCTACTTGATGAAACATAAGTCTGAAACATTTGAAAAGTTCAAAGAATTTCAGAGTGAAGTGGAAAATCATCGTAACAAGAAAATTAAGTTTCTACGATCTAATCGTGGAGGTGAATATTTGAGTTATGAGTTTGGTCTTCATTTGAAACAGTGCGGAATAGTTTCGCAACTCACGCCACCTGGAACACCACAGCGTAATGGTGTGTCCGAACATCGTAACCGCACTTTATTAGATATGGTGCGATCTATGATGTCTCTTACTAATTTACCGCCATCATTTTGGGGTTATGCTTTAGAGACAGCTACATTCATGTTAAATAGGGCACCATCTAAATCCGTTGAGACAACACCATATGAACTGTGGTTTGGCAAGAAACCCAAGTTGTCATTTCTTAAAGTTTGGGGCTGCGATGCTTATGTGAAAAAGCTTGAACTTGGTAAGCTCGAACCCAAATCGGAGAAATGTGTCTTCATAGGATACCCAAAGGAGACTGTTGGGTACACCTTCTATCACAGATCCGAAGGCAAAATATTCGTTGCTAAGAATGGATCCTTTCTAGAGAAGGAGTTTCTCTCGAAACAAGTGTGGGAGGAAAGTAGAACTTGATGAGGTAATTGTACCTTCTCCCTTATTGGAAAGTAGTTCATCAGAGAAATCAATTCTAGTGATTCCTACACCAATTAGTGAGGAAGCTAATGATGATGATCATGAAACTTCTAATCAAGTTATTACCGAACCTCATAGGTCAACCAGAGTAAGATCCGCACCAGAGTGGTATGGTAATCCTGTTCTGGAGGTCATGTTACTTGACCATGACGAACCTACGAACTATGAGGAAGCGATGATGAGCCCATATTCCGCGAAATGGCTTGAGGCCATGAAATCTGAGATGGGACCCATGTATGAGACCAAAGTGTGGACTTTGGTTGACTTGCCTGATGATCGGCAAGCCATAGAGAATAAATGGATCTTCAAGAAGAAGACCGACATTGACGGTAATGTTACTGTCTACAAAACTCGACTTGTTGCAAAAGGTTTTTGACAAGTTCAAGGAGTTGACTACGATGAGAACTTCTCACCCGTAGCGATGCTTAAGTCTGTCCAAATCATATTTAGCAATTGCTGCATTTTATGATTATGAAATTCGGCAAATGGATGTCAAAACTGCACTCCTTAATGGATATCTTAAATAAGAGTTGTATATGATTCAACCAGAAGGTTTTGTCGACCCAAAAGGTGCTAACAAAGTGTGCAAGCTCCAGAGATCCATTTATGGACTGGTGCAAGCCTCTCGGAGTTGGAATATATGCTTTGATAGTGTGATCATAACATATGGTTTTATACAGACTTTTGGAGAAGCATGTATTTACAAGAAAGTGAGTGGGAGCTTTGTAGCATTTCTGATATTATATGTGGATGACATATTGTTGATCGGAAATGATACTAAATTTCTGAATAGCATAAAAGGATACTTGAATAAGAATTTTTCAATGAAAGACCTCGACGAAGCTGCTTATATATTGGGCATCAAGATCTATAGAGATAGATCAAGACGCTTTATTGGACTTTCACAAAGCACATACCTTGATAAAGTTTTGAAGAAGTTCAAAATGGATTAGTCAAGGAAATGGTTCTTGCCTGTGTTACAATGTGTGAAGTTGAGTCAGACTCAATGCCCGACCACTGCAGAAGACAGAGAGAAAATGAAAGTCATTCCCTATGCCTCAGCCATAGGTTCTATCATGTATGCAATGTTGTGGACCAGACCTGATGTGTGCCTTGCTATTAGTTTACCAGGGAGGTACCAAAGTAATCCAGGAGTGGATCACTGGACAACGGTAAAGAACATCCTGAAATACCTGAAAAGGACTAAGGATATGTTTCTCGTTTATGGAGGTGACAAAGAGCTCGTCATAAATGGTTACGTCGATGCAAGCTTTGACACTGATCTAGATGACTCTAAGTCACAAACCGGATACGTATTTATATTGAATGGTGGAGCTTTCAGTTGGTGCAGTTCTAAGCAGAGTGTCGTGGTAGGATCTACGTGTGAAGCGGAGTACATAGCTGCTTCAGAAGCAGCAAATGAAGGAGTCTGGATGGAGGAGTTCATATCCGATCTAGGTGTAATACCTAGTGCATCGGGTCCAATGAAAATCTTTTGTGACAATAATGGTGCAATTGCCTTGGCAAAGGAATCCAGATTTCACAAGAGAACCAAGCACATCAAGATACGCTTAAATTCCATCCGAGATCAGGTCACGGAGGGAGACATAGAGAGTTGCAAAATACACACATATCAGAATGTTGCAGACCCATTGACCAAGCCTCTCTCACGAGCAAAACATGATCAGCACCAAGACTCCATGGGTGTTAGAATCATTACTATGTAATCTAGATTATTGACTCTAGTGCAAGTGGGAGACTGAAGGAAATATGACCTAGAGGCAATAATAAAGTTGTTATCTATATTTCCTTATATCATGATAAATGTTTATTATTCATGCTAGAATTGTATTAACTCGAAACTTAGTACATGTGTGGATACATAGACAAACGGAGTGTCCCTAGTAAGCCTCTACTTGACTAGCTCGTTAATCAAAGATGGTCAAGTTTCCTAGCCATAGACATGTGTTATCATTTGATTAAAGGGATCACATCATTAGAGAATGATGTGATGGACAAGACCCATACGTTAGCTTAGCATAATGATCGTTTAGTTTTTTTGCTACTGCTTTCTTCATGACTTATACATGTTCCTCAGACTATGAGATTATGCAACTCCCGAATACCGGAGGAACACCTTGTGTGCTATCAAATGTCACAACATAACTGGATGATTATAAAGATGCTCTACAGGTGTCTCCGATGGTGTTTGTTGAGTTGGCATAGATCAAGATTAGGATTTGTCACTCCGTGTATTGGAGAGGTATCTCTGGCCCCTCTTGATAATGCACATCACTATGAGCCTTGCAAGCAATGTGACTAATGAGTTAGTCACGGGATGATGCATTACGGAACGAGTAAAGAGACTTGCTGGTGACGAGATTGAACTAGGTATGATGATACCTACGATTGAATCTCGAGCTAGTAACATACCGATGGCAAAGGGAACAACGTATGTTGTTATGCGGTTTGACCGATAAAGATCTTCGTAAAATATGTAGGATCCAATATGAGCATCCAGGTTCCGCTATTGGTTATTGACCGGAGATGTGTCTCGGTCATGTCTACATAGTTCTCGAACCCGTAGGGTCCACACACTTAACGTTCGATGACGATTTGTATTATGAGTTATGTGATTTGATGACCGAAGATTGTTCTGAGTCCCGGATGAGATCACAAACATGACGAGGAGTCTCGAAATGGCCGAGAGGTAAATATTCATATATTGGAAGGTTACATTCGAACACCGGAATGGTTCGGGCCGTTTCGGAGTACCGGGGGTTACCGGACCCCCCCGGGAAGTTCATGGGCCTTCATGGGCCTTAGTGGAAAGGAGAGAAGGGCCACAAGGGAGACCGCGCCCCCCCATGGCCAGTCCAAATTGGACTAGGGAGGGGGGTGGCGCCCCCTCTTTCCTTCTCCCCTCTCCTCCTTCCCTCTCTCTCCCTCTCTTGGAAAGGAAGGGGACTCCAACTATGATTGGGAATCCTAGTTGGACTCCCCATGGCGCACGCCCCACTTGGGCTGGCCACCTCTCCTCCCCCTTTATATACGTGGGAGGAGGGCACCCCAAAGGCACACCAAGTCTTCTCTTAGCTGTGTGTGGTGCCCCATCCATAGTTACACACCTCGGTCATATCGTCGTAGTGCTTAGGTGAAGCCCTGCGCCGGTAACTTCATCATCACCGTTGACACGCCGTCGTGCTGAAGGAACTCTCCCTCGTCCTCCACTAGATCAAGGGATTGAGGGACATCATCGAGCTGAACATGTGCTGAACATGGAGATGCCGTACGTTCGGTGCTAGGATCGGTTGGATCGCGAAGACGTTCGACTACATCAACTGTGTTACTAAACGCTTCCGCTTTCGGTCTACGAGGGTACGTAGACACACTCTCCCCTCTCATTGCTATGCATGTCCTAGATAGATCTTGCACCACTTGCAGCCCGAACCTGGATAATCCCCCATGTTTATCTCTCAATCCCGCTCTTTCCACAGCCCCACGCCTGCCAATCGTAGCAAAAAGGGATTCCTCGTGATCCCGTAGGTGTCGTTTCCCCCGACAGTCTTGATAGTTTGTTTCCCTATAAAATGCCTATGCATAGGAATAGGGTTAGACTTAAATGTGTTTGTCACATGCTGCATGATGCTCTCTTCGTGTCTCAATTATAATCTTTCATGTGAGCATCATCAAAATCTCAATTCTATCTTAGTGGCCATAAAGAAAGAGCTTGTTGGGAGGCAACCAAATAGTTATCTTAATTTTTTGCCTTTCTTTCTATTTGTGTGTGATGACATGATTATTGCTACTGTAATGATTGTGTTTTTATGTTTTATTTAGTGTTTCTGCCAAGTAAATCCTTTGTGATGATTTGGTTGATAGTTGACTTGATTTTGTGCAGAAATAGAAACTTTTGTGCCCAGTGCAGGAATTACTATAATTCACTGGAACATGATAAAATTCTGAAATTTTTACACATGATTTATATACAAGTTGGCCACGTTTTCTAATGTTCAATTTTTTTGGAGTTACAGAAGTATAGTTTTTGTTCATATCATTACAGACTGTTCTGTTTTAGACAAATTCTGTTTTTCACCGCATATTGTGCTTGTTTTAATGATTCTATGGATTACACCAGGGCATATAAGTCATGGAGAAATTAGATACAATAGGTATTATGCAAGAATAATTATGAACGAGTTTACAACAATACCTAAAGTTTATGATTTGTCTATTATACTAACGGATCTCACGAGGTTTCTATTGAGTTTTGTGTGCTGAAGTTTTTATAATTTGGGGCACACGATGATTAACTCCTACCAACCTCCTCCCTAGGGGCATGTGAGTAGTACTTTGCATAGAGGGCTAATAGACTTTCACAGTAAGTATATGAGTTTTTTAGTCCATGGATTTTACGCACTCCTACCTTTCCGCAATTTGCTAGCCTCTTTGGTACTGTGCATTGCCCTTTCTCACCTCAAGAGTTGGTGCAAACTTCGCTCGTGCATCCAAACCCCATGATATGATACACTCTATCACACATAAGCCTCCTTATATGTTCCTCAAAACAGCCACCATACCTACCTATGATGGTCCATAGCCATTCCGAGATATATTGCCATGCAACTTCCACCATCCCATTTTAATGACATGTGTGTTCATCCACATATTCCTTTACATGATCATATAGAGATGACATGATATTTGTGGCACAACCACTATTCATCAGTGTTATACATGTTACTCTAGATCATTGCACATCATGGTACACTGCCAGAGGCATTCGTATAGATTATTATTGTTTCAGTTTTATCGAGTTGTAATATGGAGTTGTAAGTAAATAAAAGTGTGATGATCATCATTATTAGAGCATTGTCCCAGTGAGGAAAGGATGATGGAAACTATGATTCCCTCACAAGTCGGAATGAGATTTCGAGCAAAAAATATAAAAAAGAGAGGAAAAAAGAGGCCAAAAGAGCCCAACAAAAAATGAGAGAAAAACAGAGAAGGGGCAATGTTACTATCCTTTTACAACACTTGTGCTTTAGAGTAGCACCATGATATTCATATAGAGAGTCTCCTGAGTTATCACTTTCGTATACTAGTGGGAATTTTTCATTATAGAACTTGGCTTGTATATTCCGATGATGGGCTTCCTCAAATGCCCGAGGTCTTCATGAGCAAGCAAGTTGGATGCACACCCACTTAGTTTCCATTGAGCTTTCATACACTTATAGCTCTTAGTGCATCTATTGCATGACAATCCCTACTCTTAGCATTGATATTGATTGATGGGCATCACCATTGCCCGTTGATCCGCCGAGCTGATTGAGACTTTCTTCGTTTTTGACTTCTTCTATTGATCTCTATCACCGTATTCTATTCCACCTATAGTGCTATATCCATGGCTCACGCTCATGTATTGTGTGGGGTTGAAAATGCCTAAGCGCGTTGGAGCATGATCCAGTTGCCTAGTTTAACACCGGGGTGCTCATGATTTATATTTATGCGGTGAAGGCAGAGTCATGCCATGCTAACATGATAAAATGAGTAGGGATGACATTCGCTAAGGATCGTATATTTTAAAAAAGTAATGATTATATTTCTTATATTCATGGATATTATTATGTTGATATTATTACTTCATCGTTTCTCATCATTTATACCATAATGATATTACATGATAAACATGCTAGGTAGCATTAAACATCAAAAATTCTGTTTTTATCATTTACCTACTCGAGGACAAGCAGAAATTAAGTTTGCGGATGCTGATATGTCTCCAACATATGTATACTTTTTTATTTCATGCTATTATATTATCAATCTTGGATACTTTATATGATTTATTATGCAATTTTATATCATTTTTGGGGACTAACCTATTAACCCAGTGCCTAGTGCTAGTTGGTATTTTCTGCTTGTTTTTGGTTTTCCAGAAAATCATTACCAAACGGAGTCCAGAAGCTACAAATTTTTTAAGAGACCGTAGAATATTCAGGAGGAGACCAGACGACCAACAAGGATACGTCAAGGCAACAGGGCGCGTCCTGATGCCTTGTGGGCCCCACATGGCTCCGTCTGACCTAATTCAACTTCTATAAATTCTCAAATATTGGGAAACCCCTAGAGAGCCATCCGAAACAGTTTTTCTGCCGCCGCAAGCTTCAGTTCTTTCACGATCCCATCTAGAGGCCTTTTCTGATACTGTGCCGGAGGGGGAATCGATCATGTAGGGCTTCTACATCAACCTTGCCACCCTACTGATTATGTGTGAGTAGTTAACCACAGACCTACGGGTCCATAGCTAGTAGCTAGATGCCTTCTTATCTCCCTTTGATCTTCAATACAATGTTCTCGATATTCTTGGAGTTCTATCCGATGTAATCTTCTTTTGCTGTGTGTTTGTTGGGATCCGATGAATTGTGGGTTTATGATTAGATTTTTCGTTGAAGGTAACTGAGTCTTTTCTGAACTTTATTATGCATGATTATGATAGCTTTGTATTTCTCTCTGATCTATCCATTTGGTTTGGCCAACTAGATTGTTTATCTTCAGTGGGAGAGGTGCTTTGCAATGGGTTCAATCTTACGGTGTCCTCACCCAGTGACAAAAAGGGTAGCGAGGCACGTATTTGTATTATTTCCATTAAGGGTAAAATGATAGGGTTTATTCATATTGCTTGAACTTAGTTTGTCTACATCATGTCATCTTGCTTAAAGCGTTACCCTGTTTGTCATGAACTTAATACCATATATGCATGTTGGATAGCAGTCGATTGTTGGAGTAATAGTAGTAGATGCAGGTAGGAGTCGATCTACATGTCACGAACGTGATGCCTATATATGTGATCATTTCCATGAATAACATCATAACCATGCGCTTTTCTATCAATTGCCGAACAGTAATTTGTCTACCCACTGTATGCAATTGTTATGAGAGAGAAGCCTCTAGTTAAAACTATGGCCCCGGGGTCTACTTTAATCATATTATTAAAACCAAAAATACCTTGCTGCAATTTATTTACTTTTACTTTACTTTTCTTTTTATCTATCTACCAATACCAGATTTAATCCTTGCAAGTAATGATTTCAAGGGGATTTACAACCCTCTTGCTCGTGTTGGGTACAAGTATTTGCTTTTGTGCGTGTAGGTGTTGTTAACAAGAATTTGCGTGTTTCCTATTGGTTCGATAACCTTGGTTCTCACCGAGGGAAATACTTATCAGCTAGCTACTATATTGCTTCACCCTTCCTCTTCAGGGAAAATCCCGACACAGCTCACAAGTAGCACTTCATCATAGTGAAGAATAGTGAACTGTCACGTACACAAGAGGGCGATGAAGATGACTGATATTCCAGGGGGCACGCGTATTTGACGAAGTTTATTGTGGGGAGCAAGATTTTTAATTAAGTATCTTCTTTCACAGACCCCGAAAGTTAATCTAGCATGATAAATTATCCCCTTATGTGTGCACGTAGGTAGTTAGTGTTATCCAGAAACCCTAGCAACCATGTAATTAATATTTGCCAAACTGATTAGAGCATGTCTAACTTGGTTTTGCAGGTTTGCATATGATGTGGTATAGCCTTCGTCATGACAATGAGTTTTTGTATGAGATAGTTATATGTTGTAATGTTAAGTGGCCTGCGCGTCACGGCATGATGGCTAGAGCCACGGGATTGCCACCTTAATGTAATAGACATAGAGATAGCCTACAAGTTACACGGAGGACCTAGAGCTTCACAGGCGCAGGAGAACAAAACCAATGCCACACTGCCATGGCAGTAGTTTTCATATTGACGCCACGACAATGTTTTAGAGAAAACTTCATGAAGACCTTTGAGGACCACGAAGACATTCCCGATGCCCAAGGCTATACCATATCATGCTATTATGAATTGCCTGAGATGTTTATCCCTTTGTTGTTTGCACCCTTTAATAGCACAGTAGTCGATTATTAGGGTGATCTCTCACAGCTAAAATCAAGGTTAAAACGTGCTCTTCCCAGTGTTGCAACCGTCTACGACACTTAGCGATTTGGAGTACTTCATGTCCACATGAGTACAAACGAGATGAGAGGTGTAAGACGGAGATGGTTAGACCATGTGAGCAAATAACACTCAGTTGTCTTGAAGCTCTAGGAGAAATGTTCTGAGCTCAAAGCACGAAGCATCGAAAGATGAACAAGAGTCATATGGAGATATGATCGGCAAAATTTTGCCCATTGGTCATAATTCTCGTCATCAGCGATGTCCGCATCAATGGCTGAGAATAAGATCAAGATCTTGAATCACTTGCTATCAATTATGAGAGATATTGATTTGAGTGGGAGTGCACTTTATATCAAAAATTGTTTAATCACTAGTGCAAATTAATTGTGAACTATGTCAAAAGTGAATCTTGTGTTTATTGTTGTAAATCTATGGCTCGCAATAGTTTTAACTTAGCACCTATGTTTGAGAAGCTACAAATGGTGGAAACTATGAGGATTGGATCCACACTCTGAGATATGTTCTCAGAAGTGCTAAGAAAGAATATGTGCTGGATCAAACACTTGGTGATTACCCGGTGCCTAGAGCGTCTCAAGATGTCATTAATGTGTTTATCTCTCGCAAGAATGATATCAATGTTATCAAAAGTATTTGTTGTCATGCATGGATCAAGTGTTACAGAATTATCAACAACTCGGTACCATCGAGATTGTCAAGACACTGGAAGTTCTGTACCACAAAGATCTGGCAGAGGTTCATGAGATGACTGAAGCAATGGATGAGTGCAAGATAGATAAAGTTGGTGAGCAAGGTGTTAGGCTTGCAGACTATTATGATAGTATTAATGCAATGGGAATGATTTCCCTAAGACGCTAGAAATTATTTGATCCTTGCTTTGCTTTATGAAGCAATGCTCCAAACCAATGAAATCGGGATGCAAAACTAGCAAAAGTTGCTTGTGAACAAAACAAAGAGTTTAAAAAGGAAACATAACACCAAGAAGAATAAGGGTGGAGCTTCTTGCGAGAATATATGTTTCTACTGCAAAGAAAAAGGACACTAAAAAAGAAATTGCTTGAATTATCTGTTAGATAAGAAGACTCGTCTTCTGGTAAAGGTATACAAGTTATACAAATTAAGGTTATTGATATTCTACTCACTGAAAGTTCCAAGTCATGGGTGTTTGATACCGGATCTGTTGCTAACATTTGCAACACGGTGCAGGACCTACAGAATGTTCGGAAGCTGAGAAGAAATGACGTTGTGATGCGTGTCGAGAATGGTGATGGGACCGCTTCTCAAGCCGTTGGTGTCATGTCTTTGAGTTTACCTTCAGGATTGATACTAGAACTAAGTAAATATTCTTTTGTTTCGAAGTTATGTAAAAACATTATCTCTGGATCATGTTTGATAAATGACGGTTATTCTTATAAATCAGAGATCATCGGTTGTTCAATATATTATAAGGACATGTTTTATGGATTTGCACCTATGATTTGTGGATTATTCATATTAAAACCTTGAATGTGAAAAAGTTATCTACAACATTAATGCTAAATGTCTTAAGAACACTAATAATACCACTTACACATGGCACTACCTTCTTGGTCATATCAGAAATAAACGTATGCAAAAGCTCATAAATATGGAGTGCTAACATCACTTGATTTTGAATCATTTGATACATGTGAAGCTTGTATGATGGGTAAATGACTAAAACACCCTTCGCTGGTCATCCTGAATGGCACTTGAATTATTGGATATAATACATAGTGATGTATGTGGTCCAATGAGTATTTCGGCGTGCGGTGGATACTTATACTCCGTAACCTTCACTGATGGTTTGAGTAGATACAGTTATATATACTTAATGAAACATAAGTCTGAAACATTTGAAAAGTTCAAAGAATTTCAGAACGAAGTTGAGAATCATCATGGCAAAAAGATAAAATTTCTACGATCAGATCATGGAGGAGAATATCTGAGTCATGAGTTTAGCAAACATCTAATTGATTATGGAATTGTCTCACAACTTACTCCTGCTGGAAATCCAAAGAGAAATGGAGTGTCAGAAAGGCATAACCGAACCTTGCTAGACATGGTGAGGTCAATGACGTCGTTTACTGATATGTCGTTATCATTCCGGGGATATGCACTTGAAACAACAAATATACACTAAACAGAGCACCTTCTAAGTGATGGAAATATGCCTTGGAGGCAATAATAAAGTTTTTATTATTATATTTCCTTATTCATGATAAAGTTTTATTATTCATGCTAGAATTGTATTGACTGGACACTTTAATACATGTGTGAATATATAAATAAATATCGGGTCCCTGGTGAGCCTCTACTAGACTAGCTCATTGATCAAAGATGGTTAAGGTTTCCTAACCATAGACATGAGTTGTCATTTGATAACAGGAATGATGTGATGGACAAGATCCAACCGTTAGCATAGCATATGATTGTTCAGTTTATTGCTACTGCTTTCTTAATGTCAAATACATGTTTTTTAGACCATGAGATCATGCAACTCCCGGATATCGTAGGAATACCTTGTGTGCTATCAAATGTCACAATGTAACTAGGTGATCATAAAGATGCTCTACAGGTATCTTTGAAGGTGTCTGTTGAGTTGGCGTGAATCAAGATTGGGATTTGTCACTCCATATATCAGAGAGGTATCTCTGGGCCTTCTTCGTAATACAACATCACAAGAAGCTTGCAAGCAAAGTGACTAAGGAGTTAGTTACGAGATGATGTATTGCGGAATGATTAAAGAGACTTTACAATAACGAGATTGAACTAGGTATGGATATACCGACAATCAAATCTCGGGCAAGTAATATACCGACAAACAAAGGGAACAACGTATGTTGTCATAAATGTTTGACTGATAAAGATCTTTGGAGAATATGTAGGAACCAATATGGGCATCTAGGACCTGCTATTGGTCATTGACCGGAGAAGCATCTCGGTCATGTCTACATCATTCTCGAACCCGTAGGGTCCGCATGCTTAACGTTCGTTGACGATATAGTATTGTATGAGTTATGTGTGTTGGTGACCGAATGTTGTTAGGTGTCCCGGATGAGGTCACGGACATGATGAGGAGCTTCGGAATGGTCCGGAGGTAAAGATTGATATATAGGACGATGCTATTTGGTCATCGGAAAGGTTTTAGAATGTACCAGGTTTTATCGGAGTACCGAAAGGGGTTTCGGGAGGCCACCAGCACTTGGTGGGCCTCATGGGCCAAAAGAGGGAGGCGCACCAGCCCACTAAGGGGTTGGGCACACTCCACCTCCCCTGGCCATGAGCTAAGGAAGGAAAGGGGGTGCCAAGGCAGGGCAGCTGATGTCCCCTCCCCTGCCATATCCTCCATCCCTAAATAAGGAAAAGGGGGAGGCGCCTAGGGCAGGAGCCCAAGACGGCCGCCGACCACCTTGGGGTGCCCCTAGGGCTGCCTCCCCTCCCCCTCCACCTATATATATGTGAGGAGGGAGAGGGGAAACACACACCACGATTGCCTAGCCGTGTGCGGTGCCCCTCTCCCTCTAGTTCATCCTCGGTCATATTTTTCGTAGTGCTCTGCGAAGCCCTACGGAGATAGTTGCGTCACCACCGTCACCACACTGCTATGATGCCGAAACTCATCTACTACTTCACCCGTCTTTCTAGATCAAGAAGGCGAGGATGATATGTCTCCGTCGTATCTATAATTTTTGATTGTTTCATGCCAATATTATAGAACTTTCACATATTTTTGGCAAATTTTTATATGATTTATTGGACTAACCTATTGATCTGGTGCCCAGTGCTAGTTCCTGTAGTTTTCATGTTTTTTGTTTTGCAGAAAATCCATATCAAATGAAGCCTAAACGCGATAAAAATTTACAGAGAATTATTTTGGAATATATGTGATTTTTGGGAGGTGGAATCAACGCAAATGGGGGCCCACAGTGCCCACAACCCACCAGGGCGCGCCCCAGGTGTCTTATGCTCTCCTTGAACTTCAGTTGGAGCTATACTTCGGGTGCAAGGAAGCTTATATCTGAAAAAAAATCATGTTAAAATTTCAGCATAATAGGAGTTACGGATCTCCCGAAATATAAGAAACGGTTTTCGGCCAGAT
This sequence comes from Triticum aestivum, assembly GCF_018294505.1. NCBI lineage: Eukaryota > Viridiplantae > Streptophyta > Magnoliopsida > Poales > Poaceae > Triticum > Triticum aestivum. The sequence continues at coordinate 228,065,251 of NC_057812.1, read as the reverse complement.
CGGGGGAGCGCGAAACAGAAGTGTCGGGGAAGCTGATCCACCAACACCTATGGGGATCGGCGGACCGAGCCCCTTTCGGTTCGAAGGGGGGCGGAGGCCGCACAAGAGCGGATCGAGGCGGTACACGCGAGCAGTTTTACCCAGCTTCGGGCCGCACGGATGCGTAAAACCCTACTGCTGCTTGTTTGATTGTATTGAATCCCTGCTCAGGAGCGATGGATGCTATCAGACTGAGCGTGGGAGTGTTTCTGGTGTTTCTAATGAGCCGAACCTCTTCTACGTTGCGCTTGGGCCTCCTTTTATACTTTCAAGGGGTCACCGACAGGTGGCAACGTAGACTAGAAGGGTAAAAATGGAAAAGGATGCGGTAGGTGCAGCTACCGCTACTGTGGACACAGTGCACCCTACCTAACTCTGACGGCAGGGGACAAGATCATTGAATGCCTGTCTGAGTTGCCTAAACAGTGCAAAAAGTGACCGTTAGGAGCACCACCGTTCGCCACGATGGCCTTCTCTTCATCTCCGCTTGCCACCGCGCACCCCTAGCTGCGCGGCCTCCTGCCACGTGTGCTTGGGAGAGTCCTAGAGCGACACGTTAGCAGGTGTGCTGGAGCGCGGGCACGAAGTGGGGGTTTCCCGCGGCAAGCTCCTTGCCGCGGTCGTCGTCTTGTCGTGTTTGGGAGCTTGTTGCTCACCGGGCCTTGCGGGGACGCAGGGCGCGTCGCGGCAAGCTTTCTTGGTATGCCTTGAGCGGCCTTCCTGGCAAGCTCCTCTTACCGGGGTCTTGTCTCTTCCCGGCAAGATCCTCTTGCCGGGGCCTGGGTTGGCCTTTCCGGCAAGCTCCTCTTGCCGGGGCCTTGGTTGGCCTTCCCGGCAAGCTCCTCTTGCCGGGGCCTTGGTTGGCCTTCCCGGCAAGCTCCTCTTGCCGGGGCCTTGGTTTGAGTACTTTGTTCTTGAATGGTCCTCAAGGGAACCACGGAGGGTCTTGGCGGTCACCCGGCAAGCCTTGCCGCGGGATGCTGCGACCGCCCGTGCACAAGTTCGAGGTACTAGGGTACCCCTACTCTAGTACACCGACAGGAGCCCCCGGGCCTGGGCCAGACACGGTGCCGACCGCTGTTGGGTCAGGCCCAAAACAGTGCACGGGCACGCGCGGCCTAGGTCACGCCGCATATCTCTCCGCTCCCATCGCGCACGCCCAGAACGACACGCGTCAAACGCGGTGTCGTGGGTGACGCGGGCGGCGTGCGCGGGGCTAAGCCCCTCGAGCATGCGTCAGGCCACGATGATGGGGACGGTTCACGCCCTCCTCCCTAAACGGAGGTAGGCGTGGGGGCGTGGTGGATTTACTGGACGGGGCCGGTGCGCGGTTTTCGGGACGTCCACTCCCCGCGACCACGAGGCGGAGCGAGGCCGCCTCATCCGTCGCCTTGGTTCTGCATCCCCGCCACGCGGCTCCCATGCGCTTGGGGTCGCGGACGGTGGAAGTGGGAAACTGGGCCGTCGCGAGCAGAGGCAGCGGGTTGGCCCCGACTCCCTGCTCTTCCCGTGCCTTGATTCGCTGAGCGGGGCGGCCGAGACCCCACCTTGCTCCTTTATAAAGAGCGGGAGGGGAGCACAGAAACCCGCACTCTCTCATCTCCTCCTTTCTTTAGCTTCTGCTCCCCTTTCTCTCATTCGCCATGGAGAAAGGGAACCCAGGCCCTTCATCGGTGGCGGCGAGGGTCGCCGCCAGACAGCGCATCTCTCCCTCTCCCGCGCCCGTGGTGGCAGAGCCAGCCATAAGGGGACGAGGGAGGGGGCGAGGTCGCGGACGAGGTCGAGGACGAGGTTGAGGCGCTCGGGGAAGAGGCGGGCGGGGCGGCGCGCCAGCTTCGCCTCCACCGGCGGCTCCTCCCCCCACGGCGGTCCATATAGGGGACGACCCTTGCGAGTTCTTCGTCAAGCTGCGCCAGGCGCCTCGTCGTCGCCTTCGGCTTCCAGCTCCGTTTGCGAGCGCGATGGAGTTGGACCCGCCCGAGACACTGAGACTGCACATGAGGGGCTGTGGGATCAGCGGCACGCGAGTCCGCGTTGTATTCCCAGCCCCTAATGTGATGTATCTTGATCGAGGGTGGAAGACGTTCGCCCGTATCCACAGCCTGATGGAGGGGTTTACCCTCCATTTTAAGTTGATGGAGGGCGGTCTCCTCTCCGTCAAGGTCTTCGGGTGCTTCGGCACTCGGGCGAAGTGCTGCGTGGACAGCTCCTCCGATAGCGAAGGCTCCTCCTCGAGCAAGAGTGACGAGGAGGAGAGCGACAGCGACGATGAGGGTAGTGGGCGGCGGGGTGGCGGGTCCGACTAGGCATCGCGCGCCGCTTCACGCGGCACCGGCGACCCCATCATCCGTGTCGCCGACTCCTTGAACTCCCCGGGGTCGTCTCCTTGGGCGGCTGGCGTATGGAGGCTGCGGAAGGGGAAGAGGGCTGGCGACAAGGCCGTCAGGTCGGAGTACGAGGGCGTGGTGCCCTCGACAGCGTGCTGACGTCCTGCCGCCCCGTCTTCGAGCCCCGCTTCCAGCGCCGCCATCGCCGTCCAGCCTTCGGACGGCCCCCGGGATGTTCTCTTGGTGTCTTCTGGCACCCGTAGCTCGCCTAGGCGCTCCTTTTGCCCTTTTCGCCTCCTTGACCTGCCTCCTGAAGAGAGGGATAGGAAAGGGATTACGGGCATCTTATCTTTTTAATTTGTAAGCCTTTGGGCCTTAGCTGTATCTAAAACTTGTAATCCTCTCTTTCATGTTTTTCATCCTCTATGGACTGTACCTGAGTGGGATGTTTTTTAATGAAAAGGGGATGCTTGCCGGGTTATTTGTCTCGCGAGTTGAACCCACGCAAAGGAGCAAATCCTTGGTATCCCTCGGACAGACATTTCATTGCCCGGCAACAGGCCCTGCCACCTTCCCACGTCGCTCGACCTTTCTCACGCCTTTGACAGAGGCGGGAACGAGGTGGGTGCGGTCTCCTCGTTTCATCCCTTTGCTGCCGCGACTACGACCAAACTTGGCCCCGGGAACGAGCCCCAGGGCCTAGAGTTGAGGGAGCACGGCAGTTTTCGGGAAGAAACGTGGTTTCGCATTCCCCAGTCCATAAGAGGATGCATGATGAGGGATGAAAGACTTATCTGATATTGCAGCCCCCGGCAACTCTGGTTTGCCGTGGACGATTCTTGGCACTCGCAGCCCCCAGCGATACTGGCTTGTCGCTGCCAGTCATGTCATGGGAACACTTTATTAGAGGCGCGACAAGTTATTTTTGTAATATAACTCTATTTTAGGCAAAAAATTGCTGTGTTACTTCCTTTACTCGACTCTTGGCTTTGTATGGCTCTGCCCTACGCTTTCTAGGGAAACTTGCCGGTGCAGGCACCGTTGCCGCGAGCGCCGAGTGCGGAACTTCAGCAGCCTGCTGGCGGGGTCGCTACCGACAAGCAACCTTGTCGTAACTAGTTGCAGCTCACTTAAGTTGTTGAGCGGACTCGAAACAAAGTAAGGGCGCTAGCGGCTCACTTAAGTTGCTGAGCGGACTCGAAGCAAAGTAAGGGCACTAGCAGCTCACTTAAGTTGTTGAGCGGACTCGAAACAAAGTAAAGGCGCAACTAGCTACGAGTTGGTTCCTCCGCGCACAGGTTTTCCATACAAAGCACGGTCGTTCAAGGAAAATAACTCAAAAACTTAAAAAACTGATTGCTCAAGCTTTAGCAACTTAGCTTTTCTGTCGTCTACTTCCCGACAAGGAGAAACTTTCTTGAACGGCCTGGTCCTTATCTTCTCCTTCCCCCCCGGTAAACCTTGTGGGCGAGGGAACCTTCCTTCTTTTGAGAAAGAAACAGAGAAATAAAGTAATGATATGGAGCCTTGGGCTCGCTATTGCTTACCGGGATCTGGTGCTGCACAAAGTGTCAGATAACATATGCGAAAAAGGATTATAGCATAAAAAATACTGACAAGATGTGCAGGGCACATGAACTTTACTGGTGCACGGGGTCTGCGCCCGGCTTTGTACAAAGGATTACATGCAACAGCGGCAAGACTTGTACAAAAGGTGGTTGCCGGAAAAGCTTCCGGCAACCGCGCCCTACGGGTAAAACTTACGAAGATGTTCAATGTTCCAGGAGTTGCTCACCGGAATGCCATCTTCGGTCTCAAGGCGGACAGCGCCGGGCCTAGTGACTCGTTTCACCCGATAAGGGCCTTCCCACTTCGGCGTCAACTTGTTGGAATTCTTGGCGGACTGAACACGCCGAAGAACAAGGTCGCCTTCCTCGAAGCTTCTGGCTTTAACTTTGCGGCTATGGTAGCGACGCAAAGCTTGCTGGTAGCGAGCGGCTCGCACAGCAGCCTGAAGACGGTCTTCCTCAAGGAGCAGCGCGTCATCTTGCCGCAGCTGCTCTTGCTCAAGCTCATCATAAGCGAGCACTCGAGGTGACCTGTATACGAGTTCCGTGGGGAGAACTTCCTCTGCTCCATAGACTAGAGCGAAAGGTGTCTGGCCAGTGGCTCGATTTGGTGTCGTCCTGATCGACCAAAGAACCACCGGCAGCTCCTCGATCCAGTTTCTTCCGCACTTGTGCAGCTTGTCGAAAGTTCTGGTCTTGAGGCCTCGCAGCACTTCAGCATTTGCCCTCTCCGCTTGACCGTTGCTTCTCGGGTGAGCAACAGAAGCGAAGCAGACCTTGGCGCCAAGATCTTGGCCATACTGCATGAAGGTGCAGCTCGTAAATTGCGTGCCGTTGTCGGTGATGATCCTGTTAGGAACCCCGAAACGGCAAACAATCGACCTGAAGAACTTGACTGCTGACTGTGCTGTCACCTTCCTCACTGGTTCCACTTCCGGCCACTTTGTGAACTTGTCGATTGCAACGTACAAGAACTCAAAGCCCCCGACAGCTCGGGGGAAGGGGCCGAGGATGTCGAGCCCCCAGACCGAAAATGGCCAGGATAAAGGGATTGTCTGGAGAGCTTGAGCTGGCTGGTGTATCTGCTTGGAATGGAACTGGCACGCTTCACACTTGGTTACTTGTGCAGTTGCATCCTGGAGGGCTGTCGGCCAAAAGAAGCCTTGCCGGAAAGCCTTGCCGGCAAGTGCCCTTGCGCCTATGTGGTGACCACATATGCCTCCATGTATCTCTGCCAACAGCTGTTGTCCATCTTCCCGGCGAATGCACTTCAATTTCACACCGTTGAGTCTTATTCTGTACAGTGTGTTGTCGACAAACTTGTACATACTTGACTGCCGGGATACTTTTTCAGCTTCTTCTTGCTCTTTGGGAAGCTCTCCTGTCTGAAGGAAACGGACAATCTGCTGCGCCCATGTTGGAGCTTGTGGCTCGACAACAAGGACTAAAGGCGTATCTGTTGCTGCGGAAACATCCGCTTCTACGGCAAGGACTTGCGGCCCTGCCGGAGCTTGATGTTCCCCGGCAAGCTTACCGGAGCAAAACTTGTCGGGAGCGTCTGCTTCGACGGAACAAACCATAAGGTTTGCCGGAGCAGACTGCCCCTCAGCATCCTTGGTGTTGATCTTGGGGACTTTCTTGGCGGCGGCTTCGGGGAGCTCTGCCGGAAAGTAGTCACCGGAAACCAACTTCCTCTTCTTATTCTGTCTAGTTGACAGTGTTACGGATGGTTGAGTCAGCTTGAGCACAAAAATCCCTGGTTCCACAGGTAACTTTAGTGCTGCGCACTTTGACAGGCCGTCGGCAATATCGTTCTGAGCTCGTGGAACATGCTCCATTTGCAGGCCGTCAAAGTGTTCTTCTAGCTTTCTCACTTCATCAACATAAGCTTCCATCAATGGACTCTGGTAATTCTTGTTCACTTGGCGGACGACAAGCTGTGAGTCACCCCTGACAATGAGCTTCTTGATCCCAAGGTCTGCTGCGATTCTGAGACCGGCAAGCAATCCTTCATACTCTGCAGTATTGTTGGTTGCTTGCTCTTTGGGAAAGTGCATCTGGACTACGTACTTGAGGTGCTCTCCGGTGGGTGCGACAAGCAGCACGCCTGCACCGGCGCCTTGCAGCGAGAAGGCACCATCAAAGTACATCAGCCACTCCTTGCTTGTCTCTTTGACGGGGATGCTTGTCTCTGGAATTTCTTCGTCTGGGGTTGGCGTCCACTCTGCTATGAACTCTGCCAATGCTCTGCTTTGGATAGTTGAAGTGCTCTCAAACTTGAGGCCAAAGCTTGACAGTTCCAGCGCCCACTTGACAATCCTGCCTGTTGCTTTTGGATTTTGCAGTATCCTTTTCAGCGGAAAGCGAGTGACGACTGTGATCTCATGTGCTTGGAAGTAATGGCGCAGCTTTCTCGAGGCCATGAGGAGGCCAAAAAGCAACTTCTGCACTCCAGAGTACCTTGATCTGGCTCCCTGCAGAAGGGAACTGACAAAGTAAACTGAGCGCTGCACCATTTTCTTCTGCACCTCCTTGCACGTGTGCGCAGATTCATCTTTGTCGGGACCAGAGCTTGTCGGAGAAGCCCCCTGCTTGTCGCTGGATTCACTTGTCGCGGTCGCTGGCTCATCATCCGCCTCCCTCTCCGCTACTAACGCAGCACTAACCACTTGATTGGTTGCCGCTAGGTACAACAGCAACTTCTCTTGTGGTTTAGGTGCGACAAGTATTGGAGTGGAGGACAGGTACCTCTTCAAGTCCTGCAGCGCGGCCTCCACTTCCGGAGTCCATTTCATTGGACCTGCCTTTTTCAATATTTTGAAAAATGGCAGGGCGCGCTCAGCAGACTTAGAGATAAACCTGCTGAGAGCAGGCACGCAACCGGCAAGCCTTCGCATATCCTTGATGCGCTTCGGTGCTTCAATCTGCTCGATGGCCTTGATCTTGTCGGGGTTGGCTTCAATTCCCCGCTGAGACACAAAGAACCCGAGAAGCTTGCCGGAAGGGACTCCAAACACGCACTTCTCGGGGTTGAGCTTGAGGTTGATCTTGCGCACATTTGCAAAAGTTTCTTCTAAATCTTGGATCAGGGTAGCCTTGTCCTTACTCTTGACCACTATATCATCCATGTAGGCTTCCACATTTCTGTGTATCTGTGGCTCAAAAGCGACATGGACTACCCTTGCAAATGTTGAACCAACATTCTTCAACCCAAAGGGCATCCGTACAAAACAGTATGTGCCACACGGGGTGATGAATGCGGTTTTTTCTTCATCCTCTTCTGCCATGAAGATCTGATGGTATCCTGAATATGCATCAAGAAATGAAAGCAAATCACATCCAGCTGTGGAGTCAACAATCTGGTCAATGCGCGGCAAGGGAAATGGATCTTTGGGACAAGCTTTATTGACATCAGTGAAGTCTATACAAAGCCTCCATTTCCCGTTCGCCTTGCGCACGACTACAGGATTGGCCAACCACGCGGGATGGAGCACTCCTCTGACAAGGCCTGTTGCTTCCAACTTCTTGATTTCTTCTGCGATGAATTCTTGGCGCTCCACTGCCTGCTTCCTGACTCTCTGCTTGACGGGCCGCGCATGAGGACAGACGGCAAGGTGGTGCTCGATTACTTTCCTGGGAACACCGGGGATATTAGACGATTGCCATGCAGACATGTCGACATTCGCCCGCAGGAAAGCAACAAGCGCGCTTTCCTATTTGGGGTCAAGCGTGGCACTGATGGTGAAGGTACCACCAGTGCCGTCCTCTTTGGCGGACACCTTCTTGGTCTCGGGTGGAGCTGCCATCGTCTTCTTGCACTTGCCGGTGGAGCTCGATGGTGCGTCCTCGACGGTAGCGTAGCACTCCGAAGAGGTGCGCTTGCCAGAGTGGGCATCAGAGCTCTTGCCGGACTTGGTCTTCTTTTTCCCCTCGGGAGCTTCAGCGGCAAGTGTGTTGTGATCAGCTGCGGCTGCTGCTTCCCGGTAGATCTTGTCGGCGAAGATAAGGGCATCCTTCTTGTCGCCGGGGACAGAGATGACACTTATCGGGCCTGGCATCTTGAGCATGTTGTATGCATAGTGAGAGGCTGCCATAAACTTGGCGAGCGCTGGACGGCCAAGGATCCCATTGTAAGGCAATGGAAAATCGGCAACGTCAAATGTGACCCTCTCAGTTCTGAAATTCAGCTCGCTGCCAAATGTGACCGACAGCATGATCTTCCCCTTCGGCTTGCTCCTTCCCGGGTTGATTCCTTGGAATGTGCCGGTCTCTTCGAGCTCGCTGTCAGGGATCTGGAGTTTCTGAAGGACCGCGGAGGAGATCAGATTCAAGCCGGCCCCGCCGTCCACTAGCATCTTCATGACCTTGAGGTTGCGGATAGTTGGTGAAACCAACATCGACAAGCACCCGATCGCAGTTACGCGATTAGGATGGTCCTCAATGTCGAAGATGATAGGCATGCTGGACCATTTCAGAGGCTTGCGTGACTCGACGGGTGGTTCTGCTGCGTTAACTTCCCGCACCCACTGCTTGAGCTGACGGTGCGAGGTATGCAGAGAAGCGCCACCGTCAACGCACAGCACCTCTGTGGCTTTCTGGAACTCCTGCTCGTCGGCCTCGTCATCATCCATGTCTTCATCGTCGTCGTCATCTTCATCCTTGTCGCGGCCGCAGGGAGGTCTGTCTCCTTGCCGCTGCTTGGCCTTGCTGCGGCCTCCTCCCCGGCCGGGGCGTTTCTTGCCAGCTCCTCCAGCACTTTCCTGGGCCTTCTCCTTGTCGCGTCGCTCGTATTCAGCTTTCTGTTGCTCAACAAGCTGTTCGACTTTCTTGCAGTTCTGGAGATCGTGACCCTTGGTGCGGTGAATCTTACAATACTGCTTGCAGAGCCGTCCTGCTTGTCGGCGGCCGCCACAAGCTGGGCCTCCTTGTCGGAGCCACCAGCTTTAGCTTCCTTGGCGCCACCTCCGTTGCCAGTCTGCTCGACAGCTAGCACTTCCTTGCCCTTTTTCCTTCTGTTGCTCCGTCGCCGGCCTTTCCTTGTCGGGGCGGCATCCTCACTGTCGGATCCTCCTGCTCCTGTACTCTCTCCGGGGAGCCTCCTCCCCTCTTCAGCGCGTGCACACTTGTCGGCCAGGGCGTAAAGCTCGCTGACGTCTCTGATCTTACACATCGCCATCTCCTCCCTCATCCTTCGGTTTCGCACGTTCTGATGGAACGCGCTGATAATCGCGACGGGGTGGACATCTGGGATGTTGTGCTGTACACGGCTGAATCTCTGAATGTACTTGCACAGTGACTCTCCTTCCTTCTGGGCGAGTAGATGAAGATCGCTCTCTTGGCCATGTGGCTTGTGGCCGCCTATAAAGGCGCCGACAAACTGATGGCATAAATCTGCCCAAGAGGAGATGGAATTGTCCGGCAAGTGCATGAGCCAGGACCTGACGTTGGGCTTGAGTACGAGCGGGAAGTAGTTGGCAAGGATCTTGTCGTCCCGTCCCCTGGCAGCCTGCACCGCGATGGTGTAGATGCTGAGAAACTCCGACGGATGCGTCTTGCCGTCGTACTTCTCTGGTATGTCTGGTTTGAAATTCTTTGTGTTGGGCCACTGGACTTGCCACAGCTCACGGGTGAACGCAGGACAACCTACCGCGTACGGCAGATCGCCTGGTTCCCCTGGCACATGCATGTCAACAGAGGGCCCAGCGCGCCTGTCGGATTGATGTCGCGCTTCTCTTCGGCGCTCGATGCGGGTTCGAGCGTCTTCTTGTTGTCGATCATGGAGAACTTGGCGCTGGTCGCGATGAGCTCGTGGGTCCGACGACACGGTGGAGCCGCTGTCGGGGTGGACCCGGCGAGTCGGCGATTTTGGCCTTCGTAGTGGAGAGTGCATGGAAGTCGCACCTCCCCCGGTCTTGTTGCCATCGGCTCGCATCCGGCTGTCCTGCCGCGGCAGCGAGGTGCTTGGTTGCCGCGCAGTGTCGCCGTTGGCGAAACCGATGAGGCTCTGGATAGTGGCCCTCCATTCGTCGGTCTTGTTCACCGTCGGAGGATAGTCTAGGAGCAGTTGAGCTCGCGCCAAGGCTTCTGCTGGAGTGGTGGGCGGCGGAGGTGAACGGTGCGAGGAGTGGGCGTGCTCGGACTTCTAACCATGTTAGAAGGAGCAGTGCCCCGTCCAGGCGACCGCACTTCGCTCGAGCCAGCATGTTGACGTGCATGTTGGTCTTGAGCGCCACGAGAACCACCAGCCTGATCTTGGCCCAGCGGACGTATGGCGCTGCGAACGCCATGACGCTACTGGTCCCGCGCCTCCTGAGAGGGGCGCGGTGCGCGCATGGACGCCGAGGTCTGTGCCGCCTTGTCCTTGGACTTGGCCGCACTGAGGGCTCCCTCGTCGACGCCCATTTTTCCGCCGGCGTCCACTCCACCACCCGTTTGCTCCGGGGGCGGTGAAAGCGACGCAGACGGAACAGCTGCCTCCAAATCCTTCTTCTTCGGTGGCATGTCGATGGAGACATGAAGATTTAGCTCGCGTGCACGCCGGATCGGGTTCGCACAATCTCGACGCCCCCTACCTGGCGCGCCAAAGATGTCGGGGAAGCTGATCCACCAACACCTATGGGGATCGGCGGACCGAGCCCCTTTCGGTTCGGAGGGGGGCGGAGGCCGCACAAAGAGCGGATCGAGGCGGTACACGCGAGCAGTTTTACCCAGCTTCGGGCCGCACGGATGCGTAAAACCCTACTGCTGCTTGTTTGATTGTATTGAATCCTTGCTCAGGAGCGATGGACGCTATCAGACTGAGCGTGGGAGTGTTTCTGGTGTTTCGAATGAGCCAAACCTCTTCTACGTTGCGCTTGGGCCTCCTTTTATACTTTCAAGGGGTCACCGACAGGTGGCAACGTAGACTAGAAGGGTAAAAATGGAAAAGGATGCGGTAGGTGCAGCTACCGCTACTGTGGACACAGTGCACCCTACCTAACTCTGACGGCAGGGGACAAGGTCATTGAATGCCTGTCTGAGTTGCCTAAACAGTGCAAAAAGTGACCGTTAGGAGCGCCACCGTTCGCCACAATGGCCTTCTCTTCATCTCCGCTTGCCACCGCGCACCCCTAGCTGCGTGGCCTCCTGCCACGTGTGCTTGGGAGAGTCCTAGAGCGACACGTTAGTAGGTGTGCTGGAGCGCGGGCACGAAGTGGGGGTTTCCCGCGGCAAGCTCCTTGCCGCGGTCGTCGTCTTGTCGTGTTTGGGAGCTTGTTGCTCACCGGGCCTTGCGGGGACGCAGGGCGCGTCGCGGCAAGCTTTCTTGGTATGCCTTGAGCGGCCTTCCTGGCAAGCTCCTCTTACCGGGGTCTTGTCTCTTCCCGGCAAGATCCTCTTGCCGGGGCCTGGGTTGGCCTTTCCGGCAAGCTCCTCTTGCCGGGGCCTTGGTTGGCCTTCCCGGCAAGCTCCTCTTGCCGGGGCCTTGGTTGGCCTTCCCGGCAAGCTCCTCTTGCCGGGGCCTTGGTTGGCCTTCCCGGCAAGCTCCTCTTGCCGGGGCCTTGGTTTGAGTACTTTGTTCTTGAATGGTCTTCAAGGGAACCACGGAGGGTCTTGGCGGTCACCCGGCAAGCCTTGCCACGGGATGCTGCGACCGCCCGTGCACAAGTTCGGGGTACTAGGGTACCCCTACTCTAGTGCACCGACAAGAAGAGAATTGAGAGGGAGATCTAATCTCGGAGGGGCTCCCTCCCCTCCGCTGCCATGGAGGCCATGGACCAGAGGGGAAACTCTCCTCCCATCTAGGGGGGAGGCCAAGGAAGAAGAAAAAGGAGGGGGGCTCTCTCCCCCTCTCTCCAGGTGGCGCCGGAGTGCTGCCGAGGCTAGGATCGTGACGACGATCTACATCAACCATCTTGCTACCGTCAACACCAACTTTCTCCCCCTCTATGCAGCAGCGTAACACCCCTTCTCCCCGCTGTAATCTCTACTTAAACATGGTGCTCAACTCCATATATTATTTCCCAATGATCTATGGTTATCCTATGCTGTTTGAGTAGATCTATTTTGTCCTGTGGGTTAATCGTGATCTTGGTTGGTATGATTGTATATTTTATTTATGGTGCTGTCCTACGGTGCCCTCCGTCTCATGCAAGCGTGAGGGGACCCCACTGTAGGGTGTTGCAATGCATTCCTGATTTTCTTATGGTGGGTTGCGAGAGTGACAGAAGCTTAAACCCGAGTAGGTGGGCCATTGCGTATGGGATAAAGAGGACTTGATACTTAATGCTATGGTTGGGTTTCACGACCTTAATGATCTTTAGTAGTTGTGGATGCTTGCTAGGGGTCCAATCATAAGTGCATATGATCCAAGTAGAGAAAGTATGTTAGCTCATGCCTCTCCCTCATGTAGAATTGCAAGAATGATTACCGGTACTTGTTATCGATTGCCTAGGGACAAATGACTTTCTTGTTGACAAAAGCTATCCACTTTTATTACCTTGCAATTTATTCGTAGTTTTATTCTCGGAAAGTACTCATAGTTTTGTTCTTGCAAAATAGTTTCATACTTGTTTTAGGTAAAGCAAACGTCAAGTCTGTGTAGAGTTGTATCGGTGGTCGATAGAACTTGAGGGAATATCTATTCTACCTTTAGCTCCTCGGTGGGTTCGACACTCTTATTTATCGAAGAAGGCTACAAATGATCCCCTACACTTGCGGGTTATCAGAGGATGTCATCGAGCTGAACGTGTGCTGAACGCGGAGGTGCCGTACGTTCGGTACTTGATCGGGCGGATCATGAAGGTGTATGACTACATCAACCACGTTGATAAACGCTTCCGCTTAATGCTCTACGAGGGTACATAGACACACTCTCCCCTCTCGTAGCTATGCATATCCATGGATAGATCTTGCGTGTGCATATAATTTTTTGTTTTCCATGCAACGCTCCCCAACACTAAGTCTGTTGAGACGACACCATATGAGTTGTGGAATGGGAAGAAACCCAGTTTGTCGCATCTCAAGATTTGGGGTTGCGAGACTTATGTAAAACGCTCACAACCAAATAAGCCCGATTCCAAGGTAGAAAAATGTTACTTTGTAGGTTACCCCAAAGAAACAATTGGGTTTTCCTTCTACCAAAGGTCCGAATACAAAGTGTTTGTCGCTAACAAAATGTACACTTTCTCGAGAAGGAGTTTCTCTCTAAAGAAGTAAGTGGAAGGGCAGTACAGTTTAATGAGATTACTAAATCTTCAAAAGTGATCAGGACTAACAAAATGGAATCTGTTTCGGAAGTTATCCACACAACTAAACCAGAAGTTACTACACTAGCTGTAGAAATTCCGGCTAAGACTGTAACTGAACCGCATAGGTCACGAAGAATTACCGAATCTCCCGAATGATTTCACAACGAAATATTCATCTTAGAAGAAGATGAACGTACGCACTATAGAGAAGCGATGGCGGCACAAAACTCAAAAGAATGGCTCAGAACTATGCAAGCTGAAATGGTGTCCATGTAAGAGAATCAAGTTTGGAGCTTGGTTGATCTTCCAGAGGGTGTGAAACCCATACAATGAAATAGTTCTTCAAGAGAAAAACAGATGCGGATGGTAACCCTACCATCCATAAAGCAAGCCTAGTTATGAAGGGGTTTTCTGTCGGGACCCCGATCCTAAGTCACACCGATCTAGCATGTAACACTTCATATCACTTTGCGGCCTCACGCACGGTATTCCCACGGGTGCCACCTTACCTGGCCCGGGACCATTTGCGCCTTTTGGCTCACGTATATGATAGTGTCGCTAGCATCCATATGACAGAGAACCCGGGCCGACATGACTAGTCGTGAACCCAAAGTAGCACTAACTTACAGGGACATGCATACATGAATCAACCTCGAGCATGTCGGTCAACAACGTATGAATCCGGGCTGTAGCACTGGGATAACAGGACTCCGGGAACCCGGGCTGTAGCAAGCTAGGCAGGCCTCCGGATGTTACCGCGTGACATTTCCCCGAAGGGACAGACACAGGAACGAAGTGAATCACATGCCGGCCAGTCAAGTGTTCCGGAGAAGTAGTGCTGGGCTAGCAGGACTCCGGTGAACCGGGCTGTAGCGGACTACTATGGCACATGGAAGCACAAGACTACATTTCCCCATAAGAGAGGCTACCAGAGGTAACAACTAGGTTGACGGATCCCACACATAGCAATACACGTTACACGTACGCATAACATGCAGGTATGTGCTGTACAACATGGCATCACAACATAACTCAAACTCATATAGATAAAGGCCCAGAAGAGCCACATAGCATCAATACAAATAGGGGTCTCATGACCCATCATTCAGAGCATACAAGCAACGGAAGCATTACATGTCTAAGTACAGACAACTACAAAAGGAAAAGACTAAGAAGCCTGACTAAACACGACCGTCCCAAGGGTACAAGATCGTAGCTGGGATACAAGCTACTCGTCGAAGTAACTAGCGTAACCAACTGCAAAACATAAATAAGCAAACGTGAGTACAAAGGTACTCAGCAAGTCTTACATCAGAACTATCTACATATGCAACATTATCAACAAAGGGGGTGGTGGACTTTTAACAGCAGCAAGCCAACTTTGACTCAGTGGCTAATATATACTATGAGTATCAGAAACTTCTTTGAGGTGAGAAGACACACACGAGTCCACATGTTCACCATATCAATACTCCACTATGGATCCGTTCCCGTCTCCCTACGAGAAGGCCATCCATAGCACTCACGCTTAACTTGCGGATTTTAGAGTATCCACTTCAAGTTGTCTATGTACTACATAAGTCCTCTAAGTTTCCATATCCGAGGAAATGGCTATTCGAATAGATAATATTGACCCTGCAGGGGTGTACTTCTTCACACACGCTCTCGCCACTTATAGCCCTGTACACGTCATGTACCTCGGCAACCTTCAAGCGGAAGCCGGCGAGGGTGTTGGCCACGACCTGACTAACCACACAAGTCTCTCATCCAGGTTTATCGCCTATTCGGGTTCCATCCGCAAGGAGATCCGGCAGGGGTGTCGCTCACGGCCCCAAACGATGTGTGCAGGGTTCCCAAGCCCACCATCCGGGTGCCACTTGGTACACCGTGCCACGGTGCCTAGTCTGTCCCAAGCCCGTCCCATCGGACACCACCTGGTAGACAAGTAGCACTACCTACAAACGCCAGAAACTAGTTGCAACTCCTGGACAGAGATTAAGTGGATTAATAAGCCGAGAGGGGACGGATAACCGGAACCCAATGTGTGGTAGTAACTGGACTTGGATAACATACACAGAACTCAGTGCTTAAGGACGGTTCCAATGAGACAACCCACCCTGTACTCCTACATGGCCTCTCATCGCTACCTTTACCAAAACGTGTTCACACACTTAGCCTTTACCGGTAGGACATGTTCACCACTCTGATTCATTACCGATGAATCAGACCTGACACAACTCTAAGCATAGCTGGCATAAAGAAAACAAGCATGGATGAGCAGGCACATCAAGGCTCAAGCAACTCCTACTCATGCTAGTGGGTTTCAACTATTTACTGGGGCAATGACAGGTCATGCAGAGGAATGGGTTCAGCTACCGCAGCAGAAAGTAGCAGTTTTGAATCGTTGTTGTCCTAATGCAGTAAAAGGAGCAGGAGCGAGAGAGTGGGATTTATCAAGATGCTCAAGGGGGTTTGCTTGCCTGATAGATCCACGAAGAAGCACTGCTCCTCAGACAGGTACTCGGGACACCTTCCAGAGTAGAACCTATCGAGAGGGGACGGTGCCGGCAATCAATAAACAATCATATGCAACAATATGATGCATGAAGATGACATTTCAAAGATGCTATGATTTTCCCTAATGCATCTAGCATCAATTTGGTTGAAGTCCATATGAACCAAGGGTTCATATGCAAACCCCAAATTAAGTATATAACGTGCCATTATTACGTTTTCACTTATACAGCAAGTATAAGTTGTTTTTTCATGCATGAAACTGGCATAAATGGATTCCTTGCATTTTTCTGATAATTTTTCATATATAAATTATTTCATTCTGAGCTACGGTTGAATTATTATGATTTTTTGAAGTTTAGGCAATATTCTGGAATTTCCTGAGTTAAAGTAATTCCAGAAATCAATTATTGCGTCAGCTCTACGTCAGCATGACGTAAGCGGGTCAACGGGGCTGACCAGGTCAAACCTGACCCGTGGGCCCCACATGTCATTGGCTCAGTTAGGTAACATGTTTTAGAATAAACCTAATCTAACGATTAACAGGGTCGGGCCCACTGTCAGTGACTAAGAGGTTAACTAAATAGTGATTAGGCCCTAATCTAACCACTGCCACGTCACCATCACCGGATCAAGTCGCCGGCGACCTTACAGGACAGTGGAGGCTTGTTGGAAATTCTATTCCGGCGACCATTCGCGCGGCAGTGGGCATCTACGCATTGCGGGCGCTCGGCCGCATCCATCTACGCAAGCGGGAGGGGATGAGGTGGTCGGAAACAGCAACGGCAGCGAGCGAGGCGGCGGCCGAAGCACGGCTATGCACGGGCGCGGGCTATTTTGGCTAGCAAGCTCGCTGAGAGGATGGGCGGGCTCCTGGAGCTGCGTTGAGCACAATGGTGTGCTTGGCTTCGAGCAATAATGGCTCTAGCCACGACAGCGACGAGGCACGGCGGCGGCGAGCTTTGGTTGCGGTGGCCAGGGGGGCTAGAGGAGGGATTCGACGGTGGGGAGAGAGGGGTTGGGAGCAGGAGCTCACAGGGAGGCGGCGGAGTAGGTCAGTGGACTCGGGGACGTCCTTGCCGGCGTGAATCGACGGCGAGGGGCTCGGGTGCCCGAGGTTGAAGATGACCGCGATGACGATGAAGCAGGGCCTCCCGCGAGGCGTGAGTCGGCGGAGGGGACGTGGGCGGTGTTGCGGTTCTTCCGGACGCGTCAGCGAGGCGAGTGGTGGACGGTGGCCGCGGTGACAGCGAGCGGCGACGACGAGCGCGCTCGGGTGTGCTGCGGGGAGAGGAATAGAGGCGGGGAGAGAGAGCAGCGAGTGAGGGAGAGGAGAGAGGGGCTTCGAGGCGTCTCCAGGTGCGGGATTGGGTTAACGGGGAGCGCGACACGGCGAAGCAGGAGGTGGCGCAGTCGGCTGCGTGCGCTGGCTGCCAGTGGGCACAAGGTTGAAGACAACCTTGCCCCTGGTGGGCTGGGCCAACAGTGCCAGGCCGGCTGGGCTGCCAGGTAAGGCCAGGTAAGCCTTTTCCTTTTCCTGTTTTCTTTTTCTATTTCTGACATTTATTTTGTATCTAAAAGAAATGTTAAAACATTTCCATAAATGCTGAAAATATTTGTGGCATCTAGATATAATATTCCAGAGGCCCTCACCAATTCCCAACATTTTTGGAGCCATTAAAATATTTATATAATTTAAATAGCTCCAAATCAAATATTTATGCATTGATTCAAAAATCCAAAATGTGTAGCAAAAATGTGCATCACCTCTGGTTGTTGTTCCCAACATTATCCAAAGAGCATGAACATTTTTGAAGAGCATTTTGGGTTCAATGAAAATCCATTTTAAAGTTGAACCTATTGGAAAAACTTTGGTGCTAGGGTTTGCAACTTTCCCCATTTCAAATTTATTTGAAATTTAAACATGATGCACAAGCAAGCCTAGGATCATACCAGAACTAGGGATGTGACAACTTGCCCCCACTCGAAAAAATCTCGTCTCGAGATTCAGGAGTTGGCGGAAAGAAAGCGGGGTACTCAAGTCGAAGACAATCTTCTCGCTCCCAAGTAGCTTCTCTCTCGGAATGATGAGACCATTGAACCTTGAGAAACTTGATGTTATGACGCCGAGTGACATGCTCTGCTTGATCCAGAATGCTAACAGGGTACTCTCAATAAGTGAGGTTATCTTGGAGATCAAGCGTTTTGTGGTCCACTCCGCGGATGGGATCCGAGAAGCAACGCGTGAGTTGAGAGACGTGGAAGACATCATGAACTCGAGAAAGATGTGGGGGTAGTTCCAACTGGTAGGCAACCTCTCCTCGTTTAGCGAGAATGCTAAAAGGACCAATGTAGCGAGGAGCCAACTTGCCCTTGATACCGAAACGATGGGTACCCTTCAAAGGAGTAACCCGAAGGTAAGCCTTGTCACCAACTTCATAAGCCACTTCCTTATGACGACGGTCATACTGGCTCTTTTGACGAGATTGGGCTGTTTTCAAATTCTCTCGAATGATGCGAACTTGCTCTTCTGCCTCCTGGATCATATCCGGTCCAAAGAATTGTCTTTCACCGGTTTCTGACCAGTTCAAAGGTGTTCGACATCTTCGTCCATACAGAATCTCGAAGGGTGCTTTCTTAAGACTGGATTGGTAGCTATTGTTATAAGCAAACTCGGCAAAGGGAAGACATTTCTCCCAATCCATATCGAATGAGATAACGCAAGCTCTAAGCATGTCTTCGAGAATTTGGTTGACCCTTTCCACCTGACCACTTGACTGAGGGTGGAAAGCGGTACTGAAGGAGAGATGGGTGCCTATGGCAGTTTGGAAACTTTCCTAGAAATGAGAGGTGAAAAGACTGCCACGGTCTGAATTGATCTCTAGTGGAACACCATGGAGTGACACTATTCGGGAGATATATAAGTCAGCGAGCTGACTAGCAGTGATACTCTCTCGAACAGGTAGGAAGTGAGCCACTTTGGAGAGACGATCAATGACTACGAAGATAGCATTATTTCCTTTCTTGGTCCTGGGAAAGCCGGTGATGAAGTCCATTCCAACTTTGTCCCATTTCCACTCGGGAATAGCTAAAGGTTGAAGGGTGCCAGCAGGTCTCTGATGCTCTGCCTTAACGCGACGACGAACGTCACAGTTGGCAATAAACTGAGCGATTTCTCTCTTCATCCTAGTCCACCAGAACCTCTGGCGTAGGTCCTGATACATCTTTGTACTACCGGGATGAATCGTGAGAGGGGATTCATGGGCCTCCTTAAGGATCAATTGCTGCATCTGTTGACATTTGGGAACCACCAAATGGTTTCCAAAGAAACAACACCTCATTCATCCATAGAGAAACAGTTGGCAACTCCCTTGGAAATACTCTTCTTGATTCGGGAGATTCCCGTATCATGCTTCTGAGCCTCTATGATCTGATCCGTAAGGGTAGGTTTCGCTACCAAGGTAGAAAGGGAACCACGAGGAGCTATGTGAAGGTTAAGCTTACAGAATTCCTCATGGAGGGGTGGTTGACATTGTTGCAACATGAGGTTGTTGCAATAGGATTTACGACTCAAAGCATCAGCCATGACATTGGCTTTGCCTGGGGTGTAGGTGATTCCTAAGTCGTAATCCGAGATCAACTCCAACCAACGTCTCTGTCTGAGATTCAGATCCGGTTGGGTGAAGATATATTTGAGACTCTGATGGTCAGTTTAGATTTCGCAACGGTTACCAAGAAGGTAATGTCTCCAAGTCTTAAGTGCATAGACTACGGCTGCAAGCTCTAGATCATGTGTAGGATAATTCTCCTCATGTGGATGCAACTGTCGAGATGCATAGGCAATCACATGACGATCCTGCATAAGAATGCAACTTTGTCCTTGACGCGAAGCGTCGCAATAGATAACAAAGTCCTTAGTGAAATCCGGTGGCACGAGTATGGGCGCAGAAGTCAGGCGTCTTTTCAGTTCCTGAAAACTATGCTCGCATTGTGGGGTCCACTCAAACCTTTTATCTTTCTTGAGAAGCTCCGTGAGGGGTTTGGCCACTTTGGAGAAGTTTTCAACGAAGCGGCGACAATAACTGGCTAGACCAAGGAAACTCCTAACTTGTTTGACCGATTCGGGTGGAGTCCAATCGAGAACGGCTTTGACTCTCTCGGGATTGACAGCAATGCCCTTACCGGAGATCACGTGGCCTAGATAGGTCACTTCTGGCAACCAAAATTCACACTTGGAGAACTTGGCATAAATACGATGCTCTCCGAGTTTTTCTAACACAAGCCTAAGATGTTCGGCATGCTCTTCCTCGTTCTTCGAGTAAATAAGAATATCATCGTGATAAACCACGACGAACATATCTAAGTACTCCATAAAGATCGAGTTCATCAAGCGGGAGAAAGTAGCTGGAGCATTGGTTAGGCCGAAAGACATCACGGTGTACTCGTATTGACCATAACGAGTGACAAAGGCCGTTTTGGGGATGTCCCCATTTCTGATCTTGATTTGGTGGTAGCCTAACCTCAAATCCATCTTGGAAAAGACTAAGGATCCAGCGAGCTGATCATACAGGTCGTTGATCCTGGGGAGCGGATACTTGTTCTTTATCATGACCAAATTAACGGGACGATAATCTACAACCATCTGATCCGTACCATCCTTCTTCTTGACGAAGAGGACAGGACAAGCCCAAGGAGAAGAACTGGGACGGATGAAACCCTTTTGCAAGGACTCATCAAGTTGTTTCTTAAGCTCGGCTAACTCCAAAGGTGCCATCTTGTATGGTCTCCTAGAGATTGGAGCAGTTCCTGGGATAAGTTCTATGACAAACTCTACATCTCTGTCAGGTGGGACACCTGGCAGTTCTTCTGGAAAAACATCCGGGAAGTCACGGACTATTGGAATATCTTCAAGGTCTGGAAGAGGGCTGGCATTAAGAGAATAGAGTTGACGCCTTGCAACTCTAGTGGAGACAGTGACTATTTTGCCAGATGGATGTGTAAGTTGAACAGATCTAGTGTAACAATCGATCTTGGCATGATGAGCTGTCATCCAGTCCATACCCAAGATGATGTTAATATCTGCGGAGTTGAGAGATAGCAAAGAAGCAAGGAACACTAGTCTTTCAACAAGGATTTCATTACCATGGCTTACCTTGGAGGTTTGCCATTTGGAACCAGGAGTCTGGATTATTAGTGGAGTTGGCATATCACAAAATGACATGTCGTGCAACCGAGTGTAACCTTCGGATATGAAGGAGTGGGATGCTCCAGTATCAAACAGAACTGAAGCTGGGTGACAATTGACAAGAAGCGTACCCAGTACGACGTCGGGATCATCTTGAGCTTCTGTAGCTGAGACATGGTGCACACATGCTCGTTCAATGGAGGCTGGCTTGGTACTGATCATCTTGACTGATGGCTTTTCACGGCCAACAGACCTCTCAGACTAGGGTGCAGTATAACTGGACTGAGGGCAGTCACGTGCATAGAGCCCTGGTTCTCTGCAGGTGAAGCAAGTTCCTGAGGTAGGACGTGGACCTACATTGGCAAGTGGTCCACTAATAGGCTTGGGTGGAGCACGCTGCTGAGTTGGGTGCGCCACATAGGATGGCCTCAGTGCATATCGAGGTGGAAGAGCTGAGTTCGGAATACAAATCCGTCGCTTCTGAGAGCCAGAGCGGGAGGAAGAACCCAGATCACGGTTGTGCTTTCGAGACTCCTCGTAAGTGAGTTGAGCTGTCTCTGCATTAATGTCCTTGTTCACAAGAGCCTGGAAAGTATCACAGTGATGCAGGTGGAGATCACGACGCAACTTAGGGTTGAGACCCTTTCGGAACCTAGCCTGCTTCTTAGTGTCCGTGGACACTTCTTCTGTAGCATAGCGGGTGAGACTTCCAAACTCTCTA
Organism: Triticum aestivum; assembly: GCF_018294505.1. NCBI lineage: Eukaryota > Viridiplantae > Streptophyta > Magnoliopsida > Poales > Poaceae > Triticum > Triticum aestivum. Next base: position 228,043,670 of record NC_057812.1, on the reverse strand, counting down.
CTGTAAGCATCAATAGGCAGCTTACCCTGGGTAAAACTACAGAACTCTTCCCTCTTGCGATTAATGAGAGCCTGAGGAATGTGGTGCTCACGAAAAGCCTCGGTGAAATCCCTCCAGGTAGGAATCTGACCAGCTGGAAGCATAGCCTCATAGTTCTGCCACCAAATACTAGTAGGACCTTCCAGGTGATAGGTAGCATAGGTGACCTTGTCACCTTCAGCCACGTTCGCAGAAAGCAACTTGTGAGTGATGCTCCGGAGCCAGTCATCCGCATCAAGTGGCTCAATGGAATGATGGAAGGTGGGTGGTTTCAGACCAATGAAGTCGGTGATAGAAACCAACTTCTTACGCTGATGTGTGGTGTTCTGCTCAATCTGTGCCAGCAAACGGTTAGTCTCACGCTTGTTCCTCTCGGACGCTAACAAGAACTCTGCCATCAAAGGCTGGTCAGGAGGATCCTCGTCCCTACCATCTCCGTGGTTCTTTCTATGAGCAACTGAACCTCGGTTAGGAGACGACATCCTGGCACAGAAACCAAGGAAACAAAGATGGAATTAGCATCAACATAGGGACGCGGAATGTAATGCAAAAGCATTGGAAATTCTTGAAATCCTAGGACAATTTCGGCAGCATAACGGCTGTAAATGCTGAAAAGGATTTTGAGACATTCATCAAAGGAATAGCATAATCAATCAACATCATAATATCAAGGTTCTGGGTCAAACTGAGGGCACACAGGAATGAAGTGAATCACATGCCGGCCAGTCAAGTGTTCCGGAGAAGTAGTGCTGGGCTAGCAGGACTCCGGTGAACCGGGCTGTAGCGGACTACTATGGCACATGGAAGCACAAGACTACATTTCCCCATAAGAGAGGCTACCAGAGGTAACAACTAGGTTGACGGATCCCACACATAGCAATACACGTTACACGTACGCATAACATGCAAGTATGTGCTGTACAACATGGCATCACAACATAACTCAAACTCATATAGATAAAGGCCCAGAAGAGCCACATAGCATCAATACAAACAGGGGTCTCATGACCCATCATTCAGAGCATACAAGCAACGGAAGCATTACATGTCTGAGTACAGACAACTACAAAAGGAAAAGACTAAGAAGCCTGACTAAACACGACCCTCCCAAGGGTACAAGATCGTAGCTAGGATACAAGCTACTCGTCGAAGTCACTAGCGTAACCAACTGCAAAACATAAATAAGCAAACGTGAGTACAAAGGTACTCAGCAAGTCTTACATCAGAACTATCTACATATGCAACATTATCAACAAAGGGGGTGGTGGAGTTTTAACAGCAGCAAGCCAGCTTTGACTCAGTGGCTAATCTATACTATGAGTATCAGAAACTTCTTTAAGGTGAGAAGACGCACACGAGTCCACATGTTCACCATATCAATACTCCACTATGGATCCGTTCCCGTCTCCCTACGAGAAGGCCATCCATAGCACTCACGCTTATCTTGCGGATTTTAGAGTATCCACTTCAAGTTGTCTATGTACTACATAAGTCCTCCAAGTTTCCATATTCGAGGAAACGGCTATTCGAATAGATAATATTGACCCTGCAGGGGTGTACTTCTTCACACACGCTCTCGCCACTTATAGCCCTGTACACGTCATGTACCTCGGCAATCTTCAAGCGGAAGCCAGGCGAGGGTGTCGGCCATGACCTGACTAACCGCACAAGTCTCTCATCCAGGTTTATCGCCTATTCGGGTTCCATCCGCAAGGAGATCCGGCCGGGGTGTCGCTCACGGCCCCAAACGATGTGTGCAGGGTTCCCAAGCCCACCATCCGGGTGCCACTTGGTACATCATGCCACGGTGCCTAGTCTGTCCCAAGCCCGTCCCGTCGGACACCACCTGGTAGACAAGTAGCACTACCTACAAACGCCAAAAACTAGTTGCAACTCCTGGACAGAGATCAAGTGGATTAATAAGCCGAGAGGGGCCGGATAACCGGAACCCAATGTGTGGTAGTAACTGGACTTGGATAACATACACAGAACTCAGTGCTTAAGGACGGTTCCAATGAGACAACCCACCCTGTACTCCTACATGGCCTCTCATCGCTACCTTTACCAAAACATGTTCACACACTTAGCCTTTACCGGTAGGACATGTTCACCACTCTGATTCATTACCGATGAATCAGACCTGACACAACTCTAAGCATAGCTGGCATAAAGAAAACAAGCATGGATGAGCAGGCACATCAAGGCTCAAGCAACTCCTACTCATGCTAGTGGGTTTCAACTATTTACTGGGGCAATGACAGGTCATGCAGAGGAATGGGTTCAGCTACCGCAGCAGAAAGTAGCAGTTTTGAATCGTTGTTGTCCTAATGCAGTAAAAGGAGCAGGAGCAAGAGAGTGGGATTTATCGAGATGCTCAAGGGGGTTTGCTTGCCTGATAGATCCACGAAGAAGCACTGCTCCTCAGACAGGTACTCGGGACACCTTCCAGAGTAGAACCTATCGAGAGGGGACGGTGCCGACAATCAATAAACAATCATATGCAACAATATGATGCATGAAGATGACATTTCAAAGATGCTATGATTTGCCCTAATGCATCTAGCATCAATTTGGTTGAAGTCCATATGAACCAAGGGTTCATATGCAAACCCCAAATTAAGTATATAACATGCCATTATTACGTTTTCACTTATACAGCAAGTATAAGTTGGTTTTTCGTGCATGAAACTGGCATAAATGGATTCCTTGCATTTTTCTGATAATTTTTCATATATAAATTATTTCATTCTGAGCTACGGTTGAATTATTATGATTTTTTTGAAGTTTAGGCAATATTCTGGAATTTCCTGAGTTAAAGTAATTCCAGAAATCAATTATTGCGTCAGCTCTACGTCAGCATGACGTAAGCGGGTCAACGGGGCTGACCAGGTAAACCTGACCCGTGGGCCCCACATGTCATTGGCTCAGTTACGTAACATGTTTTAGAATAAACCTAATCTAACGATTAACAGGGTCGGGCCCACTGTCAGTGACTAAGAGGTTAACTAAGCAGTGATTAGGCCCTAATCTAACCACTGCCACGTCAGCATCACCGGATCAAGTCGCCGGCGACCTTACAAGACGGTGGAGGCTTGTCGGAAACTCTATTCCGGCGACCATTCGCGCGGCGGTGGGCATCTACGCATTGCGGGCGCTCGGCCGCATCCATCTACGCAAGCGGGAGGGGATGAGGTGGTCGGAAATAGCAACGGCAGCGAGCGAGGTGGCGGCCGGAGCACGGCTATGCACGGGCGCGGGCTATTTTGGCTAGCAAGCTCGCTGAGAGGATGGGCGGGCTCCTGGAGCTGCGTTGAGCACAATGGTGTGCTTGGCTTCGAGCAATAATGGCTCTAGCCACGACGAAGACGAGGCACGGCGGTGGCGAGCTTCGGCTGCAGTGGCCAGGGGGGCTAGAGGAGGGATTCGACGGCAGGGAGAGAGGGGTTGGGAGCAGGAGCTCACAGGGAGGCGGCGGAGTAGGTCAGTGGGCTCGGGGACGTCCTTGCCGGCGTGAATCGACGGCGAGGGGCTCGGGTGCCCGAGGTTGAAGATGACCGCGATGACGATGAAGCAGGGCCTCCTGCGGGGCGTGAGTCGGCGGAGGGGACGTGGGCGGTGTTGCGGTTCTTCCGGACGCGTTAGCGAGGCGAGTGGTGGACGGTGGCCGCGGTGACAGCGAGCGGCGACAACGAGCGTGCTCGGGTGTGCTGCGGGGAGAGGAACAGAGGCGGGGAGAGAGAGCAGCGAGTGAGGGAGAGGAGAGAGGGGCTTTAAGGCGTCTCCAGGCGCGGGATTGGGTTGACGGGGAGCGCGACACGGCGAAGCAGGAGGTGGCGCGGTCGGCTGCGTGCGCTGGCTGCCAGTGGGCACAAGGTTGAAGACAACCTTGCCCCTGGTGGGCTGGGCCAACAGTGCCAGGCCGGCTGGGCTGCCAGGTAAGGCCAGGTAAGCCTTTTCCTTTTCCTTTTCTTTTTCTATTTCTGACATTTTTTTGTATCTAAAAGAAATGTTAAAACATTTCCATAAATGCTGAAAATATTTGTGGCATCTAGATATAATATTCCAGAGGCCCTCACCAATTCCCAACATTTTTGGAGCCATTAAAATATTTATATAATTTAAATAGCTCCAAATCAAATATTTATGCATTGATTCAAAAATCCAAAATGTGTAGCAAAAATGTGCATCACCTCTGGTTGTTGTTCCCAACATTATCCAAAGAGCATGAACATTTTTGAAGAGCATTTTGGGTTCAATGAAAATCCATTTTAAAGTTGAACCTATTGGAAAAACTTTGGTGCTAGGGTTTGCAACTTTTCCCATTTCAAATTTATTTGAAATTTAAACATGATGCACAAGCAAGCCTAGGATCATACCAGAACTAGGGATGTGACAGCTCGCCCCCACTCGAAAAAATCTCGTCCCGAGATTCAGGAGTTGGGTGAAAGAAAGTGGGGTACTCAAGTCGAAGACGATCTTCTCGCTCCCAAGTAGCTTCTCTCTCGGAATGAGGAGACCATTGAACCTTGAGAAACTTGATGTTATGACGTCGAGTGACACGCTCTGCTTGATCCAGAATGCTAACAGGGTACTCTCGATAAGTGAGGTTATCTTGGAGATCAAGCGTTTCGTGGTCCACTCCGCTGATGGGATCCGAGAAGCAACGCCTGAGTTGAGAGACGTGGAAGACATCATGAACTCGAGAAAGATGTGGGGGTAGTTCCAACTGGTAGGCAACCTCTCCTCGTTTAGCGAGAATGCGAAAAGGACCAATGTAGCAAGGAGCCAACTTGCCCTTGATACCTAAACAATGGGTACCCTTCAAAGGAGTAACCCGAAGGTAAGCCTTGTCACCAACTTCATAAGCCACTTCCTTATGACGACGGTCATACTGGCTCTTTTGACGAGATTGGGCTGTTTTCAAATTCTCTCGAATGATGCGAACTTGCTCTTCTGCCTCCTGGATCATATCCGGTCCAAAGAATTGTCTTTTACCGGTTTCTGACCAGTTCAAAGGTGTTCGACATCTTCGTCCATACAGAATCTCGAAGGGTGCTTTCTTAAGACTGGATTGGTAGCTATTGTTATAAGCAAGCTCGGCAAAGGGAAGACATTTCTCCCAAACCATACCGAATGAGATAACGCAAGCTCTAAGCTTGTCTTCGAGAATTTGGTTGACCCTTTCCACCTGACCACTTGACTGAGGGTGGAAAGCGGTACTGAAGGAGAGATGGGTGCCCATGGCAGTTTGGAAACTTTCCCAGAAATGAGAGGTGAAAAGACTGCCACGGTCTGAATTGATCTCTAGTGGAACACCATGGAGTGAAACTATTCGGGAGATATATAAGTCAGCGAGGTGACTAGCAGTGATACTGTCTCGAACAGGTAGGAAGTGAGCCACTTTGGAGAGACGATCAATGACTACGAAGATAGCATTATTTCCTTTCTTGGTCCTGGGAAAGCCGGTGATGAAGTCCATACCAACTTTGTCCCATTTCCACTCGGGAATAGCTAAAGGTTGAAGGGTGCCAGCAGGTCTCTAATGCTCTGCCTTAACGCGACGACGAACGTCACAGTTGGCAATAAACTGAGCGATTTCTCTCTTCATCCTAGTCCACCAGAACCTCTGGCGTAGGTCCTGATACATCTTTGTACTACCGGGATGAATCGTGAGAGGGGATTCATGGGCCTCCTTAAGGATCAGTTGCTGCATCTGTTGACATTTGGGAACCACCAAACGGTTTCCAAAGTAAACAACACCTCGTTCATCCATAGAGAAACAATTGGCTACTCCCTTGGAAATACTCTTCTTGATTCGGGAGATTCCCGTATCATGCTTCTGAGCCTCTATGATCTGATCCGTAAGGGTAGGTTTCGCTACCAAGGTAGAAAGGGAACCACGAGGAGCTATGTGAAGGTTAAGCTTACAGAATTCCTCATGGAGGGGTGGTTGACATTGTTGCAACATGAGGTTGTTGCAATAGGATTTACGACTCAAAGCATCAGCCATGACATTGGCTTTGCCTGGGGTGTAGGTGATTCCTAAGTCGTAATCCGAGATCAACTCCAACCAATGTCTCTGTCTGAGATTCAGATCCTGTTGGGTGAAGATATATTTGAGACTCTGATGGTCAGTGTAGATTTCGCAACGGTTACCAAGAAGGTAATGTCGCCAAGTCTTAAGTGCATAGACTACGGCTGCAAGCTCTAGATCATGTGTAGCATAATTCTCCTCATGTGGATGCAACTGTCGAGATGCATAGGCAATCACATGACGATCCTGCATAAGAATGCAACTTAGTCCTTGACGCGAAGCGTCGCAATAGATAACAAAGTCCTTAGTGAAATCTGGTGGCACGAGTATGGGCGCAGAAGTCAGGCGTCTTTTCAGTTCCTGAAAACTATGCTCACACTGTGGGGTCCACTCAAACCTTTTATCTTTCTTGAGAAGCTCCGTGAGGGGTTTGGCCACTTTGGAGAAGTTTTCAACGAAGCGGCGACAATAACTGGCTAGACCAAGGAAACTCCTAACTTGTTTGACCGATTCGGGTGGAGTCCAATCAAGAACGGCTTTGACTCTCTCGGGATTGATAGCAATGCCCTTACCGGAGATCACGTGGCCTACATAGGTCACTTCTGGCAACCAAAATTCACACTTGGAGAACTTGGCATAAAGACGATGCTCTCCGAGTTTTTCTAACACAAGCCTAAGATGTTCGGCATGCTCTTCCTCGTTCTTCGAGTAAATAAGAATATCATCGTGATAAACCACGACGAACATATCTAAGTACTCCATAAAGATCGAGTTCATCAAGCGGGAGAAAGTAGCTGGAGCATTGGTTAGGCCGAAAGACATCACGGTGTACTCGTATTGACCATAACGAGTGACAAAGGCCGTTTTGGGGATGTCCCCATTTCTGATCTTGATTTGGTGGTAGCCTAACCTCAAATCCATCTTGGAAAAGACTAAGGATCCAGCGAGCTGATCATACAGGTCATTGATCCTGGGGAGCGGATACTTGTTCTTTATCATGACCAAATTAACGGGACGATAATCTACAACCATCCGATCCGTACCATCCTTCTTCTTGACGAAGAGGACAGGACAAGCCCAAGGAGAAGAACTAGGACGGATGAAACCCTTTTGCAAGGACTCATCAAGTTGTTTCTTAAGCTCGGCTAACTCCAAAGGTGCCATCTTGTATGGTCTCCTAGAGATTGGAACAGTTCCTGGGATAAGTTCTATGACAAACTCTACATCTCTGTCAGGTGGGACACCTGGCAATTCTTCTGGAAAAACATCCGGGAAGTCACGGAATATCGGAATATCTTCAAGGTCGGAAGAGGGCTGGCATTAAGAGAATAGAGTTGACGCCTTGCAACTCTAGTGGAGACTATGACTATTTTGCCAGATGGATGTGTAAGTTGAACAGATCTAGTGTAACAATCGATCTTGGCATGATGAGCTATCATCCAGTCCATACCCAAGATGATGTTAATATCTGTGGAGTTGAGAGATATCAAAGAAGCAAGGAATACCAGTCTGTCAACAAGGATTTCATTACCATGGCTTACCTTGGAGGTTTGCCATTTGGAACCAGGAGTCTGGATTATTAGTGGAGTTGGCATATCACAAAATGACATGTCGTGCAACTGAGCGTAACCTTCGGATATGAAGGAGTGGGATGCTCCAGTATCGAACAGAACTGAAGCTGGGTGACAATTGACAAGAAGCGTACCCAGTACGACGTCGGGATCATCTTGAGCTTCTGTAGCTGAGACATGGTGCACACATGCTCGTTCAATGGAGGCTGGCTTGGTACTGATCATATTGACTGATGGCTTTTCACGGCCAACAGACCTCTCAGACTAGGGTGGAGTATAACTGGACTGAGGGCAGTCACGTGCATAGTGCCCTGGTTCTCTGCAGGTGAAGCAAGTTCCTGAGGTAGGACGTGTACCTACATTGGCAAGTGGTCCACTAATAGGCCTGGGTGGAGCAAGTTGCTGAGTTGGGTGAGGCGCCACATAGGATGGCCTCGGTGCATATCGAGGTGGAAGAGCTGAGTTCAGAATCCAAATCCGTCGCTTCTGAGAGCCAGAGCGGGAGGAAGAACCCAGATCACAGTTGTGCTTTCGAGACTCCTTGTAAGTGAGTTGAGCTGTCTCTGCATTAATGGCCTTGTTCACAAGAGCCTGGAAAGTATCACAGTGACGCAGGTGGAGATCACGACGCAACTTAGGGTTGAGACCCTTTCGGAACCTAGCCTGCTTCTTAGTGTTCGTGGACACTTCTTCTGTAGCATAGCGGGCGAGGCTTCCAAACTCTCTACTGTAAGCATCAATAGGCAGCTTACCCTGGGTAAAACTACAGAACTCTTCCCTCTTGCGTCAATGAGAGCCTGAGGAATGTGGTGCTCACGAAAAGCCTCGGTGAAATCCCTCCAGGTAGGAATCTGACCAGCTGGAAGCATAGCCTCATAGTTCTGCCACCAAATACAAGTAGGACCTTCCAGGTGATAGCTAGCATAGGTGACCTTGTCACCTTCAGCCACGTTCGCAGAAAGCAACTTGTGAGTGATGCTCCGGAGTCAGTCATCCGCATCGAGTGGCTCAATGGAATGACGGAAGGTGGGTGGTTTCAGACCAATGAAGTCGGTGATAGAAACCAACTTCTTACGCTGATGTGAAGTGTTCTGCTCAATCTGTGCCAGCAAATGGTTAGTCTCACGCTTGTTCCTCTCGGACGCTAACAAGAACTCTGCCATCAAAGGCTAGTCAGGAGGATCCTCGTCCCCACCATCTCCGTGGTTCTTGCTATGAGCAACCGAACCTCGGTTAGGAGACGACATCCTGGCACAGAAACCAAGGAATCAAAGATGGAATTAGCATCAACATAGGGATGCGGAATGTAATGCAAAAGCATTGGAAATTCTTGAAATCCTAGGACAATTTCGGCAGCATAACGACTGTAAATGCTCAAAAGGATTTTGAGACATTCATCAAAGGAATAGCATAATCAATCAGCATCATATTATCAAGGTTCTGGGTCAAACTGAGGGCACACGGAAGTAGTAGAACTGTAGGAGACACAACCCAACAATCCTAAGACTTTACGGTTTAGTAACACGTCATCCTGAGAGATAGAGGAGAAGCCTAGGCCTTAACCCTCGTAGAAAAGAAGAGGCTAACTCAGAAAGAATGACATGAGGTAAAGGAGTAAAAAGAGCCTTACGTTCCCTTCCACAATCAATTCCCTTATATAACTAAAGCATTTCTAGACTCAACTTCGACCAGTTTGGCTTGGTAATCCTACAGTCAGTCAGGCTCTGATACCAACGCTGTCGGGACCCCGATCCTAAGTCACACCGATCTAGCATGTAACACTTCATATCACTTTGCGGCCTCACGCACGGTATTCCCACGGGTGCCACCTTACCTGGCCTGGGAACGTTTGCGCCTTTTGGCTCACGTATATGATAGTGTCGCTAGCATCCATATGACAGAGAACCCGGGCCGACATGACTAGTCGTGAACCCAAAGTAGCACTAACTTACAGGGACAGGCATACATGAATCAACCTCGAGCATGTCGGTCAACAGCGTATGAATCCGGGCTGTAGCACTGGGCTAACAGGACTCCGGGAACCCGGGCTGTAGCAGGCTAGGCAGGACTCCGGATGTTACCGCGTGACATTTCCCCGAAGGGACAGACACATGAACAAAGTGAATCACATGCCGGCCAGTCAAGTGTTCCGGAGCAGTAGTGCTGGGCTAGCAGGACTCCGGTGAACCGGGCTGTAGCGGACTACTATGGCACATGGAAGCACAAGACTACATTTCCCCATAAGAGAGGCTACCAGAGGTAACAACTAGGTTGACGGATCCCACACATAGCAATACACGTTACACGTACGCATAACATGCAAGTATGTGTTGTACAACATGGCATCACAACATAACTCAAACAAATATAGATAAAGGCCCAGAAGAGCCACATAGCATCAATACAAACAGGGGTCTCATGACCCATCATTCAGAACATACAAGCAACGGAAGCATTACATGTCTGAGTACAGACAACTACAAAAGGAAAAGACTAAGAAGCCTGACTAAACACGACCCTCCCAAGGGTACAAGATCGTAGCTGGGATACAAGCTACTCGTCGAAGTCACTAGCGTAACCAACTGCAAAACATAAATAAGCAAACGTGAGTACAAAGGTACTCAGCAAGTCTTACATCAGAACTATCTACATATGCAACATTATCAACAAAGGGGTGTTGGAGTTTTAACAGCAGAAAGCCATCTTTGACTCAGTGGCTAATCTTGTAGCGACCAGACCCGAATGGATCAAGTCTCTGTGCTTAGGTGTCATCCCTGGATCAGTAATGCTGACACCACACAGTACTTCGAAGGATTTATAGCAGAGTAGCAATCACACACTTATTACATCGATTGTCCAGAAGAGGACTTATTACAATAAATATGGCTTAAGGCCATCTAATAACGATAACAGCGGAAGGCTTGGAAGATAAGTGAGTCCATCAACTCCATCGGCATCACTGAGTATAGAACCACGACCTAAATTCATTACTCGTCGTCTGAAAAGTCTGCAACATGAAAGTTGCAGCCCGAAAACGGGTCAGCACATGGAATATGCTGGCAATGTAACACATAGAGAGTAATGAAACAATAAGCCTATACTACATGCATATTTGGCTGGTGGTAAGGCTCTATGGTTACAGTTTTGCGAAAAGCCAATTTTTCCCTACATCAAAGGAATAATTTTGTTTAACTATCATGGTGGTTGTTAAACATTGAGAATGGTTGACAGCATCCTCAATCCCAATTAAAAGTACTCATTAAAACCCAATAGCTTTTATTAGAGGTAACATGTTGAGATTCACATGATATTCAATTACCAGATACTCAAAACGTCCATAACCGGGGACACGGCTAATCATGATTAGTTTATACACTCTGCAGAGGCTTGCGCACTTTTCCCCACAAGACTCGATCGCCTCCGCTTGGTTCTCGCACTGCATGGTGTTTGAGAAACGGATGACCGAGACATAGTCTTTCAGAAGCGCTAGCACCTTACATGTGGGTAGACCGTACCAACCTACATCCCCTACATCAGCTAGCCTACCCGTAAGAGTTCGCACAACTTAATCAACTACGCCAGAGCCCATAATTGGCTTGTGGCTGCACACGGAAGTTTCCAGTTTGAAATATCTTATGATCCCTTAGAGCCTGGGTGGCGGTCTGAATAAATACAGGCAAGTCCTGATGGAAACCAGGTGCCTCAATCCACCCAGATGTGTGTTTAGGTTGCCACCTTAGATAAACCATTAATTTAACAATCTCACATCTGTCATGGATATTCACTCACCCAATCCACGTCTACTAGCATAGCATAGCATAATAAGCAAACGTAGAAGTAACTCCCAGGGTTTCATAAGTAACAGGTAATAGGTACTACCTCAATTCTACTTCCCAATCCCACAATTTAATTTAGATCCTAAACAATGCAAGTGTTTGAGGGTTTGATCTAATGCAATAAAACTGGGTAGTAGGAAAGATATGATCAAGTGTTACTTGCCTTGCTGATGATCCGCGTGACCTAGAGATTCGAAGTAACAAGCGGCGCACTCCGGGTGATCTAACGCAGACAAACAACAAGCATACAATAAGTACTCATCTAATGCACAGGGAAATCTCGAATAAAGATCTAACCAGAGAGTTCAACTTAAGAACCCTGGTTGCAAAAGAATCGAATCAAATAAAGCATCGAAAGTCAAACGACGAAAGAAAACAACTCGGTTCTAGCAAGTTGAAACTAGGTCAAATTTTTACAGTAACAAAACTTAGTTTAAGTTGGTTAGTCGGAACGGCGGTTTCAAGGCGAAACTCCAGGCATTTGAATCACCTGATTCCGATAAACGAGCAAGAAGATAGACTAGAAAGAAGATCGGATCTGAAATCACGATCGGAAGAATCGCGGAATAAATCCGACGAGAAAAAAGAACGACGAACGGTTAAACAAACAGACGTTCATTAACCGAGGCGATCAGGTGATCACGTTCGTTAAGATGAACGGTCCGGCGAACGGTCCAAAGGCAACTAAATCGGAAAATAAAACAAATCCGATCTAGGGTTTCGGAGAAGAAAACCGAACGAAAAACCGATCTAGAAAACCGGAACGGTTTAGAGAAGAAAAGAATCGGAACGATTAGAAGAAAACGATCCGAGAAAAGAAAAGGTGACGCGGCGCGGGGCTAGTACCTCGAAGAGCGAGGGCTCCGGCGGCGGCGTAAGGCGGCGGCGGGTGTGGGGTGGCGTGGTGAGGAGAGGTGGTGGCGGCGGCGTTGGGTGGCGCGGTGAGGGGCGGAGGAGAGGAGAGGTGTTGGTTTGATGGTTTAGAGGGGGGGGG